>NC_135504.1:9326154-9651154 GCF_052857255.1 Amblyomma americanum
GCAAGCAGACAGTGATAAGAAAATTGCAGGTCACCGAGGCATTCCCCATCGTGTCTTTCCCGTAGCTCTTCCTAATCTAACCCCCTGAATACCTTTTGTAAACCTTCAGTACAGGGAACTGGAGGAATTTCATCACTTTGATAGCGTTCCTGGTTCCTCGTAGTCTATCACTGTTCAAGTCAGAGATTGGTGAAAGTTATGTCGCATATACACCTTCAAGTGTCTTTGCATTTGACTACTTCACAACCTAGTCAAGCAATGCCTGCCCTACTGAAGACTACTACAAAGCGCGAACTGCATATTTAAATACATATTACCGCCACGGTGGCTCAGTGGTTAGGGCGCTCGACTACTGATCCGTAGTTCCCGGGTTCGAACCCGACCGCGGCGGCAAAGTTTCGATGGAGGCGAAGCGCAAATGCGCCCGTGTGCTGTGCGATGTCAGTGCACGTTAAAGATCCCCAGGTGGTAGAAATTATTCCGGAACCCTCCACTACGGAACCTCTTTCTTCGTTTCTTCTCTTAGTCCCTCCTTTATTCCTTCCCTTACGGCGCGATTCAGGTGTCCGCCGAGATGTGAGAAAGATACTGCGCCATTTCCTTCCCCCAAAACCCAATTTTTAAATATATATTAAGGCTTCAGATACAGCAATTTTATGTTCTGCGCCATTTTAGAAGCCTGAACAATAGCACCACTAGAGCCTACTGTGGCTTGTCTCAGTAATTCATAATAAATAAAAAAATTACAGACGATTATAATGATCGGTAGTGCGAAATCTGAGCTAAGCTCTTCACGTCCTTCAGTTTCACAATGTCTTACTTCGGGATCTTCCAGTGGTAGCCACTTTCCAGCTGTCTTTCTTCCGCTCTCGCCGTGGCAGGTGACCTTTCGCTCTGTTACTGGCAGATGCCGGCAGGTGGCGTGTAACATCGATTACGCGCCGCCGGGCGCATAAGAGTTGTGCTCTAAATGTAACGTTCCCTGTGCATTGGTTTCTTTCAGTGATGGTTGGCTTCCTTTGAAGTTGGCCAGCTAGCCCCTCATTCCCCTATCCTCGCCTGCTCAATCACTTGACGAGGGCCTCGGTACTGGTAGTCCCCGCTTCCATCGTCCAGCGCCCTATCCGGAGAGCCCGTGGTGTGGGCAGGAACAAAATACTATGTTCTCGAAAGTCGCAGAATGGTTAGAGGCCAACAAGCTCGTTCTCACACAGTCGCGAAGCCTACGACGCGTGAATAGTATCCCATCTAAGCATCTTCACATTACTCAGCGAGACAGTCACTTGCGCCTATTTTTTAAACTGCCACCAAGAGCGGTATACCGGCGCAGTATAGGAACCTCAATGCATTTTAGCTAAATTCAAAACTACGCCAATACTAACCCGCACTCCGAGTGTCAGCCGTGCAGAAAACCACGATGCAATGTCTGCGGTCATATCCAGACAAACATAGAAAAAGGTACTGACTTTACCTTCATGATCAAAAAAACTGCCTTGAGGGGACATAGCGGTAGAGCTAAAGAACAGACGACAGGACTGAAGAAGACAACGCAGGCACTAGACATCAACTTACTTTGTTCTCGAAAATTCCACGCATTTATAGATGACAATTAGGCGCCAAAAACACCTAAAATCAAATCGCATGCGTGACGGCACTTCCCTATACAAGAACTTCAGCTATTTAGAAGAAAGATAAACATTCTGTTTGTTCACGCACGATTGTCTCTCCACATGTAAAAGAAAGGCTTCCAATACCTCCCGCTCCTGCTGACCAGAACGAGTACACAGTACGCAACAATACTTTTGAACGCCGCCTTTCTTTCAACCACTTAAAATTTGGTTCTGGCGGAAGAGCCACTAAAATGCTCTTTTTTTTTTAGTTCTCTGAGAACCAGAGGTTCATGATAATCTGGCTATTCCTACGTGCGGCTGACACGAAAACTAGCGAGAGGCTTTCTATCACAAGGTCGAAGAGGAGGCTAATTTCGACAAATTATGTAAAAACGTTTTATGTGCCTGTTATAGTAAAATAATTTGCTTAAAAAACAAATTGAAAAGATATTGAGAGGATGCGCCTCAGTCCGCTTAATCTTTCTTCACTTCGTGTTGCATTTTGAAGAAGCCATCTCTCGACACTCTCAGCCGAGAATATCACAACGTGCTCGTTACAGACCCTGGCAGTGTTCCGACCGCTAAGAGGCGCCGCGTATGTGATGCCTGAAATACTTAGCTGGATTTCGGTGCCTAATACTACCTAACGTTCCTCAATGGCGTATGGTTATAAACATCTCTACCCCTGCAGCAGGTTAACCGGGTGTTTGCTTCCCCTGAGATCTTCAGAAATAAAAAAATGGTCTTTTTAGATAAGAATACCGGTTTAAAAGGCATAACACTGTCATCAGTGTAGCGCATCACAAAGCTAAGGCGTGCTAGTACACTGATAAATTATTACTGAATTTTTTTATTTCTCAGTGTTAATCTTCTTATTTATTGAGAGGCATACATCGCGTCGCAAGTAATATCTGTATCAGTTTTTAGAATTTGGAAAATGGAGTTCCCCTCGGCGATCTAGACCAAGAACCTACACCATGCCCAAATTCATCCGCTTTCGAAAAACCTGCCGCCAAAGCAATCTCTGAATAGCACGTAACCTGTGGATATAGCCAACATTTATTGGGCTACAGTGCCGATGGTAACTGCGTTTTATAAATTCTTAACACTGATATGGATATTACTTACAGTAGGCTACATGCCTTTTATAAATAAGGACGCTGGCAGTGACAGCTAAAACGCTAGCTAGTTAATATTAGTTAACCAGCCGACTAGTCAGCACGTCGTAGATGTATTTCAATGTGCTACACCACTGACAATGTTATGCCAATGAAAGCGCTTCTACCTCAAAAGGCTTATTTTTAAGAATTTCAGGATATCTTAAGTGAAAACCTCCGCATAGTAGTGGTCGCAACTGTTAGTAAAGGTGCGCTCCAAACGTTCAAGAGGAAATAGGTGATTGCGTGCTTGCTACTACTGTGATTTCCATCGAGCGCTTGTGATACCGTTGTATTTAAAACTGGATCAGCACCTCGACTTTTGCTGGTACATGAGCTCTTGACAAAGCTGCTGGTGCAAAGGAGATATCACTACTTATGACTGATCCGTGTACATCGGCTCAGGTTCTAGTGACGCGATTCATTTTTCTGCGCTTGTTTTTTTTTCAGTACGAATTTAACGGCAAGTTGTTAGCTGGTAAAAGTGATTTCAGTGGTATAGATCTCGCGCATCTGTACAGGAAAGCGTTCTATCACGAACGCACTTACGAAAACATAAACGCCTTGGAATGGCATTATGAGTACACCGGAATCACTGAAGGCCTGGAGCCCTCCGCCAATGATAAAGACGTGAGTACTAACGCACAGAGCCTTCACTTTCACCCCTGAGCTAGCGATGTTCTAGACGACAATGAGTACGCGTCTAAATGTTGTCTTTCCTTTCTTAAATGTCTTCCTGAGAAATTATGATGCGCCTTGTTTGTTTGTTTGTTTGTTTGTTTGTTTGTTTGTTTGTTTGTTTGTTTGTTTGTTTGTTTGTTTCAGCTGGGTTTGCTTGGCTTTTCTCAACATATCGCCGTATCGACCAATTAAGTTTGTCGGCGCATGATTTCGAAAGACGCTGCTATGCACAGCATGTGTACGAGAGCAGACGACGCAGTGCTCCATGTGTCGCAACTTTTGGGGCCCACGTGACCAGGGTTGCTGCTCTTCCCTGATCGTGACGACGCAGCACAGCCCGGCGCTCAGAAACCAAATCTCTCATTATAAATAATGCAATAATAAATTATTTACCGCACTTATATGAATTGTGCAGCGTGTATCACGCGTCCTGAGACAATACGCAACGTTTGAAACAAAGAACAGGCCAACCAAAAATTTTGTGTCTCCACCCCTTTAAGGACCAGCGGTTATCTTGCCTTTGCATTACATGACCTGCCCAAGCCCATTTCTTTTTTGTGATATTGCTGGAACCTAACACAATACCAGGTGTCGTTCAAGCGCTTCATGAAACGATAAGAGGCGAGTCTCAAGGAGCACTCTCTACCACTCGCAGCTTATGTGTCTCCTTTGGCAAACCCCTGCAATCTAGACACGCTTAATCATATGCAACTACTCTTTGACTTGAGCGTATAAGCCGGTCAGGGGCACAAAAATTAGGCTTCATAATGTGTTTCCACTTAAAGCCGTCCTGTTGCTTTTAGAGCGACTTTTACAATTTCTTGTATGCGAATGGTATCGACACATCGCTCGTATGTTGTTCTTAGATGCACTATTTAATTGCTTTTGCTGCAAGTATTGCTTTCTGTTTCTTTTAGATCAGCCTCAAGAAATACAATCATTGTCACATGAGCGCCGGCTCTACTGCTACTATCAGAGGCAAATACAAGCAAATGAATACGTCGTATCAAGGGTAAGGTTTTGTATTTGCCTCTGTCATTATTGATACTGCACGAGAAAGAGAGTTTCAGTCTCTAAGAACGAGAGCATATCGCTGATCAGCACTTGTACACGCTGCTAGATACTTATCGTGTAGTATTGTGCAGCGGCAGGCAGCCAAAATGCCAACACTGCTACATTGTAGGCCGAGGCTTCATTCGCATTCAAGCTCACCGCATGCCGAACAGCATGTTCACCAGCCAGGACTGTGTCAAGAAACTTGCCTACGCAGTAGAAGAGGACGGCAGGGATTGAAAGTCCAATATAAGCGCTTTCGGGGTTATACAGCTCTCTGTAAGCTGTCAAGAAGTCATTTTCAATTTATTAGCACTGGCTCCGTCGTGGCCCACCTAGGCTGCTTCGAATTCAAGCAGGCTTCAGACGAAGACCCTCAAAATCGCTGGTTGCAGGCTTAACTGTTAAAGCACTATGCACAGTTAAGTACTAAAGCACTTAGCACATAGCACAACCTGCAGGCAGGTTTCCCACAACCAGATTGGCAGGTTGGCGCCTGTCCCAGGCTTCAGACCGACAACGGTGAAATCAATCTCTGCGGGTGAATGCTGGAGGTGGTGGTGGATTTTTATGGCGCAAGGGCATCTGTGGCCAAAGAGCGTCATGGCAGAAGGTATTTTTCTTCTACTCAAGGTGGGGTCAAAGACCCATTTCCCAAGCATTTCACCCTAAATAAGCCGAGCACCACACCAGTGGAAACCATGTACCCATTTTATCACCAGTGGTAACCGGCGGCACTGGGGATCGAACCCCGCACCTCGGATGCTCAGCCATTTGGCCACAGCTTCCATACGAGGTGGATGCTAATGCACTAAAGCTTGAGGGGACACTAAGCTCCACCTCGAGGGTACGACGCGATGGCGTTAATAGGCCCCTTTGAGCGACCTGAGGCCCTATTTGCGTTTCATTACGCAGGCACGGACACTCAAATTTTTTTTTTACCAATACATAGCGTTAACGCACGCCTAAAAGCAAAATGCGACGGAAACTGAAATGGTTCTTTTTTTAAGAATTTGAGATGATTCAAACATTCGAGTGTATGAAGCTTCTGGATGTGACATGCCAACTAGTTTTGCACTAGCATTTAAAATGGTGAAGCAATCGTCCATTAAAACTCCGACGTTCAGCCTTCCTCTCACCGCTTCATTGAAGAGGGGCGAACCGCAAGGAAGCTGCAGTGGGTCATGCGAGGCCGCCAAACAGCGCTTCTTGGGTTTTACCTTCGATGGTTTCGGTTTTCTTCTTTGGAGTAACCGTTTCTTGAATGTAAACGTAGCCCGCCGGCACATGATGTCATCACTGCGGGACCTCTCGGGAGCTGTGCACTGCGGAGAAGCTTGAACGCCTACGCGGCTTCATTCGGTGATTATCGCAATTTCGAAAGACAACACAAAAATACATTGAATTCGTTTTCTGCATGCGTAAGTCATTCGTCCACTTTAAGCTCATCAAATTCTCAAACTTCTTCAGTTGCTCTTTACAGATCTATCCCGCGAGGGCAAGCAGTCCTTCTTTTCCTCCTTTATTTGGCGGAAATAGTAATTGTCTACTTTATATTCATAGATCGCGAGGTGCCCTCCTAACGCTACTTGCTCAGTGGAGTAACGGTCCAGCGATGCGCTAATGCACCGGCAGATGCCTGTTCCAAACATAGGCACCGGTGGGGCTTGTCAGACCAAGGTTTGCCTTACCAAGCTCCCTTAATTCTCATGTGCGGCGCCGCGGGAGAGGTGTAAATTGCGGTGCCTTCATATGAATTAATGTAACTGCCTTGAGTCACTGGGGGAAGGCAGATCAAAACCAGGCGGAGATGGCCACCTGCCAGGTTGGCCAGGTTGTAATGATTTCGCAAGTTCGCATGACTTCTCTCGACCAATCATTTAAGCACCAGCGGCCACGGCGGACAGATTGCTCAGAAAGGTTGCTGCAACTATTGTGCAGGTGGACCACCTGCTTCTTTGCTGGGTTTCCTGCTGAATGGGACTTCAAAGCTGTACCGTAAAAATCTGAATGGCACCAAACCACCACATTTCTTCAACTTCATTCCTGACAGCTTCGCCTTCTCGTCGTCTGACTGGGTAGGCACTTTGATGGAAAGGTCATTCGTTTTTTTTTTGTTAGTTACTATGCGGTGTCTGGTGACTGATATCTGCGAAAGCTTTGACGTCGGAACAAAGCCTTTTGTCACGTCGTAGGAGGTCCTTCAGCTCAATCTGTCTGTGCCTGAGCAGCGTGAAGCTGATATCGAAGACGAACTTTGGTGCTTGGACGCAGTCTGGGGTCGCGGATGAAGTGTCTTACAGCAAAAACGCTCTGCTAGTGCCCGCTATCTCAAACAACAAAACGATTGTCATGTCTTTCTTACGCAGCCAGTTTCTTTGCTAAAGTTTGAAACCGGCACCTAAGCTCTGCAATTTCTGCAAACAGGCGATGCTTTTTGCGATGCCGATTCCGTGGTTTGGGATCATCTGTGTGTGCCAACTGATGACGCCTTCGATATTCTTGGCGCTGGCAATTCCTACGGAGGCTATGATGCCTGGATCGTTTGGATCGAAGGTCAGCAACTGCTTCATGTTTAATCAGGAAGTCCATGACCAGGGTCACGTCGCGGGAACAGTTCTCCAAGAGTATGACGTTCGCAGGTTCGGTAGTTCTATTTTTCGTTATTCATGCATTCGCAATAGCGCAATAAGGTTACAGGCACATGCTGCGGATTTCAGGGCCGCCCCAAGTGATCGTCAGTTACTTGAGGTGACCATCCATTGATGACCCAACATTCTGTGCCTGTTTCCACTAAGGCAGTAACAGGGCTGCTGACGTTAGTTGCGATAATATTAGGGACTCGTACCTTGTAGCCAGTCACGGCATCGTCGGTGCCATTGAATCCGGTCGTGGGCTGTCGAGTCGCGTCGAGTGGCATCGTCATTGACATCATTGCAGTGGATGCGGCGTGGTAATGCGCCGTCGTCGGTGTATTTTCGTTTAGCCCTAAAGCAGCCTCACCCCCAAAGACAGCTTTCTGCAGTTGGCGTTAGGAGGGCTCGGGGACATTCTTTGGACAGCCGCAGCTAAGCTACGGCTATAGTGTGGTGTGAACGGCGATGGTGAACACGACATACGAATTGACGAGGCGTTGTCTCCACGACGCACATAGAAATCGATCTTCCTTAAGCGCCAACTCCAAGGGCCTTTCCTGGGCGTACGCGCTCAGCGTCGACGCTCTTGGCGTACGCCAAAACCGGTCTGCGCATGCGCACTGCAGAAGACGCAAGCGAGCAGCGGCGAGGCGCCGATATCTGTCCGTGCTAGATATCGGCGTCAGCGCACGGGCGCTCGCGTACGTGTCGGAAGGGGGGTGCGGTTTATAACAATGGGAGCATCTCGGTGACTCTCTTCTTCATGGCTTGAAGCTCTTTCAGGTTCCCCGAACTTTTCTTCGCGGTTTAAGTTGTCCCTGCTCTTCACGGCTTGAAATTATCTCCGTCGGCTCGAGAGGGGAAGCGAGCCAGCACCAGGAGATGCATGCCCCTTTGCAACGCCCGTTCCGGCGTACGCCAAGAGCGCCGACGCTGAGCGCGTACGCCCTGAAAGAGCCCTTGGAGTTGGCACTTTAGCCGTTGCCAAGGACGCGGTCGTGGGGCGTTGATTTGGAACCCGCGCAGTCCCATGCTTCTTTACAGGCAGGGTCCAAAAATGCGAGTGGTATTACCGCGATAAACGCACATTGGGCGGTGGTCGGTAGATATCCAGTTGTCACATTTCCTGTGTGCAGTTCGTCGCTCGTGGAAGGATTACGGTGGCTTTGTAACAAGCACAGCAGGTTCACGTCGACGAGGGCTTGCTAGGTCTTGTAGGGGAGGAGTACTGCGTATTGTGCCACGCAGATCGTGACCTGGAGTTCTTGGTTTCTAAGTCGTCGTTTGTTAGTTAGTTATATTGATTTTAATTGCGCAAAAACAACTAATGCTATAATGCGCCAAAGACAGGTTAGTGCTTTTGTTAAAGGTGAGGCTTTTTGTACCTAGAGTTTCTTTAAAACATTGGCTTCTCTGAGAAAGTTAAAATACTTGAAATATCAACCAGTTCTCGATCACCTAAAAGCAACATCGGATGTAATGGGATGTATTCATTGTAGAATATTTTAAAATGTTTTTTTTCCTTAGTTGCTCAAGCTTTGTACATGAAATTAAAATGTGGTTTACTGTGAGTTAATCGGCACGCGTTTCGCGGAGGCGTTTGTCTTGTATTTTCAGGAGGAAGTTGTGCGTAAGGTGTGTGTGTCCAATGTGGAACTCGTCATTTGTGAAAAGCCGGCACCTGGTGCACTTCTCAGAGAGCATCACAGAATTTTGCGAGTTGACGCAACGCTGGCGACAGCATCAGATGGCTCCGTCCTTCTCGGACGATTTCATGAATAATTTTCCTCTTCTTGTCGCTGCTTTCAGGTGTGCAAGCGTTTAGTGCAAAGAGCTGTACCGGGTGTAGATGGTCTCCTCCATAGTACTGATCGCTGAAGTGAATTCCGTATCGCTCTTCGGAAGATCAGCGTCGCGATGGTGGCTCACCCGAACGACGCGGGTGCGACCCCAGCCGCATCGGTAGAATTTCGATGGAGGTGAAATGCAAGATACGATTTAATTGCACGATGTGAGAGCGCTTTAAAGAACCCAGGTGGTTGCAATTATATGGGGCCCTCTACTACGGCATCCCACATAGCTTGAGTCGTTTTTGATTCTTAAACCCTATAAAGCCTGAACAAACCTTCCGAACATCATTCAAAAGACTGGAAAAAACTTGTTGCTTTGAGCCCCGCATCACGAGGCTTCCCTTCATTTCCTATCTCGTTTCCTGGCTGAATCCGAGTGTGGAGCACATTAGATGAGCTCTTTCCCTCCAGCAAATGCTCAAAAACGTCTTTAGGAGCTCCTTTTAAATATGTGCCAGCTTCTCAGGCAAGTCTCGTGCGGCTCGGGCCAGGTCTGCGCACAGTCATTCAGAGGAAATAAGGCTACCGCAGTGGTGTGGGGTCATCCCATCGGTAGAACGTCCACACACGGTTGAACTGGTCTAACCAGTCTTCAGCGTTTTTATGCTGTAATTTATGGCAGGCAGTGTAATCTTTGACAACCTAACTGCTCGACAGTGCATCACTTCCGCCACACGTAACGTTGTTGCGACAGCAACAGGGGCAATAGGGAACGTGTACTAACGTCGCAGGTAAATGTATTATCGGGAACAGAAGTGCCCATGATCGAAAGCATCCCCAAATATTCTGTCGCTGGCAGCGCCATTATTCATTATCGCCTTGTTCATTCCTTCTAGAAGGCATGCTAATCTGATAATGTCCCCTGGCGATGATTCATTCCTAAGACTTGATACTCGAAGCAACTTCACGGCTGGCCCACGTACAGTACTTCTGGGAAACTCTAACAAGCAATGCTGGTCCAACACCTATGGCCTACGCCGGAAAGCGCGCCAGCTTGACTAGACCCACTGGAGGGCAAAGGCCTCTCCCATGTCTCTCCAATTAACTCTGCCGTTTGCCAGCTGCGCCCACCCTATGCCTGCTAACTTCCTAATCTCATCCGCCCACCTAACCTTCTGGCCCCCCTACTACGCTTACTTGCTCTTGGAATTCACTCCGTTACCCTTAAGGACCAGCGGTTGTCTCGCCTTCGCATTACATGCCATGCCCAAGCCCATTTCTTCCTCTTGGTTGCGACTAGGATATCATTGAGTCACGTTTGTTCCCTCACCTACTCTGCCCGCTTCCGGTCTCTTAGCGTTACACCTATCATTTTCATTTCCATGGCTCGCTGCGTTGTCCTTAGCTTAAGCTGAACCCTTTTTGTTAGCCTCCACGTTTCTGCCCCGTAGGTGAGTACCGGTAAGATTATGCTGTTGTACACTTTTCTCTTGAGGGATATTGTTAAGCTGTCATTCATGATCTGAGAGAACCTGCCATATGCGCTTCACCCCAGTCTTATTCGTGTAGTTATTTCGCTCTCGTGATTCGGGTCTGCGGTCACTACTGGCCCTAAGTAGACGTGCTATCTTACTGCGTCCAGCACCTCACTACCAGCCATGAACTGCTGTTTCCTTGCGAGACTGTTGAACATTACTTCGGTTTACTGCATGCTAAATTTTTAGACCGGCCGTTCTGCGTTTTTTTTATTAACGTGAATTTTTGTTGACGTAACATGAATTTTTATCAACGTATTATTCTTTTTATTCACGTGAATTACCCTAACAGCTGTTCATGTATCTCTCCTGTGCTCGACTCTTTCCACCGCAGCATGGCTATAGGCATCCAGAAGGTACGCAGGGGCAACCCGGATGTACACGACTTCCGAAATCACAAAGACCCCGGCAAAGCGGTAACCTTCCGGTTGGCAGTGGGTGACGCAGTAACCATCGTGTATTCACCGACCGAGGCTGTGCGGCTCGAGAATGCGCCCGCTGGCGACGAAGCGGTCTGCCTCACCTTTCAGAACATCGCCATTGAGAATTTGGAGATTGTAAGTTGTGGCAGCCAGAAAGAGACTTGCTTATTTACAAATAGCACCAGAGTTTATCATGGTTTTCATTCCCCGCGGCCAACAACCATTCAACGTTCCAGGGGAATAAATAAGGTCACGATGGTGAATGATGGTCACATGTTTACGGGAATCCCTAAACATTTATATGTTTATATACCTTAGTTTATATGTTTATACGGGTATATGTATAAGTTCGTATACTTTAGTTCCGCGCATATTGGTGCGAAGAGGCTGCCGAGCGATTTGACGCAGACTGCGTGTAAAGCGACGCTGTGGCAAGTCTGCCTAGATACCTTTGCAAACTTTTCGCTGTCATCTAACCATGCTAAATAAGTTCGCCCGTTAAGCGCTTTCTAGTAGTCCGTGGCTCACACGTATAGCGGAAACAGCAAGTAGACGGCCCTAAACTTTCGGGATGTCTCGGAATGCGCCGCTACACGGGAGAAGTTCATCATATATGCAACTTATGTAAAATGTTTTACCCGCCGAAGGCTATAAATTGTTTTTGCAGCATACGGCACTTGAGCGCGAAGTTCAGAAAAATGTATTGTTTCTGCCTCCACAATTTTCAGGGCGTGATAAAGAAGATAAGTAGAATATTATGCTAGTAGGTGGCATTTCCCTACTGGCTAAGCACAGACACATGCGAGGGAAAGGGGCGATAATTTTAACCCAAAATCGAAATTAGCGCTCATGGAGTGCTTTTTACGTCAAGTGTGTCGGCCTTCACTGATCTAGTGACACAGTAGCAAGGAAATTGGCTATAAAACAGTATTTGTTCAAGCGCTTCCTTAGCATAACCGCGGCGATTAATCACTGCACTCATCCGCGGCTCTCACCAAAATAATAAACACTGTCATGATGGTAGTGTGAATAAAGCCCAATCTCGAAAATCCTGCGATGGATTTTTGGGAAAATTTTCGTTAATAATAATGAAATACTTAACAACAAAAACATCTGATCGCTTTTAGTGGCTACTTGTTATTTTTGGACAAGGAAAATGGACTCGACTCGAACATTTCTTTATGCTGATAGGTTCGTTTGACTCCTTAAAAATTCATTTTATGCTAACAAAAATTAAGCAAAATTGTAATTTTTCATCAAATTACGGGTCTCTTAAAATAGAAAATGATCAAGGAACACAGCAACCTCTTGTAGTCGAGGGTTTGACGGCATACCGTCTGTTCAGGAATCATGGTGATGAGAAGTATTGGTCACTAACTAAAGTCAATAAAGATGGAAAGACGAGATGGTGAACAAGGAAGGCGCAGTGCTGCCGAAACGTCTTTTTATCTTTATTGACTTTGGCCAGCGACCAGTACTCCTCATCACAGCAACCTCTTGTGTTCTTATTCCTATCCCCTGTCTGTGTAGCAGCGCATTTCGATGTTAAACTAGATATCAGCCAACTCATGTAGCCACTCTTCACAAATATATGCTCAAAACAACCACACCGAACGCATGCTTCTCACTTTAGCTTCAGCTTCTGGTTCGGTTTATGGGGGTTTAACGTCCCAAAGCGACTCAGGCTATGAGAGACGCCGTAGTGAAGGGCTCCGGAAATTTCGACCACCTGGGGTTCTTTAACGTGCACTGACATCGCACAGTACACGGGCCTCTAGAATTTCGCCTCCATCGAAATTCGACCGCTGCGGCCGGGATCGAACCCGCGTCTTTCGGGCCGGCAGCCGAGCGCCGTAACCACTCAGCCACCGCGGCGGCTAGCTTCAGCTTCTGCTGACAGGAAGCAGTGATGGCTCGCATGATGGAAAGCACAGCAGGCGGTGGAAATAAAACCAAAATTCATGCTTGTAGACAGGGACAGCAGTGTAGATTAGATCGCGCGTACGAGGAGCATGGTTGGCGAGCTGGAATGAGGAGGTCGTGGTCAACCCAGCATGCTGTGTGGAAAACTGACAGACCCCTGTTTAACTCGGTGACAGTACCAATTCTATTCTGAAGAAGGCACGATGCAACAAAGATCTGAAGAGTGTCATGTTAGACAAAGCAGAGATCGGAGCCGGTTGGTTAGTGATTCATAATAAACGTAAGACTAGCGCTTAAGACGCGGACGTAGAAAAGAATCACGAAAAGAAAAGAGGCACAAGGTTACAACGTGAGATATGCGACGCCTTCCACATTCGAAAAGAAGGCGAAAAATGCGTCAGCAAACCGTCTCTGGGCTTGTGGCAAAACGAAGTTTTGTATCTTGAAAACATTCTGTCACGTGTGTTATAATTATGTCTTGGTTTTTTGCGTTTTTCCGGTGTTGCGCGCGCATCTCCCGCCCCTTAAGTATATATGCTTCTTCAGTCGCATTAAAATTCACTTGACGTTTAGCGTTCGTCCTGTCTGATTCTTTTCTATGTTCACACCTTAGCGGTAGTCTTACGTTTATTTATTTATTTATTTATTTATTTATTTATTTATTTATTTATTTATTTATTTATTTATTTATTCAAAATACCTTACAGGGCCCAGAAGGGCATTGAGTAAGGGGGGCAAAACAATAGATTAAGCAAATAGGAATAATAAATTAAAAACAACGCGTGATACAAGGCAAAAATTAAACACAATTATAAATATACAGGGCAAAACGTAACTAAAAGACATACATACATTATGAGTCATGTTAGAGATTATAGGAGGCTCTGGCGGAGATTGCAGATGTATCAGCAGCGCGAGCACAAAAACAGTAAGAAGAAAACGATAGCACAGATCGCTCTGTCCTATCTTCTTCGTCGCTGCTGATGCATATGGATCGCTGCCGACTAGCCCGGCAGATGTGTTATTCTAGTTAGTATGTCCAGTAAGTTTTTTTTTTATTGCTTACACAATGAACTCCATCGCATAGCTCAGTGCATGCCTTCATGGTGCCTAATACTGCATGGCAGTATTACTTCAGACAATGCTCACCCGTAATATATGCCCGTCTCCTTTGCTTCCACAGCACACTGGCAGATTGAAGAGAGGAACCTAAGACTCAATGTACAAAGCCGAGCGATTCCTTGGAGAAAGAACTTTAAACATTTCTTTTCATTTCAAACGAACTCTTTAAACACTGAATAAACAAATGCCGCTGACTGGTGTCATAGCCTGGAAGTATTCCTTTTTTCTTACAATGGAGGAAAAGTTAGCGTATCGATTGGACATGGATGCAAGTATGCGCCGTTTTGCACTCTCTTTGCCGTTAACCCGAAGGTCGTTTCACGCACCCGTTAAAAAGTGACCCCTTAATTTCCTTGGGAGTCGACGTCACTCCGTGGCCTCATATTTATCTTAATGTTCGTACGTGCGACATCATTCGTTAACAATGCCTGCAATAAATGCGGACGACTACACTCTCATTGCTGCAGTACTAGAGACGGCTGGGCTGCTTCAAAACTGCACATGTAATTATATTCGCCAATATCTCCTTTAAAATTGAAGACATGAAGTATTTGCTTATATGAGCACTCGACGTGAGTGGCAGTGCCTTTTCGCAAAGCAAATGCACCTTGAACTGCTCTGTCGCTTGCAGTACACCGAACGCCCAGCTGCACGCTTCACTACACTGTTTGGACCTTGTGAAAGTAGCTTTGTGTGAGCTACCGTGCGAATCAGGTAAGCATAGCGTATATAGATATAAAGCCTTTTATATCCTTTCAGGCTTCGGAGGTTGCAGTGGTAGCGATGCCAATCAGCTCTGGCTTTATCGGGCGAGTAAACAGAGCAAATTTGATTGTTTATCAAAAGGAACAAACTGGCTGCGACCAGAAATTTCTTTCAAACTAATTAACTGAGACGCTATCAGCGAACAAAATTATTGAAAAGAAAGCATTTTTGTCACTGTGAGACCTAGAAATTGCCAGTTAGTCTCATTCTTAAACTGTCATTGCGGAGCATATTTCAGTCGCAATGTGCAGGTAAAGCGGGCCGTGCTGAGCAACGACCTGCGTTTCCAAGTAAATTAGATATATGTAAGCCAAAAGTAGCCTTTATAACGAGTACTGTTGTTCGAGCAAAACTAAATGTAGTCAATTTAACAAGAATATTTCCTTCCAAAACTGTTAGAGGGGGTATGCAGAGAGGCTTCCTTCGCAAAGATACAAAAATTTTGCTGACACGTACAATGAAATCGCCCTATGTAAAAAAAAGCAATAAACCCACTACTCTAACCCCCAAGAAGTTTCAGAGCTCACTAGCATTGCTTGACTGGAGGCGTCATTCGTGCTCTTGTTTTGGTAAAATACCGCGGGAATAATCTATTTAGCCGAGTAAGATACTTACGCAGATGTTCAAGTTGCCGCCACCAGAAAACACCGTGACCGTGTCAGGTTCAATCACAATCCCGGGACGACTTTGTAACGGGTCAATGCACCCGAGTACGCTGCGAGGAATGGCGTCGAGAGGCAAGCGGTCCTTGGGTTGATGGAGTTTGAATGAGCGGAAAACCTCTCATTCTCCACGCGGCATCCAAATAAATGCACAGCGGCTTAAAAACGATGCTAACCAATAAGCGCAACATAACCGGCATAAGATTGTTTAATATGGAGAGAATGAAGCGGGCTTTGAAGGCAATATGTTTAAGTCAGTGAACGTAGCCAAAGAGTTCCACACAAATCTATATAGCAGCCAATGTAATCTGGACGTCAGTAAGAGAGGCAGGCAGTACAGCATAGCAATAGGACATCCTGCCAGTAACGAAAGAGAAAAAGCCTTAGGGGCAAAGCGAAGGGGGAAAGGGGGAAAGCAGCTGGTGTGTATTAGGCAACACCAGGTCTCTTGAAAGAAGACGGGGTAATAGCTTCAGAATGGCAAAGTTAGAGACTTTACGATAATTACGCGTGTCCGCGTTCCTGAATTCAACGCTGCTACATTCCTTAATTCCGTAAAGTTTGCAAAGTAACTCGTTTCTGAAGTTCTGCTTAGCTCTCACTTGCTGGTCTTGCTGTAGCTCGGTCTCTTCCGTATCGGACCAACTACACATAAATATGTGTTGCGCATGTTTCAGCACGAGCTGAACACGATGGTTGGTATGACTTATATTTATTGCTTCCTTAATATTACTCATAATAATAGGCAGCCTGCTCATATCGATAAAGGCGTGAAAAAACAGTTTAAAATACGTTCTTCCGACGTTTCTCAGAGAGGTGCGATTCAGAAGCATCACATGATTTGAGCCAAAACGCGATAAACGTGACAATAAACGTAGAGGGCGCCCTCGTCGCATGGTTACCCGCAGCAGTAATGAATTATTTCGCAGTTGTGCACCAGAGGAAAATGTACCTATGTTCTCTTATAAGAAAAACCGAATAAAAGGTGAGCTTTCGGCTGTTTATGTGGAGCCTAATTATAGCGATGAAGAAACTTTTGCCTTTCCCTATTTATTCTTACTCCGAAAGATGGCGACAAGATCATATTTTACAAGGTAATTTCAAAAACAATTAATGAACCCACTAGCACAGCGGGAGGCTGTAAACTTGAACCTTCACTCCAATTCGTCGGTACCTACAGTCAATGCGGAATTCTTATTTTTCCATATTAGTGACCACCAACCTGTACTTCGTTGGGCCAATTCGCAAAAAAAGTAGGATTACGCAAGGCGCTTTCGTATCAAATAATCGCAGATAAAGTTAAAAGTATTCGGGAGCCCCCAAAACAGCTTCCTTCAAAGCCCATGTCACTTCGTTGCGTAAAACGCCGCCAATTCACGAACCTCAGAAACTGAAAAAAAGAAATTCACGAAACTAAAAGAATGCAGAAGCCACTGCGCTGGTTGAGAATTCATGTTTTGAAAGGGCAGAGAAGAGCATTCTTTTTGACACTCACTGGGCAATTCAGTATGAACACAATAATGCAGTTTGTTGACTGAGTAAAGTTTACTCACCTGTACTCTGCATTCTTGTCGGTGCCGTAATTTTTGGTTCCTACACTGTAAATAATATTGACTCTTAACGTAAGTTTAAATGGTTGGCGGCGCCCTTAAAACTCCATGCGGGGAATCATTTACACCTCCACTACGGATGAAAGAAATGGCAAACGACCTATTTTACACCGTTCACTGAGTGTGATATAAAAAGGAAGCATTTCACTTTAATACCTGTTATCGCATAGAGTTTCTTAGCCTCAACTATCCCCTAGTCCTCAATGGAATACCAAAACACCATTTGGTGCTGTCCGCGTCGCCACCTAGCGCATCGTCTCCTTCTGGTAAGTGGTCCGATAGTGATGGTGAATGACGTCATCCTTGTCAATATTGTCGCTGACTCGCTAGTAACATCTGCCGCTTCATGTCCGCCTGTCGTGGTACAAGATGTGAGAGTGTTCCAGTAATACGCTCCAGTAAGCTACACTGAACTGCTCCTGTGAAGCCTCCAGCGGGTTACCACGATACCCGATCTTTCTTTTATTCGACCAAAGAGGATTGGTCATCCATGCCCAGCGAGCGGCCAAACTCAGCGGTGCCCTGGAATAGGGGCTCCGACCTCTGCAAGCCGGAGGGAGACATCTGCTTAGACCTTGTTAGAGCAATAAAGTGTATCCTATCCTATCCTATCTTTTATTCGCGCTGTCACCCTTAGGCCTCACATTAGCAGATTTGTTTTTATGACTTTCGCACGATGTTTGCAGTCTATTGAAGTGTGGTGACCGCTGCGGTGGCTAAGTGGTTATGGTGCTCGGCTTCTGACCCGAAACACGCGGGTTTGGTCACGGCCGCGGCGGTCGAACTTTGGTGGACGCGAAGTGCCAGTGTTCTGTGCGATGTCAGTGCGCGTTAAACAACCCCAGGTGATCGAAGTTATCCGGAGCCCTGAGTCGCTTTGGGACATCAAAATTCATAAACCAAACCAAGTGTTGCAAACCGACATGGATCAGGGATGCGATAGAATTTCAACGCCGAGCACTTAATAGAGCCTATGGGGATCCATTTTTTTAGAGATATTAGGGTACCAGTTTTTAAAGGAGTGAGGTATATTAGGGAACCAATCTTCAAAGGCATTAACTGCAAAGCAAACACTGTCATGCCAGATTACCTCTGGGGATGTTCTCATTTTGCCCTTACTCTGCATGGCAATGCAAACTGCTTTGAAACCCATTTTCACCTCCGAACTATTGGTTGTAAGGTTCCATCGCTTTAAGATGAGCGGGAACCAAACAAGCTTGCAAAACATAAGCAGACCCCAAGTTGACGAATCGCGCTTCTTACGTCGACAGCGCATTGCAGACGGCGAAAAGAGTGCGTGACGCAGTGTTAGACGAAAGCAGAGCAGTTGTCCATGCTGGGCTGAAGGCTGTTTCTTGCACCTGCTTATCTGTTTCGACCGCTCACACTGCTGTAAGAATGACCGTGACTGAGGATGCGAAACAGTGCTTAGTGCTTGTGTTCAATTTTGAGAGGCTGTAGACATCTTACTCCTTTTTATCCGTAAGTACTTCGCATGTATACGGGAGTAAATAAATTACTCGATAGATATGGAATGACTGTGCGCTAGACTACAAAGCGTTCTACTGCTGGCGAGTGTTTTGGCTTTTTAATGTGATTCAAGAGCGGTCTTGCCTCACAAGCTCTATGACGTGCTCTGTTTTATTGCAGTTCCATCTTAATAAATCATGAATAATAAATTGTTTATTGATGCAAATTCATGACACATATGCGGGCCTGCCCAAGTCAACAGAGGGCTTGTGAGGCAGTGCCCAACAGCATGGGTCAAGTCAGAGCATATGACACTTGCATTTCACAACGGAAATCAAGCAAAGAAAAAAACAAGGAAAAAGCATGGGGGAAGAGGAGAGAAATGAGAGAAAGAGAAAAATAAAAATCAAGCATTCAAATCTAAGATAAGAGACTTCAAGAATTTCTGGCTGCTTAAACAGAAAAGCTCATCTCGCAAATCTTTGAAGACACTTGGCACATAGAAAGCACTTACACGTTCACCGCATCTTGTGCGTACCTTCGGCAAAATAAAACGATTGTGTGGACGTAGTGCTCGAGCGGCAACATACGAGAGGCGGAACTCCTTACTCCATAGATACTTAAGAACAACAGTTTCTTTAAATGACAACGTGAATGAAGGCACCCCACTATACTCGACTGCAACGCACAGCGTGAACCACATCGGACAAAGCTGTCAGAATGAGGCCACAGATGGCGCTCTAACAAGCTGGCCGTGGCTAGGTGGCTTGAGCCACCGCCCGATGTAAAGGGTTCAGCCGTATCCATCCATCCATCCATCCATCCATCCATCCATCCATCGTGCGAGCAAAGGAAGGGCTAGTACGCTGGAGATCTTAGAGGAACTGTTGAATGTAGCTTACTGTAGCGTAAAATGGAGACGATGCCACGTCTTCTACTGTGCCTGGCGTCCGTAAAGCACCCAAAGCGAGCAGCGAGCCAGCGACAACGACAACCACAAGTACATCATTCACCCTCATTCCCACACGGCTAGCCGGAAGCAGACGCGACGCTAGGTGGTGCTGCCGTCGGCCCAAACTGGCGTTTATTCTTGCTCCATTTGGGATCTGAGGAGCCCTGCGATCAAGAATGTTCCTTTCAAAAAAGGGTTAAAAAGCTAATTCTACTTTATGCTTCAATAATGAGTAAAGGGAGTAAAATAAAGGATTCACCCCGTCTTTGCTCAACACTAACGAAGTAATTGCTTCTACGCGTGGGTTGTAAAAAGCGACGCCAGCCATTCAACTCCTTTTTAACTTGATTATTCTTTGCATTGTGCACTGCCACAAGAACCACATCGGTGCCTTTACACTTTTTCTATGCGAAGCAAGCATCACCTACACCCTCACTTAACGTACATTTCTGCTTCTCGATCTGAACGTGAATTGTGACTTTTCGATTTGGGTGGTGGTCAGTGTCACTGCTCTTGTAAACGCAACTCCCTACACCAATGATATGACCACTTCTTGCTGGTAACAATTACGAAACCATTAATACTAATGGTTTAATCCTTCCAAGTCGAAGACATAACGAGTTGGTCTCCCTTCAGGGGGATTGGATCGGCCTATTTGTCTTTGGTATACGTCAAAGGATTCGATGAAGCCTTCTCTTCTGCGGCATCTTCACGCACATTATATGTCGATTTGTGTGTTCGCGTGACGAATCGTTCCACCTCTGTTATCAGAATGCAGTGGATGGCTCATGTTGTATATGGCAAGGCGAAGTCTCCATTGCAAACGTATTGCAAAGATGCTTGCATACAACGCGTAATTTGTGCGAGATGGATAAAGAATGCTTCTCAGTGAAAAAATAGCTGCCGGCGCGGACAGCTGACGAATTTGCATTCCTAATGGTGAAAAATTTCAGATATGATATATTATGAACTATACTAGTTAGGCTGGGTGAATGTGGTCCGTGACGCGTGTCCCTTTCAAATTAAACATTAATGATGGTCGGCTGTGTGGCAGCAACGATTTAATAGGCCTAATTATCGATTTATAGATATGGCTGTGAATGAGGTACCATTTCAAGCACGGCGCATCAAGCATGGCGCACAGTAGAAACGGCAGCTCTCCCCTTTTTCAACCTAGAAGTGCTGACGAAACGGCAAAGATGTGGGGAAAAAATGCGAATAACTCCGGCAGCTTCACAGTCGATTACAAACAGATGCGTTCCCTGAGGCGTGAAGGTCGATGTCACTGAACTATTCTCGCTGATCTTTCTTGAGTAGCTTTTCTGCCAGCAGTGTTCGCAGCTAAAGGGCAAATATCTTATGTATGTGTCATATACAGAAATAAGCGCTAGAAGCCAATGGAGAAAATACAGCCATTTGTGGATCTTGCCTGTGTGACGTTATCGTCTTGAAGTGAAGCGCGTGACCCCAACGGCTGTGGTGAAACCAAAATCATGAACGGTAACACGGGTAGGAAAATTTATACAGAGTAAAAAGGCGGTTCAAGAAACATTCAGAATTAATGCAAAGACCTAGACGAGACGTTTTCACTTGTCTAATGTCGCATGGCGAAGTTCTCCCGTAACCCACAAGTCTCCAATCGGGAAATGTAGTTAAAATTTTCCGTTTTCTTTTTTTTTAATATTTACTAAATGGCATACAATACCTGCCTGGAACTAAGTCCCACGGACGTTCCCCAGCGGTCGAGAAGAAAAATCTAAGCATACTTTTCGGCCCTATTTCCATGCAATAAAAGAAAAGTTCCTCAGTGTTCGAGGGGTACCGCGCCCGGCTTCCCACCCAATGGGCAGCGGTTAGAGTCCCGGCTCGACCATTTTTCTATCAAGTACACTTGCTTTTGTTCCTTCAGTGGAACTGCGCTATTGCAATGTAATGGTGTGACGAACCCGTAGATCATTGAGAATATGTATAGCGACGTCACCACCACTGTACAGGGGGATCGTTGTGGAGCGTTGGAACTCCCCATGCGAGGCCAAGTAGTTCTGACGTCACAACCATCTCTGCAATTCCGATTTTCTCATTACACAAACGCCAAAGCCAACTACTTCGGTTTCTCAGCTGAACAGCACGCTTAAAGCTATCGCGTTAGAACAGGTCATTGCTTATTCACGAACATGAAAATACTATTAACATATATTATACATTCAGCAGCGTCAGGCTATCCAAAGGTCACATTCCCGGACTTACTTCACGTTCTCGTGCACTGGGCTGGAGGAGAAAGGCTAAGGGTTGTCGCCCTTTTGTGTATTTTTAACGAAAGAACTCTCGCTTACACTGAACATTTAGGCTATGCTATCTGCCGCACAAACTGAATAAACTTTCCTACTTACGGTGGCCATATGTCGAAGGTTCATTAGGGATTATATGAAAGCCCGGTTCATCGTCACTTACAGACGGATGTTTGGCAGCCTGTTCACAAGTACTCAACACGTAAGGAGATGTCAATGGAGAACGCCGTAGTTGCAATAGTGCTGGTTACCCTCGCGAGTGGCTTTGTGACATCTGCCTACGAACAATACCAAGGGCTCTATGAAGCGTTCTGTAGTAAGTTGGTGCTGATGTGCACGTCTTTTTTGTTTTACTCCCTCAGTTCATGCAATATGAGCTATTAAGGTGGGGCTTGAGCTTGTAGGTGTGACAGCGAAGAGACACGGCAGGGCAAACAGGAAGCAAACGCCAGCCACCTGTCTCTCTCACTGGAATGCTCTGTTCTCCTATGCTATACCTTATTGCTAGATCCGGTAAAGTTCCGTGAAACTAGCCGTAGCAAACACGTTTATCACTATTGCTAAGAGGTGCGATGTCAACCTGAACAAATAACAATCACTTCGTGGGTTATGCAGAGGCATTCTCATATGCGAGGCATATCAAGCTACAAAAAACACATCGGCTATCATGTGAGTGTTGCCTCCTCATGCATGAAATATTTATTCTGTTATGAATTTTCTTTTGCATAGCTCTAGGAGCTTTTTCTTTTACTGCGCTTGTTGTACTGTTATCTCAGTACCCGAAATCCCTTCATCTGTCCGTAGCCACGGGTGTCTGCCTGTGTCACCACCCTACAGCGTCATCACCACCACCTCCACACCGCCCTCGACCCACCGAAACTCCGCCCAACTGACTCTCCAGATACACCACCCACCACAGGTCCAACTACCATCGCCCTCCAGAAGGCATCCACCGAGTAGAATCCGACGCAGTAGCGGCATGAAACCTCGACGGCGAAATAGAATTTATAGACGCAGTGAGAAAGCCAGCCGCGCTCCTGAAGCACTTCTTAATAGCCACCCCAAAGCCAAACGTGGGGACTGGTCACCCAATCACACCCACTCTAGACACACCTCCCCACCCATGCTTCACCATCCACAAACGCCTTCGGCCACCCACTTCCGCCGAACTTCCCCTTTCAGTAAAACTCTAAAGGACGTGCGAACTCTCGGCTTAGAGTAAAAGCATTCACTTGCATCAAAGCGTCAAAGTAATCACAGACGGTAAATTCAAACTTCTTTAGCAGAATGGATGCATTAGTTATCTTATCGCCCTGTAAATTTTCTTTGTTTTAGATGGGGAATTTCAATTATTTCATTATATGTATTACAGCAGCAGTTCAGCATATCTCCCTGAAGAACTCAGCTTAACAATCAATTCAGTAGGCCAGCGTTACGTCTCTGGACGTGCAACTTAGTTAACAACAAGAGATGGTGTTAAACAGACGGAAGTAAATGCCTTCTTGATTACTGTTGCATGTTCATAAAATATTTCGTTAGATGTTTGCCTTGTTCATGACAGCAACATGTTACTTGCAGTCGCTAGAGCAAAGCGTAATGTCATGATATTAAGTGGCAGTACGACACTTGCGCTGCTTTCCCTGTTGTTGTTCCCTTTAGCGTGTAATGTCGCAACCCACAGTTGTTTGTGGTCGCAGTTCTCAAAGAAATTTCAAGCTCTTCGACGGGAAGGCCGCGAAATAGCAGTGACGTTACGCAGACTTCAAAGGAGATTTCACTCAGAGCTTTCGCTACAAAATTAAACAATGCTAAGGCTGCTTCACTGATGTGAAACTTTTATTGAGCGAGCAAATTTCAAAGCTATGACTGAAGAGAATGCATGCTGCAAAATAAATTCATTGTGAACAAATTATTCTTTCAGTCAGTGTGCAGTAAGCAGGGCGTAAACGAAACGGTTTAAAATTTATGAGATAGAAGATGTTGACATTTTCAGCTGTGAACTGAACATGGCAGAAATTTTGAGGCACATTTCTGTACCGACCACACAAAAATTAAAATCTCCTTCGCATACTTCGGTCAGCTAAGAATGTTTGAATACCAGATTTCTTTCCAAAACCAAGGTATTGTAGGCCACTGGCATCTCTTTATCAATTGCATAGCTTTCGGGCGTTTCAGTTGCCACTCTTCGCCACGTGTAAGCAGTTTTATATCAGATTATCTGCAAAGGTAGGCCAAATATGTGGGCAGGAAAAGCCGTGTGACATCGTATATTTTGTTGAACTACGCATTTTGTAGCTAGAAACATAGAAGTTTATCATCACAAGCTAAATATGAGATTGTTCAGCGAATCCATAACATGGTGCTGAAGCTGCCGCGCCCACCCAGCACAGAAGCTTCGCATAGCCAGCGTACACGAAGATGCTTGTCCTCACCATCAGCCTCCTGGGGCACTTGCTTAAACTTCATTAGCAAGCATTTCCTTCCAATTATACACCCGTTCAAAAGTCTAACGTGCTATATGTTAGGCACATTTCATTTGTACCTGAAGTCTTTTAGGTCAGGAGGACAGCAGTGAGATCAACTGCGGCGCCACCTTAAAAGTGAAATCTACTGAATCAAAATATTTAATTCAGATTTTGCAGGTGTCCACATATCAAGCCGAGGCCACAAATATACCCCAATTCTGCAGTTGTTCCATGTCAGCAGATCTTAATGCGACCCTTTCGGCTTCATCGATATGAGAAGCTTATGGCGTCACTAGGTTGTGCCAGCGAGGAAGCTCCTAATGTCCCATACCGATACTTGACCTATCTTCGACATGAAGTTACAGACCACTGTAAAAATCTGCACACATTGCTGTAACTTTCGCGCTAAAACAGGCCAATATTTCAGTGATGGGTGACTATGCCAGAGTACACTGAATGCGGCGCATAATAACCAGTTTTTGTGGGAAATTAGGAGCCCCTTAATACTTATGGCGCTTAAGGCGCACCCCTCTGGCTCTGTAATCAGTGTCACAAACTCCTGTGTATGGCATATCGCCAAACGTTTCCCCCACAATAATTATCCTTTTTTTGAAACAAATCTGCCAATATTTTTTCTTTCCTCAAATGACTTGTACTAGTTCTTCTATCCTAATTTCGATTATAAAGCCCCTTTAAACATCTTCTGCATGGCACGAAGTTGTTTAACTTATCTTCTTTCGCAACAGTAACCAGCCTGCAAGTCTTTATTCTCACTCGTATAGTGGGATACTTACGGCTTCCGTAGATTGGAAGGCCTTAAAAGGTGAAGGTCCTTCTTCCCTTACATAGGTACAGGCATGGTCAAAAGTCTTAGGGCCACAGCGTGCACCTGCAGTGAAGTGAATGTTTCTGGAATGCTTTCTGTAGCGGAATGTACCATGTACTCACTCATGTCGGATGCTGTTGGACTCCCCTAATTTGTCAACACTCAACAGTGATTCGCAGGATCTCTTCAGAGACAGACGGGGTGTTTTTGGGTGCGAAAAGAATTCTCGCTACCCCGTAAGCAGTATAACCATAATTCCGCCAAAACGCCACGCGTCTAAAAGTGAAGTCTGGCTGTGGAGTGAAAAGAGGATAGTAAAGCGAGAGTGCTCGACCTTTTTTATATAATGTTATTTATTTCCTCCAGGGCATAAAGAAAGTAGTGAAGGTCAAAATGAAAAACAAAAATTGGGGGATATTGAGTGACAAAAAAGAGGCCGATATAATGAAGGCGAGGAAGGAGCGGTGATGCGGCCCCAGCGTCCAAGAAATATATGAGAAGGGGTTGTTCGGCAGGAGACCCTGCTCCCAGGTGCGCTCATAAATAACTGAAAAGCGTGTCTTGCTATCCGTCGATCGTGTTTCCATCGTGCTGCAGTTCACCCTAAACAATAAAAAAACTCGTCCAATTGCCATAGTCTGCAACTCATTATCTCGCTTCGATGGTGGCAGCACTCTCCGGGCCTAGAGTGCGCCTCTACCGGAACACCCTCTGGTGTGAGCACCGCCAGTGGGTGCACATGCGAGCAAACACCAGTAAAATTAACATTCTTCATCTCGCAGCTCCTCCGAGTACGAAACGGATGCGTTAACCCCTAGGATACCGCAGCGGTGGCCTAGCGGTTTTAGCAGCTACTACAATATATGAAATCTTACATTTCTTCATTTCATCGCCATCGCAAGCCGGCTCAGACAGGATCATTCAGGTTACTAATCGTACCATCGTTGGATTCATTAAGCAAGATATCCATTTGTAGGGCAATTCCCAATAGCCCACGTTTGATGTAACCAGTCTTCCTTCCTTTTACATACAGATCTCACCACAGAACAGCAAAACACAACTTTGTTATGCATGGACACGGTGAGTAGAACTAGCGTGGCGTTTGCTCTTTATTTCTATTGCAGTTTAGGAAATGCGCCGTACACTTAGCGGAAAATAAAGCTCGACAATATTCATAGACAGTAGCGATAGCAAGAACAGCGGCTATAGTAGAAGAAGAAGAAGAAGTTTATTCACATCACATTACATGATGCAGGAAGCCTGCAGAAAAAGCTGCCAGAAGCCAGCTTGACAGGGCCGCAGGCCCCCTTTCATTGGCAGTTTGCGGAATGTCGTAAAAAAAAGTTTATACACAGCATATTACACAGCATATTATACACAGCACAGTAAGCCAGGCCATCCTACTTCGCTGCATTCAACGCAGCTTTACGACATTAAACCTACGGATATGATTTAGATGCTTAATTCACCTTTTATAGTTGATATTTTCTCCCCACTTTCAAACTATGTATCAAAAATACACCGTCATACGATTTTACTGCCGCTTGATTTTAGTAAAAGTATCTTTCTGCTAAGTTAAACGAAAATGTCACTGAATGACTTTTCATGCAAAACCATTTAGGTTGTCGCCGTGCAAAAACCACCCGGTTGCTCCTTAATAAAATTCCCCGATTTGTCGAGAGGGGCGGCGTGTCATCAGCGCATCCAAATATGAAACTCTCAGGACTAGAATGTTCGAGGACTTACCATTTGGCTCTCATTTAAGATTCTATTAACCACACTCAGCCTTCCGCCTTAATTCACCCACTAATCAACATTAGTTGAATTTCTAGGGGTCCTACTTCCAAATTTTGGGAGCTCGTTTGGAATATTATGGGGTGGCGCAACTTCCGAACGGTGTCGCATTTTCTATAAGAATATAGTGAAGAAGGCCAACAATTTTACAGCGAAATGCTGTTTTAGGGAGCTAAGCCACAACAGATGTGCGGTCCCGTACGAGGCGCGCTCTTGCCCTGTCGTGCGAAAAAACTGCCAAATGCGAAAGAGAGGGGACTGACGTCGCTATAACCGACATCTATACAGGGGCTTTCGATGCATCGGTAAGGTCGGTGACGTGCCTATGTATCTGAGTTTCGAGAAAACACCCCCTCCCCCACCCCACTCCTTCCCCCAAGCGCGCTACCACTCCTCCTTCCTCCCAGCACCCTCGAAAGGGTAACTTCGGGTGCAAAAGGTAGCCAGGGCAAACAGCAGGAAACACCGCTCCTTGCTCCGCGGCTGCTACTGCACCTCATTTGCGGTTGACACGCCGACGCCGCTGACCACCGGCTTCAAAGAGCACTTTCCTATACTCCGTTTCATACATAGCAGGCAACGGTGCCAAAGCTGGCGTGCCTGTTCCAGCAAGACAAGTCTGTGCCCCGAAAAGTATTTCGCAGTACAACTAAGGTGAACACTATATCGTTGCGACAAACCTTAAGCGCCGCGACTCGCACCTCCTGGACTTCTTTTTACCTCCTGTTACGTTTTACCTCGTGCCCCATCGAGACTTCGCGAAGCAACGATTACATGTGGCGGTACGATAAGCTGTTGGTATGGCGAATTGTTCCTACTCAATCCGCGCCCAAAAAGTGGTTGACACTTAGTGAAAATTACAGCCCGAGGGCCCGAACACTGAGCTCCTCACAGTTCCGACCATGATTTTCAATGCAACCACATCGTTTTATATTGCTCTATGTTTTCGTCCATACACTCACCGGAGTTTTAACACGAACGAAGGATACGTGGCGGAGTAATACGGTTTCAAGGCCGCACTACTACTACCTCGGGCTCCGCAGCATTGCCTGCTGTATACGAAACGGAGTATAGAAACTATTGCCTAGGAGGATTTGGGCTGAGACTCACTAAGTGCGCCGGTTCCCTTGGGCTCCGAATAGCACAGTTAGCATGCCAACGATGTGTTCAGATCTAGCGATAGTGTTGTAGTGTTGCAGTCCCTCCTCATCGTCTTTGAATCCGGTCAGAGAGAAGAAGGCGGCGGATCCTGGCCGGCTCTTGGAAGCTGCGGCCGTTATGCACGCGTCCAACAACGTACAGTAGTGTGGGCCAGTAAAAAAAATAACAGTGGGAACGCCACCTCGACGACAGCTTTTCGCTGAATTATGCGTGTTTCAGCAACAGTTTAGCTAAAGTAATTCTTTTATACCACGCAACTCCACCGAAGAGCAGTTGACGGATAACAACGCAGATAAGCTAGTCAATGTGCAAATTCTTACATTTTGATGTTCAGCGGTTAGTTAGCTGTATGTATCATTTTAACTGCATTCTCCCGTTGCTGAAGCGGGCTTTGAAGGCACCTCGCAGCCGTTTTGAAATGATAAAGGGTTGATAATACCAGAATAATTGTCACTCTTTAAAGGCCTGTCCAAACCCTTTCAGTTTGTTTAACTTTATCTATGAGGATTAAGACGCTGTGCCGCAAATGTGTGAATCTTGGAGGCACGTGGTGTGGAAATTTAAGGCAAAACTCAAATAATTCAGTGCTTTGAAAGCAGCCAGCAAACTTTTGTCTATATTTAGAGAGAACACTGAACTACAATGAACGATGAACAATTCAGTGCCTTGAATGAAGTCTGTATGGTGTATATTTAGAGAAAACAATGAACTACAGAGCAGTTATGCCAGTGGTTGTATTTGTTTTCAACGAAAAGTCATGCAGCTGCCTCATACCTTCTTCGTTTCTTAACACAGCTTTTACCCGCAGCTGTTAATAAATCTGGCACTGCCATTTGTCAGTCAAGCTGCTTTTTCATCTAATAAGGTAGCAGTGCTGAAGGCGGTGAAACACGGATTACCCTTTAGAATTATTTGAAGTGACACCAAATAGTTTCCAAGATGTGCCAAAGAATCGTTTATAGGCAAATGCACCAAATCATACCTTTCAAGACTTACTGATCAAATGACAAAGCTTGAATGCACAAAGTGCCAACATCGGAAGACAAATGGAGAGCTGATCTAGATGCATAGCAAAGTATTGTTGCACATTGCTTTCTAGGCTAGCGTTGCCTCGTTGCTCCGTTCATGCTTGGTCAAGAAAACTTCCTCTGCTGAACTAACGCTAAGAAAATAACGGCTAAGAAAGCACAACCGAAGACCAGTTACTCGCCTGCACTGATCTCTCAGTGAAGCTATGGCACTAGCAGGTCACTCTCTTCATTTTGCCCGAGGTAGAAAGCCAGTCTTGTGGTTCCTAGGAGCCCTCAGCCAATGAGTAGGAGGAAAACACGTTAATTACTAGTGTTAGTTTTAACGCCTATGACGTGGATGACAACTTGAACTGCTGCTTGTTCTAGGTCTTCGTTGGCGTCCAGTAAGATGTGACAATGTTTTTCGCTTACATACCTTCAGGTATTCCGAAACACCACAAGTCCAATACCATATTATTCAGATGTTTACACTAAATTGTGCAACAAAACAGTAAGTATACCCGTTGAGGTAATGAATGAAGCGCTAATTTTTGACATTTCTTATGTGCCCTTCTTGCTGTACAAAAGGTTTCAGTCGAGTAGAACACTTGAAACCCACCTCAGATTTTGAAATCACGGCTGTATGATCGCCAACCGATGACTTTATAATGACCATTTGTTTGCACTGAGACTGAATGTTAAACACGAGAGTTGAGGTATTGTACGTATGATTTTTCCCCCGTCTGCTGCTTTACTTATGCACTGATATATTCTCTAGAGGCAGCGTGAATGCAACCGTAAAGTATTCCTGCATGCCGGGTTCTACGGTTAAGCGGAATCGCCGTCTGCGATAAAGCGTGTTAAAATAGAGCTTGCTGACGCTGTTTAAAGATCTTGCTGAGTTAAAAACTGCCTGTTGTCAAGAAGGTCCCTCGGGGTCAAACGTTTTTTCACCTTATGAGCAGGTGGGCAGGGCTGTTGGCATTATCAGGAATGTATCATCTGTCGTCCTGCGCTGCACGCAGGCCTAGGAGTACCAGAACGCATGAAATCGTATGCTGTGTTTCGAGCAGCTGTGGTGGTCGATCAATCGATCAATCCTTCGCCGCATTAGTCACTGCCAATTCTCGCAATATTTTGAATCCTCATCACCATCGACGGAATCCATTCTTCCAACTTTCGTGATGACGGGGGTCCGGTGAAGCGTCCGCGCTGTGCCGTTATTTATTGGGGAGGTTGGAACTGGCTAGTGTATGAAGTGATGGAGAGACGCAGTAAAAGTCGATCTCTTTGTGAGCAGCTAAACATGGCCCGTAGAGACGAAATGAAGAAAGTGACAAGGGTAAAAAAGTAATGATGAGCTAATAATAGCCGTGCATGCTACAAGTAGACATGGGGTTCATCGTGGTGATGAAACCTGCGCCAGTTGGAACCCCCAAAATTGCAAATCACTTGCCTCATAGAAGTGCGCCGGCAAGCACTTCTCATATAGCATAGTACTGCTTTCCAGTAAGTTCACAGTCACAATTCCTGTTATGAGCCCACTTCTCTTAGCTGTCACTGCGAGCACTTATAAAATCGAACCTTGAATTTTTTGGTTCGCTTTCCTCTCAACAGAAGACGGACCCTGCGAATATTTTACAATTCATGGTAAGAATACTTTTCTTTGTCCGGAAAATTTGTTTTTCTAAACAATGCCGCCTTCTCCGGGTGCTCAGACTGCTATTCATGTACCGGTTTGGGCATTACACGTTTTCTAGGTAGGACTGTGCCAAATGTGGTTCGAGTAAATTTGGCATAAAACATTTCTCTACGATACATAACAGGGCAGATGACCTGAACAGCATTTGAACAAGAGTTTGATAAGGCACCATTCGTTAACCTTAGAAATTGAGATCTTGATCATGATGATGTGGGCACACTAGGACATGCTAGGTGTAAAATGTGTGCCAATTAATCTGGAAATTTCGACGTATGCGATATTAGTGCCCTTTAAAAACGTAGGTAGAGATTTACTACTGCGTTGGTTTTTGCATGGAATGTCATCGCTTTGTTCTTTGCTCCTAAAAATTGGAAGAACAACCATTCCACGAAATTAGCGAATTTAAGTTCGAAATATCCTTCAGTGGTTTAAAATCAAAATAAGAAAAGGGCGAACTAGTGTTTTGAACGAAAGTGTTAAATTTCGGCTTTCTATTTGCATAGATAAATTATTTCCTCGATGTTAAAAATATACAACTAAACAACTGCCCTCCAATACAGCGTATCATATTTGTGGCAGAAAAGAGTGGCGATTATTATTCACCATGATTTGAAATCGCAAGCACATATACCAGATGAAGGTGAAGGACATGTTCCCGTATACCATATAGCTGTAGTTTAACAAAGAGTATGTTAGACTTTAAAACAATCAGAACGAATTTTGAAATTCATAAAACCTTTAACAATAAACATCTGGAAATTTGCAGCGTCTTTTTTTTTTGTCTAGTAAGGCCGGTTTCATACTCGCATTATTGGTGAACCCGAATTGGTAGATATTTATAACTTAATATCACATAGATTCTGCTTTCCAAGGCACAAACGTCAAAGAATCGCTGATGGCCCCCAGTGTGGTAAACGAACTCGTCTGTGTATAAAGAGTTTTTGCAATGCTAACGGGTCAGGCTTGACAACTAGGTGCAAAATATTCATCACGACTACGTGAAAATTGCTCTTTCAGCATCATAAAACACCAAAAAAAGTTCACGCAATGCAGGACACAAGTGGTTTATGAGATACCGCTTAGCTGTGGCCTCGTTTACATCGGGCAAACAGGTCGTTGTTTTAATGAGCGTGCAAGTGAACATTCCCGAAACTTGCGCAACAACGAAAGGAGCTTCCTCTTTGACCACTGCAAAAGCTGTTCAAAGTGCCGTCCCGAATTCGAGAAAACTAGATTTTTGAAGAGTGGAAAAGATAAAACTGAGAGAGAGATTGTTGAGGCATATTTCATCAAAAAAGCTGGAAACAAATGCGTTAGCAGGCCTTCCATTATTCTTAGCAGTGCCGAGACGTCTTTTATAGAAGGTTTTTTGTAGTTCGCAGATTTCCCTTGGTTTTGTGCTCATGTATCGTCCTTTCTTTCGGTGTTTTACAATCTTTAGATTTTTAGACGCTAAGACGACTGTTTTTTTCAGGAATGATATTCAGTTTTTATCACTTGACGCTAGGCGCTGTATCTTCAGACTTCATCCCTCATTAATGTCATCTTTTTTCACGTGGTTTTATCTCATAGTCGTTCAATTCGTGCTCTTTTTCGCCTTCTTCACGCGTTTCATAAATTGATAGTGTGGACTTGTCATGCCCCTTGGATGATGTTGTTATTATTTATGCTGGCCAGAAAAGAAGTTGGCTTCCCAAGCTCTGTGTAGATTAGATTCTGTAGTGATCAGCGTTACTTTGTTGCCAGTGTTCGCATGAATTGCCGTTTGATATGTACAACGTTTACGCATTTGTTGATATGGCTTGGTTGTGGTATAAAAGGCAGGCTAGATGCAATAAACCCCAGTTGTAAGTTGGCGTCAGTCCTGTCTTTTGTGTGCCTTCTGTGTCCCCGTTTCTTGCGCCATTACCAGTTTTTCTTTCAACATGAACCAACTCGCCCAAACTAGAGTTTTACTTAATCATTATCGGGTTATACATGGCGACGGCACAATTTAAAGGAGCGAAATGCTGCAGCAAACAGCCAACCCCAACAGAGCAGCTTAAGCCCAGCCAGCAAACTAAAACGGCTAAGGCTCCTAACCGCTACACCAATTCCAGTGCTCTTACTTCAGTCTCATTAGGCGCCGTTGTCAGCGCTGCACGCCCTGATCATAACACGCATGGTTCTGTCCATATAGTACAAGCGTTGACAGTTGAACAAAGGGTTTTTTTCTTCGTGCTCGAAAGGCCACGTTTTGGCCAACCTTGTCCAACTCGAAGATCCTAGTTTGTTGGCTGAGCGCAGATAGGCTTGTGCAGTAGGTTATGTTTACTGAGCGATATTTTGTCGAAGCACCGCTCGTTGAATAGCGAATCAGATGAACAGGAAAGAGGATTATGGTTTTGCTGTTACCACCTCAGTCTCCGTCACCATTTGGAATAAAGTCCAATGGTCTGTATGTTCACGTAAAACGCTGCACGTAGCAAAAAATGCGAGATTTAGCATGTGACTTAGATAAAGGGAAACTCAAAAATTGCACTCGATCTACAATAGACCTTAGCGTTCCTACACCCTAGTCGTCCATTCTCTTATAACAAAAACAGGGCCCTTCGTTTGCAAGTTTAATTTTTCCTGCAAAATCTAGGTTTGAAAGTGCAGCACCCTTTCTGGGAGTTTCAGTTGCAGTGCAACACAAGTTCTTCAACCAGGTATATTACACGTGGTTTCTATTTTACTATACGTCTCGCAAAATATTTGTTTTTTGGCGATTTATGAGGAAGAAATAAAGGGCTTTACTTTTTGATGATTGCTTTCATAACCAAGTTTAAATGGCAGCTAGAGTAAAGACAATTGATCTTAAAGAATAGCATAGCACTACAAACCTCTTCCGAGTTTGGAGTTACACCGTCGTAGCTTTATTTGTACGTTGACAAAATACTTCGAACGTCTGTGTAGCCAATTTCGACGCACGAAGCTTCTGAGGTTGATGTCATGCACGCAGCCTGCGCCTGAAAATTTTTATTATTAACGCTTCAGGTCCATGGATGAGCTCTGTGCACCTCTTAAAAACATAATCTTTAAATTTACAAGTGAAAAACTCCAAATTGTATCCGTAATCTGAACAATAACAGAAAGCACTTCATTTGGAAAAGGCCAGCACATTGATTTATTTGCGCGTGATGTCTTGAGTTTAATCCACTGTCAAGCTAAATTTTTCTCTAGGTAGATTTTCCTGTATGTGAAAAGCTTCCTTTATACTTAATGTATGCGAAAAGTGGACGTGGAGTGCCATCCAAGATTTGGCGTGCGTAAGATGAGAATAGTACTACAATGATGAATAACACACTGTGAAAAGCGCAGCGCTTATGCAGTCGCAAATCAGTGAAAAAAAAAGACACATGCCGCAAACTACAAGGCGAGAGGTTATATCGCCAATTTTGTGAGCCGGAGGCTAAAATGTAAAAAAATTGTAACTCAATTTTTTTGCCCTATCTTTAACAGTTTTACCTCCACCCGCATTCTACAATGTACACGATGGTAAGATAACCTTTCTTTTTTTATAATAGCAGGTGCTTTATTTGAAGGAAGGCTTAACGAAAATACCAAGTGCAGGTAGATGATGGACTGGAGCCCCAAATTTTCTAGTAATACATTTTCACCAGGCAGAGCATGAAGGTCATCCGGAAACATAGATAAATGGAAAACATCAAAGCGACCACTATCGATAATTCCGGTAACTGAACTATTGCACAGGAATAATACGACTCTAAGGATAGACTAATTGGTTCCATGTTCACAACGCATGCCACTCAGTCGGCCTGTGCTATGCTGTCATCTACAGCAACTTTAGAAGCATCATCTAAGCATGAGCTCTCACAGTACTTCACGTTCCATCCGAATTCTGCTGTAAGAAAAAACTTAGTCGACAGGCCGAGACTTCACTGTTCGTGAAGACACCGTATACTGGAACCATGCGGTCGCCCCAATTAATCCCTCACAGTATGAGCTGCAACGCACGAGTTGTGCAAGGAATTCAGTTCTGTAATAATTTCATACCCAACGGTGCTTAAAATTTATGTGTTTAGCCGTAGGTGACAAGAATAAAGAGTTTTGGATGTTTGTTCGAGTTGGGTGTTCTGTATGAAGGATTGTTAACTTACTATTAAGCGGAAACCTCAGTTGGGTCACTCCGCACATATTGCAAGTCATGTTGAGAGCGAATACATGAGGCAAAAACCTCCTCTCCTGTTACTCTCCGTCCCACGGCGGCAGTAGGGCTCGCGCGCCGGCCGCCACGCTGCACCTACACCTGCTATTTACACCTAAAGGAAGGCTTACAGATGACAGTGGACTTGCACCACACTTTTGGCAGTGCATCCGGTATGGATGGAGGGTCTCCTGGCTGTCTTTTTGTTGTTGCAGACAGTGCTGCCGCCATTACCGTAAATGACGATGAGCTGGGCAGCTGGGTTTATGGAAAGCATTATAGCAACGGATCCGTTCATAGATATTTTAAAGAGATCCCGTGTGTTTACCAAAAAAAAAAGAAGTTATTGCATGAAACATTTGCACTTTCGAGTTCTCATTTCGGCGCTCTGCTGCTTTGCCCGAGCTCTGGACTGGTGAAGACTTTATTTTGCTTATCGAACAGCCCAAGGTTTTGGTTTCGCGAACGCTTGCAGCTATTTTTGCTTCTGAAATCATTGGTGAGATTACCATTTTTTATAGCGTTTTTGTACAAATCGAGAAAAATATAAAATGTCTGGGGAAAACAGTATGTTACAGCAAAGGTGTTCTGTGATCTGACATGGAACCACGTGGAAGCACTTGAAACAAGAACAGAGTTCTGGAATTCTTTATTAGGCAATAAGAAAACGAAGATAAAAGCATTTCCCAAGACAAGCTTCATGATGAAGTTTAGAGTCAACGATGCTGAAATTATCCTCAGGCTTCTTGTAGAATTTTGAATGCGTGGCAAATTTTCAAACCCTAGTTTCTGAAAACATTACTTTTGCTCTTTAGGAACCCTTGCTGAACCAATGTACCTTTCATGTAGATTTTTATTCGATACTTAACTACTTTCCTGCAGCACATACTCATCAAGTAATTGCCCTATCTTTGCGGGTCTATCACTTGAGAGTTGTTTTAAACCTATGTATCGCGCTTCCCTTGATTTGTTTCTGAAGCCTGGGTATGTGCAGTATGATGTTTCCTTACTTTGATTGATGCCTTTCTTCCCAATAAAGCTTCAGGTGTGAGTTAGCGCTTTTCGTGTGCTCTCTTCCGTCACCCTTTTTTTTTTTCGCTGTTCAACACCCAAGCGAGTTAGCAATAACCTCATGCTCACGTCAATGAAAGTGAACTTAGTGCCATGCCTGCCGTTAGAGTGCTGGGTTAACTTTGACATGGCTCACGATAGCTAATCGTGTTTAATGAATTGGTGCAGATATGCTTACAATCTGCTTACTATGCATTCAAAGGTGCGGAAAAAAATTTCAGGTGCATTTTGCTCAACGTTCGCAATAATTGAAGCGCATACTAAAATATTTTATTGGGTCCAATTTTTTCCATCGCATTGATCATTACTTGCAAATGACATTAATTTTAGCTATATTGCTTCGCGTAAAAAATGGTATTAGATGTCACTAATATCTCTCGATCAAAATGGTGCAAAATTTGAAGTGAGCACGAGAATAAGATGGTTGCTTATAGCGTGCTTGCGGAACTCGTGAAAGCCGGGTAGCGCAAGATAGCCTGGGGACACGCATCCATTAACGCAAGAAAAGAATTCGTTGCCACGCCAATACCTGAAGTCCCTGTCAATCGAAACAACCGAAAGAAGCCTGTATTAAAACGATGGTAATCTTCCGCCCACGTACACAACTTGCCCAATCGATGGCTCAGACGCCCATAGGCGTCTTGCTTTTGGCTTATCGTGTAGAAACAAGGCTTCCGAATGAAAGCCATAAAGTGTGAAGATTTTCTGCAAGAACCTTTAGTCGAGGTCACTGTTTTCCTTTTCAACACAAATTTACTACCCGGCGATACAAAACTTTGTCGAACCTTATATTTCATTGAATATAATTTATTTAATTCTAGCAAAAGAAGCAAATTGAGCAGCTTTTGTTTTTCAAAGTGAGCCAAATGCAGTAACATAATATGTGAAAATAAGGTGCACTCATATATAAAAAAGGAATGGCACTTTTAACTAGCATTTTCTCATTTTGCTCGGTTGTTCTCAAGGTGGATAAACGTCCTTTTGAAGAAAAAAAAGAAATAATCCCTTTGATTCGTTCGTTTCTTTGTGGAATCAATAATTTGTTTTCTAAATAACTTTTTTATGCAAGAGAGAAATACCTTCAGAGAGGGCCTGCAACTTCCAAATCTTTTTTTTTTTATGAGCTCAAATTTTAGAATCAAAAGTTGTACAATACGTCAGTGTCCACCCGCCCTTGAGCCAAAATATGACCCTGACTATTGCTCGAAAACAAAATCCTGTAGACAGTGCTGCTCCAGTCCAAAATTCTTTGAAGAACAGAGGTACTGTATTTTATTTTTGCACGCAATAACAGCTATTCTACCTGTTCCGAGAGATGCGCGCTCTTTTTTTTTATTGTTAGTCCACTAAAAGTGCTGTAATATTTTTTCGATCGTTGCAGTGATCACAGGGCAATAATTGCTGTGTTTATTTTTCTTCACAGGCAGTAATAACGGGAAGGTTGAAAGATTGCTTGAGTCAACAAACCAGTGGAAATCCTAAAGGATGCTGAGGAGCGCTCCATTCGGCGGATAATGAAAAGAATAAAGTAATACATTTTAAGCAACTCTCGGTTTCATTTCTTACATAGTGAAAACTGGAGCACATTGACGTCTGGCTTTAGAATACTGTAATCGGAAATAAACTTAACATATACCGGGTATGAAATAATAGAGGTTCTAGAATGCTCCTCTCTTCCAGAACCTCCTTTCACATCACTCCCGTTTAACTTGACGTCATCCGCGAATATACATGCCATACATCAATAGCAGTGCATTAATGTAATCTGAGGCAGTTCACGCTTCTCAAACGTCAGTGTGGCTATTACCCAGTAGGTTTATTCCACTCTCTCTGCAAACGAAAGTGCAGCGAACATAAGCGTAGCGCCTGTGCAGCACCTGCAGCACAGTTGAAAAATGGGCCCGAGTTCCTGCTGAAACTTCGTGCTCCCGGTCCGTCCGCGGCCGCGAACACTCAGGCTTCTCTAAATTTTAATCAACCCATGAGTAGCAACATTTTGAATAGTGCCCGTCAGTCTGTGCACAATCCACCTAACAGTATGAAATGAGGGTTTGATACCCCAATGAACCTTGTAGGACGCAATGTAGAACGCTTAAGCGTCCTACATTCCTTTTTTCTGTAATTTCAGTTTATATCTTCATTTTCTTTTTTTTCATTTTGTATTGTTTTTTATTTTGCTTTATTTTTATTTTTATTTCTGCTTTACTTCAGTACGTATACGGTGCTTAAGAACTGTTGCTTAATCAGCTTTTACAATTTTGTTTTATTTACCACACAACTTACGATGGAAAGTTCGTGCGGACAACTTCCGTCTACAGCTTCGGTCCACGCCACTCATCAGCCGAGAAAGGCTTTCGATTTAATAAGCGCCTTGTGAAGGTGAGGTCACATCCCGTAATACCCACGTGTTTCTTGAAAGCTGACGCCCGTTTGCGAAACATAGCGTCGGAGGGGACCATGATTAGCCGAGAAAAATTCAGCGCAGAACTACTAGAAAGTGGAAGGTCGCGATCGAATTCAAAACAATAATTTCTCGTAACAGTGTAGTTTTTATGAACCACAGTTTGAAGAAATATTTTGCTGGTGATTATAATGTGTCTTTGAACTCGGCAACTGGCACCATTTATCAGAAATCTATCGACGGCACCGCGTGCTACCGCTTGGCCTCACATCCGTATAATACCCCTGTCACACGGGCACCGCAAAGGCCTTTGAGAACCAGGTCCTTATATCCAAAGGCGTAAGGAGTGCAGCTACACGGCACAAATGTTGCGTCTTTGCCGCCAAGGGCCTTGGAGGCGAAGGCGCTCGTCAGAGACCTTTGGAGCCCAAAGGCGCGGCCTTTGAGAACCTGCGAACGCAGTGCCGTCCAACGTCAAAAAGTAAAAGCAATACAAAAGATAGATACAGCCAACAATGTTTCAAAACAATTTTTTTAACGTGAAAAGTGTGTCTGGATTTGCTTTTTGTACGGGTGTTTATATTTTACGCCCAGATTTTAAGACAGTGAAAGTGTTTCAGCAAAACCGAGTGCCCCTGGTGGCCAACGCAATACACAGAACCTGCTGCTGATGAGAGTAGCTGTTGCAGTACTTTTAAGGAAGCAATCAGAATAAAAAAACATTGTCTGAGCTCTACGAACGAACAGAATTCCCCCACTTCAATTTTAAAACACTCATTTCAGCCGCTTCAAGCACAGCAGCGGGTGCTAAGCCTCAACAACTGTTTCACCTTTAAGCTGCACCGTGTAGCTGCGTCGCTGCTCCTCTAAGCTTTCGGTCCTTTGGTGAAAAGAGAAGCGTTTGCAGGAAAGGCCTTCGAGAAATCTCGTGTGACGGGGCTATAATTCCGTTATTTCAAAGGTTCCGCACCCCAACTTGCGGTTTCGCCCGGTCTCAGAGCAACTAAAACGGCAGTTTTGTCTCAGACGCTTCTCAGAATGCACATTTGAAGGTAAGAAGTGCCAATTATTTCTCTGATTTATTCCTTGGCACAAAATAAAAAAAATGGCTATGGTTTAGCTCTGGTTAAACCTGGAGTGACGCGAGCGCTACATCTGGCCGAGTGGAACTCGCTCAGTCGAATTGCAAAGTCAGACTTTCGCCGCTCCGTTTGGCTGGGCGTTCCTTCTTCATCGTCGTCCCTGGACGTGGAATCACTCTCTCCCCCCATTCACTCCCCCCCCCCCCTCTGTTTCGCCGGCACGCCGCCGGCAGCGACAGCTGCTCCACACCACGTGACCAACCACATGACCAGTCGCGGCGCCCCCACGGAGCTCAAGGGGTGCCGCGGAGCTCAACGGGTGTCATGCTGAATGCTCGAAGTGCTAGCGTAGTGTAGCTCTCGCTACAAAACATGACACATATTTACAGCAGTGGCCTCGTGCCTTCGAACCGGAGCGAGTAATATTATCATGGTTTACGATATAGTTTGAATAAATATGGAGTTAGGTGAAGTTTCTGTGAAGTGGATATATATATATATATATATATATATATATATTTATGAAGGGAGCCAACAGTCACCGAAACCAAGGTGCATAGGGGAACGTTAATTTTATTATAATTTTTTTTTAATGTGTTATGCTTATCAGGGGGAGAATAATACTTAGATTAATAAATTGCTTAAAGAAAATTACTTATAAAGCAGCAGAAAAAACAACCATGCCGCCGGTGGGATCCGAACCCACGACCTCCGAATATCGCGTCCGGTGCTCTTACCAACTGAGCTACGGCGACGGCTGTCCAATCTGCTGCTCTCGTGGGTATTTATGTTTACTGCGTGTGAGCGAGCCTTGAGAGTGTTCACCAGCGCCAACCTCGACCATAGCGGCGGACGTAGCACGTCCTGTAATACCGCGAGCGTGACGTAGAACGTCATCTAACGGAGAGGGTATATATATATATATATATATATATATATATATATATATATATATATATATATATATATATATATATATATATATATATATATATATATTAATGCTCTGACGGGAATGAACCTCAGGTACCCTGAAGAAGCTCGGACAATTCTAGAATGTAGTTGGGAAGGGTGCAGCAAGTAAGGTGGCCACCTTAAATGGGGGTAAGTTGGAATATTGGTTAGCCTTCGGCTTACATGGCAATGAGGAAACAAAGTTACGAGCAGATATGCGTACACTGCAATACTGCAGGCAACAACAACAACAACAACAACAACTGGCAACAACAACAAGGCGATAAAGGATGTTTTCTTCGTGTGTTTATTCGTAGATATCAAATTACTACGAAGCTAATGAGAGGTTCTCACACAGGGATATAGAACACCGACATACAATAATTAGATTGATACCTAGGCAAGACGAGAAAAATGGTATTGAGCATATATGAGCAGCATGATGTCATTGCAGTAAGTAGCGGAATAAGAGGGAGTAATCCTTTGAAAATTGGGCACTCTTACTCTAACACTGACTACTGCATATTTTCGCTGATTGTATATGACACGCTGATTGCTATGAAAATAGACGAGATTGGAGTGAATAAGGAAGAGAGGTAAACTTAATTCGTACTGTTTTCTCATATGGGAAGGATGAATCTAGCCCGCCATCAGATATTATAGAGTGAAGAATTCGTTACGTGAGTGACCTCATTAAATTTCCACATCAAAGACGGCTGAAAAGTGTATGCAAAAAGCATCTTATAGGTTACGGACGTGCGATTGAACTGTAGAGGTAATTAAGAGAAAGATATCTTCAGTACTAAGGAGACCAGTGGATAGGTATAAGGAAGTCGAAATTTTGATTGCATTTGCATGTCAAAAAAAGCCCCCAAGGAACTTACAGGGCGTATCAAAAAGGAAAACAATAAAATAGGTCACTGCCTGAAATTCATGAGACATTAACAAACACTATGGAAAAGCAGATACGTTCCAAAGTAAAGCCAGGAAGATTTTAAGGCTTAAAACGATCCACTGATAGCAGATATTCCAAGAAATTATAGGCACGCGCCTAAAAAGTTTTGAAGCGACCAGAGAGCACTTTTTATCAATTCAGAATAACGTGATTACATAGGCAATATGAAGACGGTAACTAATTGAAAATTGAAGCTGCCATGACATTTATTTGCGATGCATTTTTAAGCATTCTTTAAGTGCGTTATGACACCAGTCGTATGCGACTATAGGCAAGCAGCTGCGCGATAGAAGGTAATTAACATTCACAAGGACGAGTTAGATTGAAAATAGGCGTAGTAAAAGGTCTCGCTGCATGTAGCAACAAGCTTCGACAAAATATCGACGAGACCAGTCGCAGTCGCATTCCTTAGAAAAGAAAGAAGGAAGGTTCTGGTTACTTTAGGGGACGTATTCAAACGTTTGAAATCTCGAAAAGCTGTAGGGTGTAATGAGCTTGGTGTAGAAAGGCTAAGAATGAAAAGTTCACAGTGTGTTTTAGAGGGCGTTAAGGGTGACATCTCTCTTTTGTAGACTAGCAACGGAAGCCATGAACGATAAGCTGCAAGGTTGGACTGAACAAGCTGAGGTGTTAGATGGGCTTGAGTAGTGGTTCAGACAGAGTTATCGATTAAACTATAACATCTCTGGAGTCACACTGTGCATTAAATTTCCTACAAGGGAAATACAGCCACTGGGGAAGGGATTTGATTTGATTTGTTGGAGTTCGACGTCCCAAAGCGAATTTATGAGGGACGCTGAAGTGGCGGGCTCCAGAAATTTCGACCATCCGGGGTTCATTAACGTGCCCTGACATCGGACAGCACACGGGCATCTAGAATTCACCGAAATTCGACCGCCGCGGCTGGGATCGAACCCGTATCTTTCGGGTCAGCAGCCAAGCAACCACTGAGCCACCAAAGTGCTTTTAGATATAAAGCGAGTTACGACGATGTGAACCATGTCCTGTTAGAGCAAAGATTGGTAAAAGAGGACTTGCATAGTGAAACAATATGCAATATAAAGTAATGAAGTCACGTACACACACGTACAAAAGCACGTTCATCGTATTCATCATTATCAACAACATTATCGTCATAACAATAACGGCTTCCACTGCAGGAAAAGGGGCCCTTCAATTCACCGTATCATATGCCAGCTGCGGCCACCTGCTCCCTCTAAATGTCCTGAGCTCATCCGCCCTCCTGACTCCGTGGCGCCCTCTGTTATGCTTTCTTCTCTTGCAAAACACTTCGTTATCTTCGTTAACTATTCGGAACGCTGGCATCACATTATAAGCACATACCCATTTCTTCTACATTTCGACTAGGATATCGTTTAATCGAAACTCTTTTCTTAGCAATTCCGCGGTATTCTTGTCTCTTATTGCTAAACATAATTTACTTTCTCTAACTCGCCATGCTGTCCTCAAGTTCCCCTTATCCCTAATGCAGCAGGTATATGATTTGCTTTTGAGAAGCATTCATAAACTGCCATTCATCCTCTGAGATTGCCTGCCATGTGCACTTTACCGCATTCTAATTCTCATTATTTCACTCGTGACGTTGACGCGCGGTCAGTGCCTGCCCTAACTAGGTAGATGTACTTATGTACGTCTTCCACTGCTTCAGTGCCTGTCGTAAACTGTTTCCCTTACCCGGAGCACTGAGCATTACTTTGTATTTCCTGACAAAAACTACGTGGCCCACCAGCCTCCATTGCCTGTCTCAGCCCTCTATCATCATTTGCTGCTATATGGCCCTTTAGTTTGTTACCAAAGGAATCTAATCAGTGATTCACAGATTGCTGAGGTATTTCACAGTACCTTTTACCCATAGCTCTTCACATTTCACTTCTCTTATCACCTCCTGATTAGCCTTTCATCACTTTCCTCGTGGAGGACTGCAGTGGCTGTGGTGCCGCTACTGATGTTTTCCAGGGCCACTCCGTATGCCTCTTTCACACACTGGTTCTGCAATAAATGCTTGATTGCTGAGGTATCGAGTGACTCAGATGGTTTCTCGCAATCTATGAGAACTGCACATTTCTCTGTCGCCTGATTGTTTGCGTAAATTTGGATTTTCCCCGAGTAGCCTTTAAAAAGGCCTGCCAGGGCCTTTGGTTGACTGTAGTGTAAGACTGGTCTAATTCCATTGGCGGTTACCTTAGCAAATGCCTGGAAAGCAACCTACAGGACGCTGATTGTTCTCTATATTTCAAGTCCAGGAAGGATTAAGATGATGTCACCGTTCTTCCAACATCCTGGTACACTGGAAGGGTTTGAGGTACTGTACACTATGCAGTGCGGTAAGTTTTTCTTGTAGAATTTCCCCACCGTCTTTCAACAAATCTACAGAGAACTGACCTCAGCTTCCATTTCCCCTTTGCATTGCAGGTAAGGCTTTCTTTGCTTCACCTTGATTATTATCCCAATAGCATTTAGGTTGTCGGCTTACAAAAACCGCCGGGTTGCTTTGCAACTAATTTCTCTGATTGGTCGAGAGAATCATGATGTCTTCAGCACCACGATTGTGAAAATCTTAGGGCTCTAATATTCAAGTACCTCCCATTGGATTTCCATATGGAATTATGCTCAATCCATCAACCAATAGACCTTAATAATTCCACTAATCTGCAAGAAAATATTTCATATACCCACTAATTCCAACTAATATACATTAATCTATTTTCTGGGGTGGCCCTTCTTTCAAAGCTTCGGGGGTTATTTGGACCTTCCCAATGCTATCTCATTTTCTTTTTTACGAATGTGGTTGAACGGAAACTGAAATGATTTTCAAATTGCCTGAAAGGCAATGGTTAGGAAAGTGGGACCTTGTAAATCGTGTGTTTTAATTTTTCTCGATTCTGGCTGTAAAAAGCACGAAAATCGCTTCTTAAAGACCCACCGCCGACACACGCTCGTCGCTTCCGGGAGCGCCGAGAGGGAGGAGGGGGGCTCTGCAAAAGGAGAGTATTGGCGGAAGTGACGCCATCTGCTTGAGTCTCCCGGCCGTCCTGCGTTGCAGCTTGCACCACTCCATCCCGCGTGTCTGTAAACGACGGACCAAGGGAATGTTCTGCTGGTGCCATTAGTTTTCGCCTTTTCGGTCAACCCGTGAAACAAACTGGCGGTATGCAACATACCTCAACTTGCTACACCGATTGTGTTACTGCGTCAATATTTCCGTTTTCGTAATTTTATTTTCTCATCTGGTTTTTTTAACCTTCTGTCTTTCCCAGATGTTCACATCCAAGCTGAGCTAGAGCCACTTCCAGCACTGTTTAACACCCTCGCTATGCCTTTCTCACACGGGCAGTCAAACCGCGGTTATGGTTAATCGCATTTCGCCGTTGTCACACAGCTCGCCACCGTTACTGATTACGGCAACCAACGTCCCCTTGAGTGCAACAAACGAAGTGATGCGGTAACCGGCAGCGCAGAGTTGTATTTGCGTATATGTCGGTTATTTATAACGCAGTGAATGTTTGAAATTTGAAGTATATTTACCACAAAGCAAGTTGATATATGAGATGTGGTTGGGAAGGTGGGCAAAACGCTACATATAAATAGCTTGACTTGCCCCACCTCCACATAAGTGACAGCGGACGCTTTGACAAAGGTGAGTAGCACAGATTCACACAACAAATATCACAACTGCGATGCTAGTTTCTAAATAATAGACATAAAATAGAAAAAACCCTATTAGTACATAACAAATTTGAATAAACGGCGAAATATTAGCTGCTTGCAGCACAGAGGGCCATCCGACAACGTCGTCAGGTGGCAGTATTATCTCCACCGCTGTACACCGCCGCGCCTCCCGCAAGCTGTCCGCACCCATAAGACACCTTCTTTACGGCGGATACCTGGCGCCAGCGTCATAAAACCGGGCTAAGATATATTGCACTCGTTAACAATAAAGCCTGGATGAAGGAATCTAGAAAAAAATCCTTTTTGAGAATCGCTCACGTACCGAACTTGCTGGCAGAAGTGATAGCTGCGATACGGACCATTCTGTTCACAGCGGTACTGAAGCTGCCACCGATTGGCTGGCAGAAGTGATAGCTGCGATACGGACCATTCTGTTCACAGCGGCACTGAAGCTGCCATCGACTGGCTGGCAGAAGTGATAGCTGCGATACGGACCATTCTGTTCACAGCGGCACTGAAGCTGCCACCGACTGGCTGGCAGAAGTGATAGCTGCGATACGGACCATTCTGTTCACAGCGGCACTGAACCTGCCGCCGGCATGGCTGACCCAGTCGCTAGCACGCTAGCTCCTGTGCTAAGGAGTTGCTAAAATATATCAGGTCTTTCGTTTATATGGAACAATGGGTTGTCTTTAAGCCGGTGCCGTGAGCAGACTATTTACTAGAGCGTTGAGCAATTACAAGGTGCCATCCACTATGACTTCGATGCGAAAAGAAACTAGGGCTAGCGACGAGTACGGAGTCGCGCACTGGTACAGCGCCGTCGTCCGCCCCACTCGTGGGCTCACCATTGCAGTAAGTAGGCGGAATTCGGTGCTGCGAGCGCTGCGAGCATGTCGCTTATACTTTCCTGATGCGGCAAGGACCGGACCATTTTCGGTGTTACTGCGCTAGAAAGCGTAGCTTCAGCACCGTGGGAAGGTGCTGCAGCACGCTGTTGTTGCGGCAAGGAACTCCAATAAGAACACCAACCTGGTATTCGCAGAACTTATGTGGTAGTCCCCGACTGCACGATCACACTCCTGGTTCTTCCCTACCTTGCTATTGAAGTCGTTCTTTATGACAGTCTCCTTCGTGTTTTTACTCTAGTCGCTGCTGATTGACGTCTTCATAGAACCTTTCAGCCATCTCTTCATTAGAAGTCCATAAAAGTGCGTAGCTTGCTCGGCCTTCAACTTGTACCTCTTTATAAGCCTTATTACAATGCCTGCCGCTAATGGCGTGCGATTTTTCCACGTCTTCTGCTATATCTCTATTCATAAGGGGTCCGACCCCTCGCCCTCCCCCGTCCGCTAAACAGCAATAGAAACGTATGCCTCCCTCCCATAATCACTGTCTATGCTTCACCTGTATTCCTAAGCTCACCAAGTCCTATAACATGCTTACCCATTAGTTCTTCGAATCGCACTACTTGTCCAGGATCATTGGATAATATCCCCGCTTTTGACGCTGTGAAATTCAGTTTTTATCTGCGAATTGCGCGCACCCAGAGATTCTTAGCACCATCCTTTGCGTCACAGGTCTAACCGCTGCTTTGGTGGCTGCGCAGCCTTTGGGGACTGAGGACCAAGTTCCATTTGATGTGTTCTCTTAGAAGGCGGTAGCAAAGTACTGCACTAGAGTGCCAAATCCTTTTGTAACAGTAGGTCACGTTTGTTATTCAATTACATTGATAATCGTATATTATTTTATTATGTGCAGAGCATCGCGCAATCGGAATCATAACTACGGTCCTTTTGCAAGCGTGGCGTTCGCTCTATAGGTTTCCATCATCACTGCATCGCTTCGGCAGAATGCATTTAAAAAGCTGAGGAGGCGTGACGAAACACAATATTAAAATTAAATGAGCAGTGGAATGCCCTGCAAAAATGAAAAAATAAGTTCAGTGCACGGCACTGTTGCGAAGTGAAAGGCGAGCTCTGCGAAATGCGTTTCTCTGTCTATGACATTTGCGCGAGGGCATCTGTTTTAAAGTTCGACTAAGCCTGTTATCCTTCAATTCTTAGCATTCTTGCACACTGACTTCACATTTTCAGCAGAGCCGCAGTTCTCGCTGTACGGACCAATAACTTGTCCTAAACAGTTTGTGTATAATAGCAGTCTGGCGCAGTGGATGGAGTTGGGATCCCGAAGGAGTGGCATGTTTCGCTCCTGGCTGACTACCATCACTTCACTGTTTGGGATAACCAGCTGTGTGATGATAAGTTCATTTTCTTATCGTCCGGCTATTACATTATATGTTAAAGCAATCATCTAACTCAAATACGGATTTCAGAATTTTGGCTACGACTAGCATAGGTGTAAACTGCCGCTTTCACTTGCCCGCACGGAGCCTCGAGCTCACATTAATTGCGTCATTGCTGTCGCGGCGTCATTACATCTTGCATGGTGCTCCAGATCTGGTAGTCATCGATTCAATGATTTTACAACTCAGAATAAAAATGTAATACCCTATGTCACTTGATTAATCGAGCTTCTGCTAGCAGAGAAAGATCCTGCCTGCCTTCCATACAGGCAGGATGTTCACGTGACTAAAATTCACCAGATATTACCGGGGAACCTCCAAGACTCGTATACTGCAAATTTCTTGGTTACATATTATTCTAACACGGCGTTACGTTCTTGGAGTTTCATTTCTCATCTTAACACAAAGTTTTCGGAAGCCATTTTGGTGCCTGACACCTTCATAATTAAGACTCTGCAAAGCTTTGAAAAGTATTCCCACATTTTTCATGGTCATAGCTTCTTACTGCGTGTGATATTTCATGCAGATAAAAGGCTTTCTTCTTTTTAGTGCGACAGAGTGCTTTCTGGCATAGTGTGTTATCTACAAATAAAAATATACACTGCACTCTCAAAGAACGTCCAGTAACATCAGGGGGTCCCTTATAAAAATGGTCTATAGACAGTCTATATACTTCTCCTAGACTCTATTGCCTTCGAATAGATATTTATTTTTGTCGGTTCACAGTCTATAGAGTGTATATAGAAAAAAGTCTAATAAAAGTGTGTGGACACAAATAAATAAATATATATATATAGAGAGAGATTTTCTATAAACTGTCTGCAGGATTTGTATTGCCTACAGGAGATGTGCTAAAGGGGACACTACTTCTGCTGTACAAATGAACAATACATACAGCACAACAGCCTCTGTTTAATAATAATAATAATAATATTTGGTTTTTGGTGGAAAGGAAATGGCGCAGTATCTGTCTCATATATCTTTGGACACCTGAACCGCGCCGTAAGGGAAGGGTAAAGGAGGGAGTGAAAGAAGAAAGGAAGAAGAGGTGCCGTAGTGGAGGGCTCCGGAATAATTTCGACCACCTGGGGATCTTTAACGTGAACTGACATCGCACAGCACACGGGCGCCTTAGCGTTTTTCCTCCATAAAAACGTAGCCGCCGCGGTCGGGTTCGAACCCGGGAACTCCGGATCAGTAGTCGAGCGCCCTAACCACTGCCTCTGTTTGCCAAAATACATTTTTTAGCCTCTTTCAATGTCTCGAAGACACACGACATGGCCATATACTGCGCACCAAAGTTTGGCAAGAAATATATTTTGTGGAGTAAACAACCAGCTTCAAATAAAGTCATAACAATAAATAAATGGTTTTTTGGGGAAAGGAAATGGCGCAGTATCTGTCTCATATATTGTTGGACACCTGAACCGCGCCTTAAGTGAAGGAAGAAAGGAGGGAGTGAAAGAAAGTCATCAAATATAAAAAATACGACAGCCAACTTAGCTTCCTTGGCCAAAGGCGAACAACATGGTACCCGCCGCGGTGGCTCAGTGCTTAGGACGCTCAGCTACTGATCCGGAGCGCCCGGGTTCGACCCCGAGCGCGGCGGCCGCGTTTCGATGGAGGCAAAACGCTAAGGCGCCCGTGTACTGTGCGATTTCAGTCCACGTTAAAGATCCCCAGGTGGTAGAAATTTCGACTTCCACTACGGCACCTCTTTCTCCCTTTCTTCTCTCAGTTCCTCCTTCACCCATTCTCTTGCGCCGCGATTGTGGTGTCTGCTGAGATGTGAGACAGATACTGCGCCATTTCCTTTCCCCAGCAGCCAATTTACTTTAACTATGTGCGCTAGCACGTTGCGTTTCATTTCACTTTTTGTTCGAGGCTAGGGTTACCAGGTTGGACATCAGAAAAAGACTGGAGAAATCGGTGATTGAAACCTCGGTGGTAGCGCACAATCAAATTTTGAAACCGTTTTAACGCACCTTAAGAGGGCACTCCAAGAGCGCCGTGTTCTGAATCCATTGCGAATGGATTGAAGTTGATGAAGACGACAACATTGAATACACAGCGCGAGAAATTGGCAGAGAACCGCACCAGGGCTTCTGGGTTGCGGCGATCGCATAGCGCTTTCGTGCAGTGGCCACGAAGCTGATCTGTTCGCGCTACTGCTGTTTCTAAACCCAGGCACGACACAATAGCGGTCATATTTATGTTAATACTGCAGGACTAGCTGACTTCAGACACTCAAAGAAATTTTATTTCCAAAGCACTCCTTTACAGCAATCCTGAAAAAGGCAATATTTATCTGGAGCTTCTCAGGCACCAGCCGAAATAATACAAATATTAGAGCGACTTCGAACCAGCGGTGGCGCGAACAGACCAGCTTCGCTGGCCACTGCATGAGAGTACTATGCTATCGCCCCAGTCGATCACGCTTCGTGTTAAACTGCCGCACTATTGCGCTGTGCATTGCTCATCGTCGTTTGCATCAATTTTGTTACTTTCCTCTCGCAACAGGGACCCTATTAGCCTCCTACTTGAAAATTCAGCATGGGGACGTGAAGCTATATGAGACAGTCACGGAAGGAAAGTAAATGCGCATAACTGGCTCCCTGGGTCACTGAGCACTTCATTCGTGCTCAGTAGTGACAGAGATGTCCGCTGCATGCGTTTGGCAGAAACGCGACACTGGAGCAATACGCGATGGCGTTTACACCATTGTCGCAGAAATGCGGCACTTGAGTTATAGCCCGCCCGCAAATTGTCGATGAGGATGAAAAAGTTGGACAGTTGATTTAGGGGAGACGAGTACCGCCCTTACAAACATATCTTTATACACAGTCTTTAGACTGTCCATAGACTTCTGACTATAAAGTCTATAGACTCTCTATAGACAATTTCTAGAGAACTGTCTATCGTTAATAAAAATCCTACAGACAGTCTATACAAAATCTATAGATTTATGGCCATACACTTTCTATACGTAGACAGTCTGTAGACTATGAATAGACAAAATGAAATATCTATGGGAAGGCAATGGATTCTTTAAAATGTCTATAGACTGTCTACAGGCCATTTTCATAAGGGCGTAGTTGAGATTTAAAAACGAGCGTGACAAGCCCGAGGCGACTCAGTACGCTCCGAGATGGATAGCGGCGGCCTGGTTGTTATGGTGCTCTTCGAGCAGCCGACGATATCGGACGCTCCCCCGTGGCTCTCCCGACATCGGACGCATTGCGCCGCCGCTGTCGTGAACCCTCCTCTCCGATCGGGTCCGCTCACCGTTCGCGCGGGGAAGCTCCGCCTCCCGCGATGCCCGACCTCCTTGTGGGCGGGCACTCCTTTGCTCTGCGCCGGATGCCCGCCCTCCCACGGGCTGTCTCGCTACGGCTGTCACCATGGCGTTTCGGGCGCTCCTGGAGGACACTACTATACACAGCCGCAGTGCCAGCCTCGGTGATGATCCAGCTATGTTCCTGCGTCACCTAGATGATAGCGTCCAGTTCCTGCTTGCTCAGACCCAGCAGGGACGCCGTCTTCTCGATGCCCCTACCAACATGAAGGTCCCCAGGCACCGCAGCCCCTCTCCTGCACCCAAGGTGACAGATTACTCCCCGGCCCTCACTCGCCTCCGTGCCAAAGCCAAGGAGTTCCTTAAGTCCAAGGAGACCGCTGCCGCTGCATCTCTCCCTCCTCGCACCAAGAAGAAAGCTAAAGGGAAGAAGACAACCTCCCCTCCTGCTCCCCTGGACACATCGACACAGGAGACTACCTCCTCTCCACCTGCTGAGCCTCAACTACAGCCCCAACTTTCGGCTGAGGAACTCCCTGCCACCTCAGTCCCTCCCCAGTCTGAGGCGCTGACTGTGGGGCCTCTCAACTCTGCCACCCCCATCTCGAAGATCCCTGCCTCCCAGTGGTGGATATGGTCCACTTTCCACCCCTCCCACGAGAGGACACTGAACCTTCCGGTTCCCCCCCTCCTACTTCGGATGGCACCCCCCAACCCTCAGATTCTCCAATAGAGGAATGGCAAGGGGGAACCAGCCCAGATGAGCACTCCAGCACCCACCCAGCAGCAGATGCATTCCCCACTGCTATCCACCCCACGGAAGAAGAATGGACTACTAAAGTACCTCGTGGGCGCCGTAGTCGTCCTCGCCGCCCTCCCCTTCCCCCGAAAAGTGGACGGCCTTGTGGGGACTGTCCTCTTCCGCCCCCAAAACAAGGGCTCCTCGTTCCAGCAACTCTGCAAGTTCCGCATAGCGGCCGAACTCTCCACTACCCCGGGAGTCTCTTCCGTGAGGGTAAACCCCGCACTTAATATTGGCGCTATGGACGTGCTCACCACTCAGGCAATGGAGGCCCTTCTTGACACCCGCAGCCTCGTCGGTATACCAGTGCGTCCACGACCTGCCGCGGACAAGGGCACCTCCATGGGATTCGTCCATGGCATTCCTGCTGACGTTGGGGATTCTGACCTCCCTGCAGCCATCGAGGCCTCCGTGCATATTCTGGGTGTACGCCGAGGCCCGCCCAACACCATCCAGATCCGCATCGGGGCACCACAGCCGCCACCCCATGTGGCAATATTCAAGCTTCGCCTGCCTGTCCGCCCGGCCCTTCCTCGCCCCATCCAGTGCGGTAGATGCGGCCGCCTCGACCATGTCACGGCCAGCTGCACCCTCAACCAACGCTGCCGCCGCTGTGGACGCCAACATGGTTCCGCTCCCTGTGACGCCCCTGCACTCCGCTGCATTAACTGCGGAGGGGCCCATCCTGCAGGCTATCCAGCATGCCCCCGCTGGCAGGAACAGCGACGGGTGGCAGCAGCCATCAACGCAGCAACAGAACCTGTCTCCCGGAGAGCCATCAGAGCCAACCTCCGGACAGGGGAGAGGTCCTATGCCCAGGCTCTCAAAACCCGGCAAACTCCTGCTGTTCCCCCCCGGCCACCCCAACCGGCAGAACAGCCCGCAGCTCCCCAAAGCTGCTCCGGACCTGCCTATCCTCTGGGCAACATTCCCCCTCCCCATCTAGCAGGGCAGCTCGAGCATCTGACGCGGACCTTGGCCGCTACTCTCCAAGCCATTACGCTCCTCCTCCCCGCGGCGTCCCAGTGGCCACCTAATGTGGCTCAGGGACAGCATCTACAGCCAGTCCATCATGGCTAAATCTCCATCGGTGACCCCCCGTCCACGGGTTCTCCAGTGAAATTGCCGTGCCCTGCGACCACGCAGAGCGGAACTCATATGCCGCCTTGAGGCTGACCCCTCACCCCCGGATGTCCTGGCTCTTCAAGAGGCCTACCTCCACCCTGGGGAAATTCGCATTCCTGGCTATGTGGCATACAACAGCAGATCCTCATGCCTCCTGACCACGTGCTCGGCTGACCCCTGCCTGGATCGTCAACACCCACCAGGAAGATCCAGAGCAGTATCTTCGTCCGCTCTGCCCTCCCCCAGGCAGAAATTAATGTCGACGATGCTCTAGTGGCGCCTATGGAGTGTGTCTGCGTCAGAGTCCGGCTCAGGGGTGTTGACACTGCTGTTGCAAGTATCTATGTGCACCCCGTAGCCCCATGGGACGCCTACTCCTTGCCACATCTGGTCAGCCTTATAGGTGGTGACTGCCTGCTCTGCGGTGACTTCAATGCTGCTCATCCGAGGTGGGGCTCCCGCAGAGCGGATCGCCGCGGCCGTGACCTCATCGCTGCTGTGCGTGCCACTTCTCTCCACGTCCTCAACACTGGCGTTCCCACGTTTGTCCGGAGGGGAGGTGTCCGCTCGTGCATTGATCTGAGCATCGTGTCTCAACAGTGCGTCTACGAGTGGTGCCCCTCCCCTGACACATGGGGATCTGACCACTACCCCATCTCTCTCAGTCCCAAGCCTGGTAGAAGGGTGGATGGGCGAATCTACAAAGTTGTCCATTGGGACCGCTTCCGGGACCTTCTCGGCAGCCTCCCGCTCCAGGGCGATGTCTTGGCCCATGTGGCAAGGTGCGCGGCAGCAGCCATCATCACCTGCTAAGTCCCCCTGTGCAGCCCGTTCCTGACCTCAAGTTACTCCACCTAAGGGCCCAACGTCGGCAGATAGAGAGAAGGGCCCTCCGCACTGACAGAGCCGAGGGCTGGACGGCATACAACCGTCTTGATGCCGTCTGCAGACGCGAACACAACAGGCGCCGCAACGAATCTTGGGAAGGCATCTGTGCCTCCCTCGTTACTGCCCGCAGCCCCTGCAGCCAGGGCTTGGCGGCTCTTCCGCTCAATCCTGGTTCCTCGGACCCAACTCAAGCACCACTTGGCCATTGCTGTCTCCCTGGGAATCACCTGCCAGGAGCTGGCGGAACGGCTGGGGGACATCCCGAGTCCTTCCCCCTCTCTCCTCGCCCGGACCTTGTACATTCCTACGAGGTCCACCTCTCCCTACCTGGCTCCCGGACGAGGCGGAACACTGCTGCTGTGAGCCTACGTCAGGAGGTCGCTGCGGTTCTCCAGGCCGGACCCCCTGGCACTGTCCCTATTTTCACGGAAGGCTCCGTCCTCCCAGGACCCTGTCCATCTGCGGCTGCAGCCTGCACTGCCCCATCGCTCCACTAGAGCAGACATGCCAGGCTCCCATTTGTGGCCTCGTCCACAACCGCCGAACTGGCCACCATTCACTAGGCTGCTGACATCCTGAACGAACGCCCTGGGATCAAGGAGGCAGCCATCTATACCGACTCCAGGGCAGCCCTCCAGCTCCTCCTGAGGCCTTTCAAGGGCCCACCCATCGCCCGCAGGCTGGCTTGGCGGCTCGACGAACTATGCGCCAGGGGTACCCGCAACCGGCTGACCTGGGTCCCGGCCCATGTCAGTGTCCTGGAATATGATGAAGCGGACTCCCTGGCTAAAGCGGCACACTCCCCAGGAACTCCGCTCTCCAGGAGCCTCTCCTCCTTGGACCTTCAAGGAGCATAGTGGACCGCCTCCTCCTCCTCGATCACCCGGATCCCAGGGTGGCTAATGGCCATCCCCCACACCCTCTTCCAAATCTTGGCCTCCACTGCAAGGAGCGCAGCCTCCTCCTGGGGCTCAAGGTAGGCTGCGCCAACACCGGCTCCCGCCTCTTCCGCATTGGCCTCTCCGACTCCCCTGGGTGCTCCATCTGCAATTACCCGGAAGAGACAGCCGAGCACCTCCTGTGTGGTTGCCCTGCCTTTGTGTCCGCAAGGACTATCATGGAGGCGGGCTACCGCTCCTTGGGCCTCCCCTGCAGCTCAGCGGACCACCTTCTCTTCCCCGGCGGTTACCATCCTGCCAAGGCCTTCCGGCACCTCCTCTCCTTCCTGGAGGCCACCGGCCTCCCCGGCCGCCTTAGGCCACAGGGGACAGCACATGTCATCTGATATGATCACTGCGGCTGTGCGCCAACCCTCTCCTTTCAATCTTTTTCCGCCTCCCCTCCTCCTCCTGTGACACGCCGGCAATGAGCGTGCAGGCTAGCCCTCCAGTAGACAAGCCCGTGTCTTCCCACTTTCATCCTTCCCTACAACCACAGAAGAAAGAAAGAAGCGGAGGCCCTGCTGGGCTGTCAAGACCTCAAGACCCAAAGGACCTTGGTTCAACGAACGCTGACGGCGTTGCTGGACAATAAGACCCCGGAATAAGTTCTCGGTTTAACTTGTATTGTGAGGGAAAAGGGCCAATGGGGTCCTAACCCAATCACCTCTCTGCCACCAGTTAATCGTCAATGAATGTTTTTCCCCACCACCTGGGTCTTCCCAGCAACCATGGAAGGTGGTAGCGTCCACCACGCAAAAACCTGCTTTCGCACAATATTTCGTTCTTAGCAGTGCTAAGCAGTAATCATTTTTTTGTCGAGTTTGGAGGCCTTAGTGTTAGCGCACTGAAATCAGATGAAAATAAATTCGTTTTTCATTGGCATACATTCACTCTAGTCCTAACGTAGTAATAGCATCCTAGTGGTAAGGACTATAATAGTGGTATCCCCTCTCAGTTCCCGCAACTGCAATTGGCCAGACAAGATGAGCAAACCATTGGGAGGACGGGCGAAGCAGAAGCGTGCGCTAAGGCTCAAGACCGGACTAAGAAGCGGAAGATATGCAGCCTGGTCGCCCGATCGCCGCGTAATACGTGATGTGGCGTCTCCGCAGCGAGAAATCGGAGAGCCAGTGATGAAGCCAGCCTCATTAATAAAACTCAGAGCTAACAGCTGTGACTGAAGGTAGCTGTGCGTGTTGGACTGATGAAGCGCCCGTATTTGTCTTAAGTCCTGGGCCACTATCCGGAGTACCCGGGTTCGCACCCTACCGCGGCGGCGCGTTTCGATGGAGGCGAAACGAAAAGGCGCCCGTGTGCTGTGCTATTTCAGTGCACTTTAAAGGTCCCTAGGGGGTCAAACTTATTCCAGAGCCGTCCACTAAGGCATCTCTTTCTTCCTTTCTCCTCTCAGTCCCTCCTTTATCCCTTCCCCTACGGCGCGGTTCAGGCGTCCGCCGATATGTCTGACAGATACTGCGCCATTTCCTTTCCCCAAAAACCATTTTTTTCTACCGTTCAGTGCGCTTTTGTCACCAGCTAGAACAGACCGCCTGAGCCTGCACTGCGCACACACGTACAACACTTGCATTGGCATCGCAGTTGAAATAGGTAGAGAAATGAAAAGGCCCTATTTTCGCCATATCCAGGGGCAAACAGATGACGGTAATAAAAGTAGCGGCTACCGCGCCTCTACCTTCACCTATGCAAAACTTCGTCGAGAGTCCTCACACGGGCCCTAGAGCTGTTCCGTGTGAATTGCATTTCACTCATTCAGCTGACGAACACTTTGATAGGTAATCCATGTTAGGGAGGCCTTCGTTTAGATAAAGGTGGAACAAAAGAGCCCTATAATTATGTTTAAATGAGGAAAAAGTGCAGAAACATTAGTCACAGAACAATGATGATTACCATTCTAGGGTGAATACAAGAAGGGAAGTCATTCAAAAGTGCAATATCTATGCGACAGACAACGGACCAGTTGGATGCACGGCGCCGCTGGGGAGGGCAGGGCCCAGAGCCTAAATCGCATTTCATTCTCAGTCGCATTTGTGCAAAGGTCTTCGTTACAAATTCATAGAGTCTCCACTCGTCTTTATAGGCTTGTCGTGCAAACAGTGTTGTGAGTTTCGGGGTTTAACGTGCGGAAGAAACACATGAGCAATGTGGGTCGCTGGTATTCTGACGCGGGCACTGACTTCGTGCAACACTTGGGTGCTTTTGCGTTTTGCTTCCAAAGAAATGCCACCGCCGGTGCCAGGGTTGACTCGTGTGACTTTGGCAGCAGCAGCCAAACGCCAAAGCCTCTGAACCGCCGCTGCGGGTGTGGCAGAGTTTTAAATTCTGTAATAGTTACTAGTCCCAATCTTTTCCGATAGTTATTCGAGACTGGAGTATTAAGGCTCCTCGACTCTTACTCACGTGGCTCTAAAGATCACCTTCAATAAATATTTTGTCTACCTCGATGTTTCAGAGGTTCCAGATGGAATGACATTGCGTGCGGTTGTTTTGATTTTAGTTGCTAATTAGCTGACATCAGGAATGCGATATATTGGATGTCAGCAGCCGCAGTCAGTACCATTGTTTAAATGTAATTTCTGCTAATAATGATGCGGTACACAATCGTAGGTCATTTCGTTTGTGGCACAGCCTTAGGCGGAGGCTAACAAATCCATGGCCGATGCATCGTTGGTGCGAAAGCCAATCTGGCCTCAAATGAGAGCTTGACCATGTTACTCTGCGCGCTTCCAGACTGTTTCTATAGCACTCAAAATGAGTCAGATTTAAGTGCTGGTGCTTTAGTCTGGCACTCGCAAAACAGTCCCTTTCGGGTTGAATCTTTTTTCGAGTGCAAAGTGAATTATGTTTTGCATTACGCAGCCTTGTTGCAACCTTGTTGCAACAATGAAAGCAAAAAATACGAAATCTGGGTCAGGCAGTGGCGGCCTCCGTGAATCTCTTCCCATTTGAACTTCCTGCACGTTAAAAAGAGGGGCTATGCTATATTGTGGAGCAGGCTAATTAAACTGTTACGCTAGGGCAAGTCAAACGCTGCCCCTCTGAAATTATACGTAAATGACGGTATGCTGTGTGCCAACCAACAAGCTAATATGCTTAAAGATTCCTATACAAATATGCCTTCGAAAGATGTTACATCTCAGGCCGTTAAATATATGCACACTAGAAACTCCAGACATTCCCTTTTTCGACGAATAGACATATAATTAAAATTTAAATAATTCTTGCAGTTGCTCTATCAATGGAATGCCGAAACGACCTCTCATGCATGTAGTCAACGTCACTGAACCGATTCTCGCTGACCTTTTCACAACTGTTTCGTTATGGGCAATGTTCGCAGCTAGAAAGTCCATGGCTAATGTTATTCTGGTGTGTAGAAAAAAGCGCCAGAAAAGAATACAGAAATACAGGCCATTATAAATCTTCCCGACATTTTCTAAGCTATTCAAGGAAACTCTACAATTGACACTATCGGTATTCAAAGATGCTTGTGACTTGCGGTCGCGGTATTAGCATAGCATTCCTAAAAATGAATCTAGAAAGCTAGCAGTGCTTAGGCAAGTAAAATACATATTTATCCTTATGACAGAACGAATTCGGTGTTCGTGTCTGAAAGTTTGGATCATAAAATTTCACTCCAACAAGCTTCAAAAATATATTGTGCGAAGACTTTCTCTGCAGCTTCTTTACTCTTAACTGGCCCGTAGTAAAGAAATTGTCCGCATGGAAATTGAGGTTTCTGGTGTGTAATCTGATTGCAACAACGTAAGAAACAAAACTGTAAATTTAAAAAAAATATTGCTTTTTTGGGCTTATGTAGATATCATTTGTATAGTTATATGATTCTAGTAAAAATATAACAGATAGTACAGTGTGCAGTACCTTTTTGTGGGATCTAGATGCAAAAGTTTATTCGGAACACTTTTCGCTTAAAGCAAAGCAAAAAACTTTGTTAGCAAAGCACCCACGCCAAACTCCAGCTTTACTCCGTGCACCCTCTTAACTGCAGTATACGCGGCCGCCAGATCTAAGCTGGCACAAAGCTGTAAGGTCTAAGCTCTATGGTGCTCTGAGTGGATGCTCTAGAAGTTGAGGTGTTGAAATCCCGGTTACCGTGTCCATTCATGATCCGACATTTGAAACTCTTGGTTCGCTTTGTACGACTAACTCCAGCGTTCACACTTCAGTTTTCTGAATGGCTGAGGTGACAAAACACCCTGGTTTCTTTCTTCCAAAAACCGCAGCGATGGCCGAGTGGCCGAGCATCCACCTCGCATGCGGGAGGTGCGGGGTTCGATCCCCAGTGCTGCCGGGCACCCACCAGTGTGACACATTTGGTACAAGCTTTCCCCTGGCCTGGTGCTCGGCTAGTAAATGGTGAAATGCTTTGAAAATAGGTCTTTAACCCCACCATGAGCAATCGGAAAATACCCTTTGCCATGGCGCTCTTTGGCCATATCGACGCCCTTGCGCCATAAAATCCATCATCATCATCATCATCATCATCATCATCTTTCTTCCAAAAGGGTCGCTCTTTCAAACCACCCAGTGAGTAGAATCATTCACTTTGAAATATTTTCTTGTCGCGGCCACAGGGCTAAACAGCCTTGATATGTTCCTTCGCTGAGTGGGGAATGGGATGTCAATATTTTTATGCAGACGGAGATGTAAAGCTACTGACTGTCTTGTCTTGGCGTGTTTTCCCCACGGGTAACGTTAAACTAACGAAATAGCCCCCTCCGTTTTGCTCACGGCATAGAGCACGATCTTTTAGAATAGTTTTCGGTTTGCTTGCAGTCTGACCGCGAGGTATGTCTCCTATGTGGTGGCAGTTTCGATCGAGCTCTACACTTATTACGTGGGGTCGTATTGGCCGCGGTAGTGATTCTCCTGTTTAATGCTCGAGCTCCGCATAGAAGTTCTTCCGGTAAGTGAGGGATTAGGAACGAGTCTGCGGCCTTCTTTGGTTTTCCTCTCCAGTTACCACATGGTGTGTCGTGATGCTCCTGTTAGCGCGGCCGCTTTATTTTTTTTTTCACGGCCAAGTCTTTGAAAAGACGGTCAAAGCCCAGCGCACCATCGCATTTCGTGAGCAGAGCAGTCGCTTTAATGTGAAAGCTGTACTTAACCCGTTCGCAAGCAATAATCTTGTGTTAAGCTCGGATTAACTAGGATAACCTCGGGTTAGTTTGGAGGACTGTCGCGCAAACTGCAGCCAATGGAAGAGATGTCGGTTTCTGTTCGGATGAGTATCGCGCCAGCTGTAGCCAATGGAAGGGTGACCTTGAGGGTGACCTTGGCCAAACCTAGCTTACCAACGGGTCATGCAGAAATAATATAAAAAACTGCCGCGACTGGATTTGGAACCCACGGCGGCGCGAACAGATCGGCTTCGTTGGCCGTTGCACGGCAGCACTATATGACATTGCCGCAGCCGATCACGCCTCGTGTTAAACTGCCACACACACTCGCGCTGCGCATTGCACATCGTCGACTTCATCCGTTTTAAACCAGTGGTTTAGCCAACGAGGTTTAACGCATGCTATCGCACGTCTTCTCTGTTTAACTACGCTAAAACCCTACCACATTTTTTCTGTTAGCTCCGGCGGCTGTATGCACAACAGGGAAGAGTGATTACTGTGAATCGCTAGAATAAGATGCGGGTACTCCATTCAGGAAATTAATTTATCGCTTAAAACAAAAAGGTTTCGTATTAAGCCTCCCGAAATAAGCTTCCTTGAACTGTAAAATGCAATCTACTTTTCAAATCTCACTTAGAAAATCTCACAATGCAATTGAAGAGTGAATATCCATCGAAAACATTTTTTTAAGTTCAGGCTTTTTATTCGATTTACGTTCTCTGCGTTTAAAGTAATTTTATTATTTCTCTCGGTTTTCTCGAATGTGAGAAAATGGCTGAAAGAATTTCCCTCAGCCAAAAAATATTGCAAAATTTGAAGTATCAATTTTTCTTACTTTTTTTGCTGCCTCTTATTATGTAGAAAAAGCAAAGCGTCATACCAGCCAAAAAGTATAGAAGCGCATAATGGATTTTGGTCATGCATAAAAATGTCCATGTGGAGCACGAAATATAATTTTTGCAATTATTTTGGTCGACTAGGCTCTGGTGTCATTTAAGAACTTAAGAGCGCGGACATGACACCAAAAATATTGCTCGCCCAAAAGAGGCCTGGAGAGCCTAACCCTATAAACACCATGAGGCACGATTTTGTTTAAAGAATTTTTGAATTTTCAAGTTAAAATAGTCCTAATATGGCGTGGAATTAGCCTCTAAGAAATGTTCACTATGAACAAAAGAAAGCGATGTGTAATGCATGCAATACACCTTATGCAGGGCCATGTGCGGACATTTTCACTTGTTTAGAATTATCAGACTTCTATGCCGCTATAAATATCACTAAGCTTTAGATTTGAAATAGCAGCAAGAGACTGCATTGGCAAGGTACTTAAGGTTGCCTAACGGTAAAAGAGAGAACGCGCTTCTACAGCAAGACATCGGAAGATGGTTTAGAAGAACTTTTTGTTGGGCTAGTTGGTGCATACTGTAACAGAAGAACTGTAGGGCGACCAAGACGAACACAAGACAGTCCTGTGTGCCTCTGTCTTTTGTTCGTCTTGGTCGCGCTACAGTTCTTTTGTTACATCGGAAGAGCTGGCTCGAATTTACTTTTTGCCTAAATTCATAATGAGAAAGCCTCAGTTATCAACATATCTTATTATAAACAGCCATGAATTGAATGGTTCTGAACTATCTTTGTTTACCTGCAAGAAACTTTGTTCGATGCAAGAGCTTTAGGGGAATAACTATGTGCGTGTTGAAACTTCCTTATTGATGAATTATGGATGCATCTGTACGACGACACAACATATCAAAGGATGTTACCACCATCTCATAATTAAGTACTCAAAATATCGTACCGAGAATGCGTTTTATCACCCTTTATTAGTTGCTTTCTTGCTAATCTTCATTCTTCGCAATCTTGTTTGTCTTCGAATGTGATTATAGGTATTCACTTGAGTATTGTCCTTTTCAGAACGTTTGATTACGTCTGGTAACGTACTGCTCACCAAGGTTGCGGTTTATAATTATAATTAATTTGGAGTTTAGGGATTATGAAGTATTCAATAAACGTCCATTTATTATCAGTTATAATGTACATCTTTCCTTACATGAGCAGGAATTCTTCACTCTCATAAGCCTTATTTTAAAGTATTACCTTTTCTGTTGCTCTTAACTAACGTTCCTCCTGCTCCCAACTACGAGTAGCCATCGTGTAAAGATCTCTACGGGCACCTTTTACCTGCGTCTCTCCTTTATCTGTAATCTACCAGGAAGCTAAAATAAACTTCGATTCTGAATATGCCATCAGCTGACCGCATCGAGCGAAATAAAAATTGAATTGAATTCAACTGGATTAGCTTTTTCCTTCCTCGTCTTCGTAATCAGGCCTTTACAAACAGACATTTCGTTCAGACACAGCAACACCTGAGAGCATAAAGCGAGCGATTAAAACTCACAGAGCGTGTTTCGTTCCTGTCATGGTGTGCTAAGCTGTGATCAACTGTGATTTTTAGCGAAAAACTTCTGAAAAGTATTTCTTTAGTCTTCAGAGGTGTCCGGGGTTCAGTGTTTTATGTTTGATTTCTGTGAAGTCCGCGGCTCTTAACCCATTAGGTTTTGATCACAACTATGTATGTTCGTCACATATTAGCCACTGTATTGCCCACCTAAATGAAACCGAGCTTTATTCCTCTAATATTCAAGACGAAAATCTTCTTAAGCTCAAGAGTTTTTTACAACAGAGAGAATCATCTTTGTTTTGCATACATGGTTGTGCAATTTTTCCTAATTTTGATTAGCATTAAGCATGCGGTGTCTGTCTCAAAATAAATAGTTTGGTAAAAAAGCGTATTTCACAGATTGCGACACTGTTTTCATAGCAATATCGTCAAAGGGAGAATTCTCTCGAACGTGAAATAAAAGTGCTTAAAGCTCACAGGAGTAGTAATGTTTCTTGCTCAGGATTGTAGAATGTAAACAGCGGATCCTTGGAGGCATTCCTCATTCCCGAAGCGGTCTCCAGATCAGCGCGGTGTATCAATATTGTACAACGCGACATATTAATATCCCGGTTGGTACGATGCCGATTGGATGTGAACGAAATGCTTTATTTGAGATTGAAGGGAACCAAAATTATGCACGATTAATTTTTCGAAACGAGGGCTTTGAAAATATTGCTACCCTACAGAAGTGTTTCACTGATTTTGCGAATATTGGTACCTACAGAAGTTCTTCATTTAACTAAGGCTTGGCAGGCTTCCAAGAACAAGTAGCAGTATTAAAATGCACCCCACTATCGCATATCAAGAGGCACGAGTGCTTTCACACTGTAGAAGCTTCTCACGGCGCAGTTTTAAACTATTCAATCACATTGCATGAAAGTGACGGAATGCCCCAGGCGCATCTCTTTCGCAGTGTGACAAGGTTTCTTGTCCTCACCTGGACCCACGCGGCTATTACCAGCACCCTTGAACCGAATGGCCGAATAACGACCGCACCACCTAGCGTGCTATATTCATAAAGTGATTTATGGGAGCTGTGTAACTTCAAGCAACTAAGATTCTAATCAAGGATCCAGTTCTCGACAATTGAAAACAAGGAGGGGAGGTGGTACTGTTCTTCACAATGCTGTTCTTCACTGACATATTTTGTCGGCGGTCACAGCTTTTACTGTCGGCAAAAAACGACAAAAAATAGAGCTGTTTTTTCTCATCTAGATAGCCGCACAAGAATCGGAGGCAAGAAAAGTGAGGTGGAGAGAGGAATATAGAGAGCTACTTCGACAAATGCTCTCTTGCTTCACAGTTTGTCAATCAGGATAGAGGCCTGAACCATGAATACGTTAGTTGCACTACCGCGACGTATTCTAAACTGCTTTGCATTAACGAGCCTTAAAGCAATACAGTTTAAACAGGAGGCTACAGAGCAACTTTTACTCATATAGTTCTTAAGGGTGCTCTTAAAGTAATAATAGCGAAATAAAACAGCAAAAATTTCAACTAAAGGCAAATGGCTTGTTTGCGACAGCAAATAGCATGCAAGAGATCTACACACCCGTTCAAAAACCAGGTGGGTTTTCATACCTCGGCAGAGAAAAAAATAAGTCCATTTTGTCTTCATCTCAATAATAGAAATAAGGCGCACCAGCTTCTTCCTCCAGAAAATTCTTAGGACAGTACGAGGTTGGTAACTACCTTAAGCATTACTTACAATATCGGTTTCATGTTTAGGTATCAGCTTTGGTGCTGGTCCAGAGAATGAAACTGCTCAAATTAGGCTCTGGTAGCTTGAAATGTGGTAGCTTGAAATTTAGTTGTATTTTGTATTTTTTGTAGTTGTATTTTTTGTAGTAGTATTTGTATTGTATTTTTGTTATCCTTTGTACTTTCGGCCAAACGAGCAGAAGTTATTGTGTTCCACCCCTGCAATAATGGCTTCGGTCGCTCCAGGTATCTGTAATAAATAAATAAATATATAAATAAACAAATAAATAGATAGTGCCGTTTTGCAAGAGATAAATAGTTCGGCAATGTTTCTGCTTATTTTTGCAGCGAAGCTTTACACCTCTGCCGTCCAAGAAAATTTTCTTGTGATCGTCGTCGTCAGCAAAAAAAGCCAGCTAAAGAAAAACTACAAAACAAGCATCAAAGCCACATCATGGTTAATAAGGCGCTTGTGAACAATGGGCATACCGTCTGGCGCGTTCCGGTAAACATTACGTTTGCGGCTGCTTCGAAGGGGGTTGACTTCATTCCAAGCCCTCGTTCGAAGTGCAAACCGCATAATGTAGTATAGCGGCACCTCCAAACAATGCAAAGCACGTTCCTTTTCCCCGCGTGTCTCTCCCGGTAAAGATAACGGTTGCGTTTTCGTGTCGTTGTCGTAAGCAAAAAACGTCAGGCTAAAAACTGAATGCAAACAGCATATCTCCTTTGAAATCAGCCATACAGCACACAGCTCAAGTACATTTCTCTTCTCTCTGGTTTCACTGCTTGCAGAGCCACGTATGAGAATTTTTAAGTGACGTTGCAATTGGTAACTGAGCGTCGTTTTACAGCTTCGCTGTTCAACCACCTTCAAAGGTTGGATTGGAGCCACAATTTTTTTTTATTTTTTGTAGTGCAAAAATTCAAGGCGCATTACGACTAGAGAGTTGAAGCGTTTTTTTTTTCTTTTTCAGGAAATATAGGCTTCCCTTGAAGAGGAACTACATGCATGTAATTGAGGAAGGCAGGCGGTCACGGAAAATCTTGGTTTCGTCCCACGTCTTGTGTTTAATCACGGTTTCAGCTACACGATGCCATAATAGCATAATAGCTAAGAGGCATAATCCTCCACAGTGAAGAAAATTAAAGCCATATTAACAAATTCCAGCGAGGCTTGCTGAAAGTTTTTACGGTAGTTTCATTCAGTTATTCGCTGCACTAAGCCGCGATTTGCTTAATTTCATGAAGGATCTGATATTCGCAATATTTCGGGAGAGCATACCAACCACTTTTTCATAATAATAATAATAATTGGTTTCTGGGGAAAGGAAATGGCGCAAGATCTGTCTCATATATCGTTGGACACCTGAACCGTGCCGTTAGGGAAGGGATAAGGGAGGGAGTGAAAGAAGAAAGGAAGAAAGGGGTGCCGTAGTGGAGGGCTCCGGAATAATTTCGACCACCTGGGGATCTTTAACGTGCACTGACATCGCACAGCACACGGGCGCCTTAGCGTTTTGCCTCCATAAAAACGCAGCCGCCGCGGTCGGGTTCGAAGCCGGGAACTCCGGATCAGTAGTCGAGCGCCCTAACCACTGAGCCACCGCGGCGGGTAAACACTTTTTCAAAAAAAGGTTTCCAGAATTTAATCTTCCGAATTCAAGCAGGTTTATATTTCATACAAAATATTACTACCGGTGGATTTTGCCTCCTGATGGTTTCAAGCATAATTGCATACATCTCCCCTTCGTGACTTATCGTTTCCAACTACTCTGTGCTATCTGTCACAGTATTTAAAGATATAAAACGCTTACACATTATATATAGTTGGAGGGCACGGATGTTTGTATGTGGAGAACAAGTCATCTGAAATGATGCCATAAAAAACTTATGCCTTAATGTTTTACATCATATTGAAAATGACTGCTATTAGACGTGGTATGGCAAGGTGCTGTTTCCACGATAACGAATTTCCTACTTATGTCGCAGAGAAAAAAGCACTTTCGAACGCTTGCCGTTGGGCTTAAGTGAGAGCTTGGTAGCGCTCATATAGGCCTTAGGGTACGCGCTCTTATGTTTGGTCAAGTGTTGGATATTCTTTAGAATGTGCCGTCAACGCTGCAGTGATCTAATCAGCTATATTCCCAACCACATGGTTCGTAGTGCAAGCTGCTGTTGCATTTGGGTTGCAAGCCCCAAGGGTAGCGTTGGCCTGGCGGCCTGGGGCAAAGCTGGAAACATCCGAAGGTCCCGGCAAAGGATGAGTCGACTGGCAACAGAACAACTTGTTTATTCTGGCATCGCCAAAAGAGCAGCCGGTCAGGGCGACCACGTTACTCGCATGAAGAAATCGAAGTCTCTCGTTGGCGTCCGGGGCAGCTCTCTTTATATACCCTCGGAGTCGAGGGCAAGAAGGAGCGGCTTGGGATGAGTCGCACAAGACGGCGACGCATGAACATGTTCAGGCGTGACGGGCGCGTCCGCCAGGCCGGCGCCGGTCAGACCTCCTCGCCTCCCAGTTGGGGGAGCTCCTCTCCCCGGCTGCCGCGCTTTGACAAGCGTGGGCAAAACATGCACACACACACACACGCACGCACGACGACACGTGGCACTGAAACCTGCCTGGACGCGCTTGGCGGGAGGCGTTGCGGCCGCGATGAACGAAGCCGCGGCGTCCGTTGCATCCGCGCCGGCTATACCGCGCGTCGAAGGCGAGACGTAACAGACCGCCCCGCCGGGAGAAGGAGATCCCGATGGTCAGGGGACTGCATCCGCTGTCCAGAGGGATGTCGCTCGATGATGCTCGTAAACGAAACCGGTCGTCCCTCGACGTTGCTTGAGCGCAGCGCACAGAGAAGGCCTCGTTCTCGGGTTCAGGATCACATAGGACACTGCAAAGTCACTTCGGGAGAGTTGCCATTTTTGTGCTCGTTCCCAGCAAGCGTTAGAACTACGCCGAAACGCAACCGCTCAGTCAGCAAGCACGAGACAACCCTCACTAAGCTCTGCCAGGCTCTTTCCCCTTTTTTTACTACTGCCTAGTTCCTTACAGTAGTCAAGCAGCACTCAGAACGCGTCCACAAATTGGAAAATTGCACTAGAAAGCACATAATCACTTTGAAACACTAAACAAAAGCACTATGTTAAAAATCCTGCCTCAGGAAGAAAACATCAGTAACCAACAACTTTGAGGCGGATTCCTACGTTAGGGGCTTCGACTTAAGCCATCGGCGTTACCGTTGAGACTCCCCTTTTTGTAACGCACCTCAAAGGAATATTGTTGCAAAGCGAGGCTCCAGCGCAGGAGGCGGCCATTTTTGGGAGATATGGTCTGCAGCCATTGGAGAGGGCAGTGATCCGTCTCAATGATAAACCTCGAGCCGGCTAGGTAGCATGACAATTTCTGAACGGCCCACACGAGACACGCACACTCTTTCTCGGTGGCGCTGTACGCCTGCTCACGACAGGTCAGCTTACGACTAGCATACAGGACGGGGTGTTCCACTTCTCCATTGTCCCTTTGGCACAGTACAACGCCCATGCCTCGCTCACTAGCATCGCACTGAACAACGAACCCTTTGGTATAGTCTGGCGATCGTAGCACAGGCTGGCTTGTTAGGGCGCTCTTTAGGGCGCTAAAAGCTCTCTCCTTTGTCTCGCTCCAGACGACTGTTTGGGGCTCTGTTTTTCTTAGAGCATCCGTCAGGGGAGCCGCGATATCGGAGTACCTGGGGATGTACCTCTGATAGTAGCCGGCGACACCTAAGAACGACCGAATATCGGTCTTCGTGCGCGGTTGCGGGAAGTCTCGCACAGCGGCCACCTTTATTTCAGAGGGGCGGCGACGACCCTGTCCAATCACGTGACCGAGGTATACAACCTCGGCCTGTGCTAATTGGCACTTGGGAGCTTTGACTGTCAAGCCCGCTTCGCGCAGGCGGGTTAGCACTGCCCGCAAGTGTGCCATATGCTCAGACCAGGATGCGGAGAATATCGCTACGTCGTCTAAATACGGTAAAGCAAATTCTTCCTGTCCCCGCAACACTTTGTCCATGAGGCTTGAAAAGCAGTATGGCGCGTTCTTCAAACCAAAACTCAAAACTTTAGGACGGAATGTTCCCATTGGTGAAATGAACGCCGCATACCTACTAGCCTCCTCTGTAAGTGGAACCTGCCAATAACCCCTGACAAGATCTAGGGTGGAAATAAACTGAGCGCTACTAACTTTCTCAAGGCGCTCCTCGATGTTAGGGATCGGATAAATTTGATCCTTAGTGATAGAATTAAGCCTGCGGTAGTCGACGCAAGGACGAGGTTCCTTGCCCGGTACCTCAACTAAAATCAAAGGGGAGGTATAATCACTCTCACCCGCCTCAATAACACCGAGCTGTAGCATTTTCTTTACCTCAGCCTCCATAATATCGCGCTGGCGGGGTGACACCCGGTACGCCTTGGATCGTACTGGCTCTGGGGAGGTAAGTTCTATATCATGCGTAAGGACAGAAGTCCTACCAGGCCTCTCAGAGAACTGACCTTGAAACTCTTGTAAGAGTTGGTGTAGTTCGGTTTTCTGCTCAGGCGACAGCGGTGCTTTAATGATTAAGTCACTAATGACCTGATCAGTGCCTTCCCTGTTCGTCACTGAGCTTAGTCCCGGAAGCTCGACCGGAAGCTCTTCTAACTTTCCCGTGTCGTGCATTTCCTCTCCAGTACCTGGTGCCTTCAACGCTACAGGCTCAATTTTATTCAGTTCGGACGTGCTCTGAATATCCGCTTGCTGCGCCTCCGACCCTTTCTCATTGTTCGACAACGTCGGCCCCGCAACTACCGCCTTTGCAGCGAGCTCCTGAACTCTCGATCTGGTTAAGGCCTGAACGCTAGCCTCACCAAACAAAAGCCCCTTCTCGCGCAGGAGGTGATCGGACCTGTTCGAAAATAGGTACGGGTACTGGGGGGGCAGCCTAGATGACACTACGGCCTCCGTCTCAAGTGCTCCGAAAGGTCCTTCAATAAGCACTTTTGCTACGGGCAGACACACGCTGTGAGCTTCCACGGCTTGCTTGATCCATGCGCACTCGCCCGTGAACATATCGGGTTCTACGTAAGAGGGGTGAACTACATCCATTGTAGCTGCGGAATCACGAAGCACTCGGCACTCTTTCCCGTTCACGAGGAAGTCTCGCATGTAAGGCTCCAGAAGCTTCATGTTCTCGTCAGTGCTACATAATGACAAACACACGACTTCTCTTTTTGTTTCTGGACACTGCGCCGAAAAGTGACCCGGCTTCTGGCACGTATAACACACGCGCGCTTGCCTCCTCTCGAACCGCTTTCTGCGTTCGGCTTCGGCTGCCGCCGTCTCCTTACGTTCGGTCGGACTGCTTTCACTCGCATCCGCACTACGCGTGTCCCCCCTTGCTCTCATGGGTGTGAACTTCGGCCTCTCAGACTTGGAGCCAAATTCACCCTTTTGACCGTCCTTAGCTCCGCGAGCCCGACGCGTCACGAACTCCTCGGCTAGCTCGGCGGCTTTAGCCACTGTACTAACGTCTGGCCTATCCAAGACCCAGTACCGCACGTTCTCAGGTAACCGACTATAAAACTGTTCCAGCCCGAAACACTGCAGAATTTTCTCGTGGTCACCAAACGCTTTCTCTTCTTTGAGCCACTCCTGCATGTTTGACATAAGCCTGTAGGCAAACTCTGTATATGACTCATTTCTGCCTTTTTCATTTTCCCGAAACTTCCGACGGAACGCCTCCGCTGACAGCCTGTACTTTTTTAGCAGACTTGATTTCACTTGGTCGAAATCCTCTGCCTCCTCTCTCTTCAAGCGAGCGACTACGTCGGCCGCCTCGGCGGGTAACAAAGTGAGCAAGCGCTGTGGCCACGTTTCCCGAGAGAACCCCTGCTTCTCGCACGTTCGCTCAAAGTTAACCAGGAACAAACCAATGTCCTCTCCAAGCTTAAACGGCCGCATCAGGTCAGTCATTTTGAACGATACCCGTTCTCCTGCACCGTGTGCCTGACTTCCATTACGAGCGCGTTCCATCTCTACCTCGAGACGCTTCATTTCCAAAGCGTGTTCGCGCTCTTCTTTCTCTTTTTGCTCTTTACGTTCGCGCTCCTCTTTCTCTTTTTGTTCTTTCCGTTCGCGCTCGTCTTTCTCTTTTTGCTCTTTACGTTCGCGCTCGTTTTTCTCTTTTTCTTTTTGTTCCCTCTCCTCAATGGTCTCAAGGCATTCCGACAGCTCGTCATCCTCAGCCTCCAACTCAAGAATAGCCCTTAGCAGTTCTGGTTTTCTGAGTTTGTCTGAGACATCAAGACCCAACTCTCTTGCAAGCTCCAGCAATTTCGGTTTGCGCAACGACTTCAAATCCATGGCTGCTCCGAATGCTGCTTTCTCTACTGCCTACTATTGTCTTGCCGCAAACTAACCCGGCAGCAACGACAACCACAATTACCAGCTCTGTTTCTGACACTAACAAAAGCCTGGCAAAACTCAGAAGAAGAAAGTCCCGCACTCACCAAACCTCGCAGCCAAGAATTCAGCGCAGTCGTTCCGCTGCAGGCAACCAGTCATCACACAGGGCTCGTTGCACTGCTCCCGGATGGTCGTTGTGCTGCTCAGCATACAGTTGACGGCATATCGTCGCTGCTGGCCTCCGTTGTCGGGATCCCACCGCTGGCAACCAGTTGTTGCATTTGGGTTGCAAGCCCCAAGGGTAGCGTTGGCCTGGCGGCCTGGGGCAAAGCTGGAAACATCCGAAGGTCCCGGCAAAGGATGAGTCGACTGGCAACAGAACAACTTGTTTATTCTGGCATCGCCAAAAGAGCAGCCGGTCAGGGCGACCACGTTACTCGCATGAAGAAATCGAAGTCTCTCGTTGGCGTCCGGGGCAGCTCTCTTTATATACCCTCGGAGTCGAGGGCAAGAAGGAGCGGCTTGGGATGAGTCGCACAAGACGGCGACGCATGAACATGTTCAGGCGTGACGGGCGCGTCCGCCAGGCCGGCGCCGGTCAGACCTCCTCGCCTCCCAGTTGGGGGAGCTCCTCTCCCCGGCTGCCGCGCTTTGACAAGCGTGGGCAAAACATGCACACACACACACACGCACGCACGACGACACGTGGCACTGAAACCTGCCTGGACGCGCTTGGCGGGAGGCGTTGCGGCCGCGATGAACGAAGCCGCGGCGTCCGTTGCATCCGCGCCGGCTATACCGCGCGTCGAAGGCGAGACGTAACACTGCGCAAAGTGAGCAAACGCTCTGGAGGCGGAGTCATATGTTGCCATGTGAAGCCGGTGATCCTCGAGGGTGGCGCTCGTGTCGCACATAACGAGGACGTGTTGAAGCTAACTCAGCATGAGCTTCAATCCACTCGACAACGGAAAGGCTGGAGATAGGCTTGTTGTGCGTAGATGACGCCCCTCGCGCGATATAACATTATCATGTGACTATCACCATTGACACCTTCATTGGACAGATGGCAATCTGATGATTTTAGTGGGGATGATTCAGGACCATTTAGGCGACCTCAAGTCACTAGACTGAAGACGCCGCTATGAGATTACAAAATTTAAATTCGACTCGTGAAAATCGCACACATGAAGATTCGCTGACACTTAATTGCATGACATTTAAGGCACATTACCTCTTTCCCAGCTCATGCCCGCGCTCTTATCACAACATTGAACGACAACTGAAACGTTTTATCTGAAAGTGGCTGATAGGCCCGCATGAATTCTGTAAAGCGCGGCGCAAGGAAACGAAACAAAGACAAGAGACGAAAAGACAAGATAAGCGATTGTCTTCTCTTCCGCTGTTCTCGTTTTCGTGCGCTACGATGTGCATGCAAAACGAACTCGCTGAACTTTGGTTTGGTTTAGTTTATAAAGGTTTAACGTCCCAAAGCGACTCAGGCTATGAGGGACGCCGTAGTGAAGGGCTCCGGAAATTTCTACCCCCTGGGGTTCTTTAACGTGCACTGACATCGCACAGCACACGGGCCTCCAGAATTTCTCCTCCATCGAAATTGGACCGCCGCGGCCGGCATCGAACTCGCCTCTTTCGGGCCAGCAGCCGAGCGCCATAACCACTCAGCCACCGCGGCGGCCACTCAACTTTTCGTTATTGTGTACAAGCTGCCATGGTGTTAAATCCGCATACTATATTCAGGCTTGAAAAGATAACCTAGTATTACAATTTATATTGCACATTTCACCGTTACTTCAGATTACTAGAACTAAAGTTGCACACGGAAACAATGCTGCTACTGCTCCGTGTTCCCATCAAAATATGCCTGCTGAAGAGGAAAATAAATAGACCGTCGGTGAGTTATAAAGCAGCAAAATAAATTGTGCCGACTGTCAGCCTGGCACTCTGCTTTTCAATAGCGGAAATTCCCCCTGGCAAGAAGCGACGAAGGCTGAAATAATGTCTATGTTACTGTTTCCTCGTATAAAAAACTGGCAATGCATGCTTTATTACTGGAGAGCACAAAATTAACGCGTTCGTGTTTGTGACATCCAGCACCATCTGTCGAATCAAAGTTCACATTCCTGAACATCGCTGTGATATTCCGACCCATGTTCAACATTCTTCTACAGGCGAAAGGCTAACTCTTGCCATCTTTTGCTTATTTTTAAATCAGAAACGCATGAGCAACTCTAGCATCTCGGGCTATCACTTGCCTCCGATCAAGCAATGTGAACAAAAGCTGGTATTCACGGGGACATAATGTCAAAGGCTCATTCGAGAGTATATTAGAGCCCGGTTTCTCGCCGCTTACAAAGGGACGTTCGGCAGCTCTACTCACGAGCAAGCAGCCCGTAACGAGGTACCAATGGACACAACCACGTTCGCACTACTGCTGGCTATCGTCGCGGGAGGCTACATCGCTTCTGCGCAATATAAATACCAAGGGCAGTTCAATAAGTTCTGCAGTAAGTGGCAGTTTATGTTCATGATTTTCTTTTTTTGTCTCTCGGTATTTGAAGACCGGGTACAAAGGTGGCGGCCTAGACGAGTGGGTGTAACCGCGCAGAGGTGCAGTGAAGGTGAACCACGACACCTATCTCCCTACTTTGGTCCTATTACTCCATTGGTGTATCTCATCGCTAGATATGGTAAACAAAGTCTCATGAAACTAACCGCAACAAATGCATTTATCACTACTGGTGGCAGGCATGATGAGGATGAGAAACACATTAGGTATTTCGTCCGTTATGACTAGACGGCACCATAAGCAACGCTATCAAAGAAAAAAATTTTTTGCCTTCATGTGCTGTTTTTCTAACATGTGTTGCCTTCTTAACCTTGAAAATTTTGTTCCGCGATAACACCTTTTCCCAAAACGTCAGGCATTTCTTATCTCACTTCAAAACAGTTCCTATGTCGAAATGCAAACATTCCAGTGCTTTGGCTGCAGCCTCCGAGGTTAAAGCCTATATCCTTCATAAGCACCACCGACAAGCCACCTTCCGCCCACCAACACCCCCACCGATCCACCTCAACGCCCCACCGCCGTTCACCTCCTCCCGCCAGAGGCGCCATCTAACACCCACCTAAATCATCCTCATCACCAGCGTAACTACGCCCAGTGCAGGGCAAAACCCTCTCCCATGTCTCTCCGATTCATTCCGTCCTTTGCCAGCTGCGCCCACCCTGTGCCTGCAAACTTCTTAATCTCATCCGCCCACCTAACCTTCTGCCGCCCCCTACTACGCTTACTTGCTCTTGGAATCCACTCTGTTACCCTTAAGGACCAGCGGTTGTCTCGCCTTCGCATTACATGCCATGCCCAAGCCCATTTCTTCCTCTTGATTTCGACTAGGATGTCAGTAACACGCGTTTGTTCCCTCACCCACTCTGCCCGCTTCCGGTCTCTTAACACCTATCATTTTTCTTTCCATGGCTCGCTGCGTCGTCCTTAACTTGAGCTGAACATTTTCGTTAGCCTCCACGTTTCTGCCCCGTAGGTGAGTACCGGTAAGATTATGCTGTTGTACACTTTTCCTTTGAGAAATATTGGTAACCTGCTATTCATGATCTGAGAGAACCTGCGAGATGCGCTCCACCCCATTCTTATCCTTCTAGTTATCTCCCTCTCATGATCCGGATCAGCTGTCGCTACCTGCCCTGCCCTAAGTAGACATATCCCCTTACCACTTCCACCACCTCGCTGCCAATTGTGAACTGCTGTTCCCTTTTGAGGCAGTTGAACACTACTTTGGTTTTCTGCATGTTAAATTTTAGAACCATCGTTCTGCCCTGTCTAAGTGAACATGCTATGCAGTTCTTCTGAGTGACTTTGCAAGGCAATGTCATCAGCAAATCGCAAATTAGTTGCGCATTTTTCATTGTTTCGTATCCCCAAGTGTTCCCAATCCAGGCATCGGAAAACCTTCTGTAAGCAGGCGGTGAAAAGAATTGGCGAGATCGTGTCTCCATGCCTCACACTCTTCCTTATTTTGGAAGTTTATTGGTGACTTTATGAAGGACTATGGTAGCTGTGCAGTTGTTATAGATATCGTTCCAGTATTTGCACATAAGACTCTTCTACACCCTGATTCCACAATGCCTGCATGACTGCTTAGGTTTCCACTGAGTCAAATGCTTTATTGAGATCAATGAACGCTATGTATAGGAGTCGGTTACATTCCGTGCATTTCCCTGTCACCTGAGTGATAGTGTGAATATGGTCTATTGTCGAGTGTCCTTACGATACTCGGCAACAGATGATATTCAAGCTATCCAGTTGAAAATATTCTCAGCAGAAGGCGACAGGTTCGTCAATTTTTGTCCAAACGATGAAACATCTCTGGAACTGCTGAAGCTTCATGAGGTTTAGCGGCTCATGCGAAGCTGTTTTCTGCGCCTCCGTGGTTGCTAATTTCTCCAGATTCAAAGTTAAAATGAAAAAAAAATTGTGGAGCGAGGTGCAGTGAACAGCACGGAGAAGGCAGAGAAGCGGGAGAAGGGACGACTGCTTATTCTAGAGATGACAAATTCGACGGCAGAAAAATGCGAGCAGGTTTGAATTTTCTGACAGGAAAAGTAAGCATTCGAGTTAAACAGTTACGGGCATTTTCTTCAAACTATCTCTCTCTGACCGATTCAAGCTTTCAGGACGAATGAATCGTCGGTGCACGATTCCTTTCTCATCTAAAACGCAAAACGCATCATTTAACTCACATGTATTTCTATTTTTTAGGGGGGGAGGGGGGTTGATTAACTACGAATCCGAACCATAGCACTAACTTTATTCTCTCTTGATGACTTAAGGAAGAACGTTTAGGCCGCTTTCAGTACGATTTTTCAATTTCTAGCACAGTGTCAAGTGAGTGTCACTTTGGCTCCATGTGAGCAGTCCGAGAACAAGTGTGCGGTAAAACTGCCTTGGAAGGAGCTTGTACTCACACTTGTGGCGTCTCAAATCTTGTCTGTTCAGTACCAATGTTTCTTGTTGATCGTTTTCTGAACGTTTCAGGCATTCTCGTCAGTACGAATCATTGAATAGCACCGACATATAGGATCACCTTCAAAACCCGCGTGTCGTCTTCTTAAGTGTGCAAATTTCCATTCACAAACTTGTGCAAGGCTCAGTGCTTCCTCTGTAAATGCTGTCAGAGATATTCTGAGCTCCTTTCTGCTACACGGAAATGCTGTCTGAGGCCGTTTCTCGTGCACAGAAACAAAACTTGAATCCGCTTTTGTGATTAATACGGTCTGCTTTCATGATTTCTCACGATAAGTTAAATATCGCTTGGGATACTGATTACAAATTTATTTTCGCAGCGATGTGCGCCTTTCCAGTGACTTGTGTCAAATGTGTCGTGTGAGGTCAACTGGAGGATCGAACTCGCAGCAGAATCATGATGCCATTTGAGCAAATGAAAGAGCAAATAGAACGCACTTAGCATATACCTGCGAAATAATATGCACAACTGCATAAGCAGTATAGCCCTATTTACCTGAAAACTCCCTGGGTCTGCAGGTATAGCCTCGGCGCGAAGGGCAAGGAGGATAGTAAAGAAGGGAGACTGCTGTACTTCGGTCGTGATGAAATGTGGGGTGCGTCTTGCTGTCTGTCCGTCGTATTTTCCTCACACTACAATTCGTAATGAGCCTTAAACAACTAGCGCATCTTTCGTTACTGAGTAGCTCTTTGAATCACTCCCATGGTGGCGCCGCATTCAGGTCCCGGAGGAAGTAGCACCAGTTTGTGGGCAGTCGAGCATCCACCGGTAAAAATGCACCTTCCGCACCTTGCAGATCCCCCGAATTATGATGAGGTTGCGCTAACTTCTAAGCACTAGCCCACCGCATTGATCGCCTAGTGGTTTTAGCATTTAGTATAATTTATAAACTCCAATATGTCTATATTTATTCGCCATCACAAATCAGCTACCGCAGGATCATTCTCATTATAACCTCTTGCTTTCCTCTGCTTTATTAACCGTCATATTCCTTTCTACGGCATTTCTTAAACCAGATGTTTGGAATAACTAGGCTTATGTTCTTTTTTTCGTACAGATCTCACCGATGCAACCAAAAACAAAACTCTAAATTGTGTAGAGGAGGTGAGTAGAAGTCGCACGGACTTTGTCGTATTTCCTTATCGCCGTCTAAGAACTGCGCAGTTAAGCAGCTCAAAATTCATATGCATTAGCGATAGAATGTACAGCAGCTATTAACAAGGCCTTCATACACTGCAGCAGTCAACATAGTTTTCCGAAGCTATACCAAAGGATCATCTGTTCCGAATACGTAAGTCACCTTTTCATGGTGATATTTTTTCCCTGGGCGAATATTTCACAGGCTGGAGTTGTAAAAGCACATCATCATGCAATGTTTTGGAGAAATGACCATTCAGATAAGTTACAAGAAGGCGTCATTCAGTTTTCCTTATAATGATCGACACCAGGAGAGCAGTTGCAGGCGCCTTTTTCGCCGTACATTAATTTCATTGCAGAGCATAAGCCACAGATAAACCTTACCACAGCTAAAGTAGTGACTGTGGATACCTCATATATTGCGGAGTTGGCGGGGCGATTAAGACTATTTTTATTTAAACTATATAGTATCCTTCTTTATTTATGACAGCCTGGAACGCTAATCGCCGGCTTTCTTAAAACATTACAGTTCACCTCGTCTTATAATTGCCAATTATGTTTAACGTGCTACTCGGCGAATGATACTCAGTGGCACTAAGCTGTGAATTTTGTATACACCACTTTGAAACTTTCAGCAAAAATCTAATTAGTCCATTTCCTTGCAGGAAATGGGAGCATAGCACAACAGAACATTTCCGCTAATGCTAGCGGGAACATTGGTTTCAACGAAAAGTAACACAGCATTTTTATAACAACCTCAACCCTACTTTCACTCAAAGCAGTTTTTTTCTCTTTACTGTTTAGTTTGGTGACAGTGCTGCTTTCTCCGTTGCTAAGGCGGCAACTATTAAGGCACTGAAACCCTGATTAACCTCTCTGGTGTTACTTGAAGCTCACGCCAAACTTTTCTTTAGAATGTAGTGCCAACACATCGTTCATGGGCATAATGTACTGCAATGGGACCTTTCAAGGCCGACTGATTAAGTAACATAAAGATTGATTGCACAAACAGCCAACACCTGGAGTGAAGTAAAGGCAGCTGACACAGATGCATAAAAGCAGTACCACTGTGCATTGCCATGTACGCTAGCATCGCTTCTTTCCGCCGTTCATGCTTTGCAAGAAAAATTATCTGCCAAATTAAGCGTCCCAATTAAAAGTACGGCTTAGAAAGCCCAACCCAAGAGCCGTTATTCCCACGCACTGATCTACCAATGAGTCTTGTACAAGAACTAGGCAGCCAGAGTCATATTGTTTCATTGAGGGCCAATAACTAGTCAGGATGAGAAAAACACATTTATTCCCGCTCCTAATCAAAACGCCTAGAATGTCGATGGCAAGACGGATTACTGCTCGCTGTAGGTCCTCGTTGAGGTTTAGTGAGATGTGACATTTAATTTCTCTTGCTTTCCTTTAGAGCTATCGAAACACCTCAAGCAGCTTATTATATCCCAGCAAGGTTTTGGAAGAAATGTGCAATAAAACAGTAAGTATGCGCTTTAGATAATGATTGATGGCACGACGTTGTAATTTTTGTTACGGGAACTTCCTGCTCAAATAAAGACCCCATCGAGTACGGCACTTCTAACATAAATCAGATTTCGCAACGGCAGCTGTATGATGGTCAACGGTTACTTTGTTCATGGCCATTTGGTTGCAGTTATTCTCAATTCTTGGACGATAATTCTTATAAATGAAAAATTGTAAGATACCCTTATGAAAATATTGAAGCTAATGGTTCATCTTCTGATATGTATCAAAACCTTTCTTTTAAAGTGTTCACCGATCGCATCGAACAGTTAAAACTCCATTGAAAGCTAATGGGAAACGCTTTTGACGATAGTAAAAATGTTAATAGAAAAAATCCAAGACTGTCGTTTATAACACCAAAATAATAAAAATAGTAACAAAATAACAAACACAATAAAAATATCGTTCTTAAATTTTTCCCGCTCAAAAATGCTTTCGTCCAGAATTTTGGGTATGTATTTTAAGCGTATACTTTCCTCATCCAGCCTTGCTTACACAACGGACACATACTCCGAATTACACACCTTTGCGGTCAATCTACAATGCTTGAACAATTACTTTGTCCTAATTTGGGTGTGCAGCCAACCGTGTCTTCTGTTCTTCTTACGTCCTTGTACATTCTCTAGAAACAGGGCAAATGCAACAGCGATTTATGCAGCATTATGAGTTCTCTAGGTAAACTGTATTGCCGTCCACTTAGAGTAAGTTAAAAGAGGGAGATGTTGCGGTCAGCAGCAAGGCGGCAAAACGCTATTCTATCACGTGACCGTATACATCGGTAGCGTTACGTGCACTATAGGTACCGTCTCATTTGTAGCCATGCGTTCGCTTAAGCTTAGGCATGCCTTAACGCATGGAGGCACAGGCTGGGTTGTGTGTTCATTATTGTGGCCCCTCCCTCGGCCGACTTAGGAGGTATTTTATTTGCGCATCAGCATCAATTGCGTCCGTACCTCCCACTTGCGTGACCCCTAGTCTCCGCTGTGACATCTGCCAGATATTCCAATATTTGTCAGGGAAAGTTAGGTCATGTTGTGTATAAAAGGTGAAAGGATGCAGTAAAAATGCAACTCTTTGTCGAAAGCTAAGGATGACTGGTAGGCAAAGAATAAAGAGAATGAGAAGCGTAACAAATACTGTGCAAGGTTGCACGGTCGCATGAATGGGGTGAAACCTCCCCAGCTCGAGACCGCAATATTGAAACTCACCAGCGTGACGCAGATGTCCCAGGCAGCACTACTTAAAGACCATAGTTCTGTTTTCGAGTGAGTTATAAGCTACTATTCCCGCTATAAACCTGCTCCTTGCCGCGCAACCCATATAGGCCACCTTTCAAATGTAACCTTCTGTTTTTTTTTCCTTTCATTTAAACAGAAAGAGCACCATATCAACATTACAGTATTCCTGGTAAGAACATTTTTCTTCTTAAAAAATTGATTCCATAAGCTCTCCGGCGTTCAGCCTCCGCATATAAGTTCATATGCTGCTCTGGGCATTGCATGAGTTTTCTTCCTAGTACTCTGCCCAAATCCTGCTTGAGTAAATCTCGCATAGAACATCTTGCTACTACCTCGAGAGAAACAGATGTCTTGAGCATTATTAGAAAAGACATTGACTACGCGCCATTTGTTCACTTTTGAAATGGTGACGAAGATCTTGCTGATGAGGGCAGACCGCGACATTGTAGGTTAAAAATGTATCACAAAGGATCTGAATGCTTTGACGCACTCGATATTAGTGCCACTGAAAAATACAGATGGGTGATTCAGTACCGTCAAGGTTTAAGCGTTGAATATTAATATTTTGCGTATTCTTTCTTTGTTGACAATGAATTTACGGGTGACCATTCCACAAAGTTAGCCCACGCGAATTTTGCAGTTGCCCTCAGTTGTCTAAAACCAAACGAAAAAAAGAACAAATTAGGACTTGTGAACATGAATACTATACTTTATCTATTCCTCTGCATAAATAAGGTAGTTTCTACAGGTCAAAAGTTATACGACACAAAAGCCTGCCTCGCGGACCAATATTTGAAATATGCACGAATCACAGTACCAATTGTTATTGACGTTTTAAAATCGCGAGCACGCATATCATAGAAATTGATGGGCATGAATATATAAGTTGTATAGCTATCATTTAGCAAAGCGAGTGTGATTGCTTGGGAGTCTGCAACGCGTTGCTTATATGAATAGAAAGTTCAAGAGTGAGCGTATATGATTCGATATTTGTTTAAATTCGTGCTTTTTGTGCCCAGTATGGTACGTTTTGACGGCTTATTCTTCGTGACGTAACTATCAGTATCATATAGATCCTGCATTCCTAGAAACGGAAGCCGCAGCAGTTCTCAAAGCCTGCAATGCGGTCACCGAACCTGCCCGTGATTATGGCGGTTCTGCAAGGCTAACGCGTTTGGCTGTCGTTTTTTTTTTTTTTTAGAAGTCAGGTTGGATTCAAGTTTAGGAGATCGACTACGAGCGCATGAGCTGGATTAGCCGGAGTTTTGCGACGAAAGGAGCGGTGATAATTACAATTGGTATCCCATGCTTGGTGTGATTCGGTTTAGAGGGTTTAACAGTACCCGCGCCTCTAGCATTTCGCCTCCAGCGAAACGCTGCCGCCGCAGACCGGTTCGAACCCGGGTACTCCGGATCAGTAGCCGAGCGCCTAACCACTGAGCCACCGCGGAGGCGGGTATGCAATGAGGCCAGCTGAGATACAAAGTTCATTCAAATTTGGCTGCAGTACGGTAAAGATTAAAACACAAATTTTAGCAAATTCCAAAAATCTTGATATTCTGATAAAAGCTATTGGCCACTTAGGCACCTCTTGAGTGGAAATGCGGTAACATTAGATATAGTGGCTGCACCTTCTTTCTGTGTTTTCATCAGTTGTCGATTTGTCACCACACCACCCGACAGTATAATCTCTTATCAGTCTAAGCGACCTCTTAATCTACCCTAAATCATCTTTTGTTCTTTGGTAATCCACTTTGCATTTGGTAGCTTTAGTCTGCCTCCAGTGGATTGTAATCTGTGTTTAGTTCTCTATGCTCACGTGAAACCTATGTCGTTATGATTGTCTAAAACCAATCAGAGTATTTCGAGACACTGGAGTTCACACAAAGAGCCCCCCTCTCATCTCCTCATTTGCAACCCGCGTGGTAGTCACACAACACGTGCCGTTCAAAGCCGTCAAAGTCATTGTTCCCTTCAACCAGCCAATTTACAACTGGGAGATAGTTCCCAGTCAACGAGGCCAAAGAAAGTGTCATGAAAAGAGTGCGTGTGAAGTTAGTCAAGTATTTCACTCGGCTTTTATAGCTGGTGCAGGGCAGCTGATCTCAATAAAGTGGAATAAATGTTATTTCGAGAATTATTTTTGCCACTGTGGGCAAAGCCAGAAAAATGGCACTTGTAATTTTACCGCTGCAGTTGCGGAATCGCGCAATTAGTTTATAGCGGAATATTTTAGTTTAACCTTAAATATGCAAAACGTATACTACATGCTCTCCAAAAACGATACCCAGAAGGCACTGATGTGGAGCTGAGCGGGACCTGTATCATGGCTCGAGTTTTTTATTTCGTCACTGTTTATTTTCTGAGCTCCTACAGTTTTTACGCTCTTATAATCAACTTGAGTTCCATTACTAGTGACTGTTTCACCCGTCATCAACGCCACTTCGAGAAATTCGCTAAATTCGACAAATCCTCCTCAGCATGAGAATCGAGGACTGAAAAAAAAAGGTCAACAGCCCACGCTGAACCACATCACTTACCACATCACAGCGTTATATTTTCGCAAGCAAAGCCTGCACTTGTTATCAAAGTTTCATTGTTAAAATATATTCTAGTTGCTCTGCGAAATGAATGTTTGTATGGCAGCAGCAGACAAGAGCTGATAGATGTAATACTGCGGGTTGTCTAATGAGAATGGCGCAGAAGTAGCAGACAGCTTCGGGATGGGAAATTTCGGCGATGGCCGCATAGGAACGCTCACAAGAATTTTATCGCACAAAACAAGGTGGCTTATATTACAGAATCAAAGAGTGCGTTGCCAAAAGGCTGTTTTGACAAAGAATACACATGACTATTCGCTTATCAGAAATGGACGGGGAAAAGATGGGTGTTGAGATACACATATACAGGAAAGAAACAGCCACCGAAAACAAGGAAAGCATGCAGGAATTGCTTTATAAATTTGTTGTGCTCATGAATAAAAATTCATTATTGTATTCATTTTATACCCGGAAATATTTTATTAGAAAGGAGAACAATAAATAACAACATGCCGCCAATGTGATCCCAACCCACGGCCTCCGTATTTCTCTTGCGGTTCTCTAACAATTGAGCTACGGCGGCGGCTGCTGCATCTTATGCATTTAAGGGCATTTTTGTTTTGTGTACCCTAACTTTGAAAGCGTTCAGCGGCGGCACCGCCATTGTTATCGAAGGATCTAGACCATTCTGCATTGCCGCAAGGGTCATGTAGAATGGGGGTACCAAACGGGGGGGGGGGGGGGGGACATCTGTGCGAGAACACTTTTCTGCTTCCTACGGCAACAACGCTGCCAGAAGCGAGGTTCTCGTTGAGCTAGTAAGCACGAAAAGGTAAGAAAAAATCAGGGGCTCGTTAGACATACATGCTAAGAAAAACAAAAGTCGTCGGAAAGATGAAAAGTACACAAGAATTGTTTTTTTATTTTTTAACATTGTTCATTAAGTGTTTCCACTTAGCTTAATGTCATCACTGCAAAACGACCTTTAGGCTAAAGGCCTTAAAGATAAAACGCCTTCAGGGTAAAGTTATTTATGTCAAAGGCATTTGTTCAGGATAACTGCCTTATGGTAAACGCCTTTAGTTTCAAGGCGTTTATGCTTTTAGTGTTAAAGTCCTTAGGTCACAGGATGCTTTCGCATTCACAGCACGTAAGGTCCATAATAAGCGCTCATTTCACCTTTTTCTTCATAAAATGCACAAGCTTCCGCTTACTGATTTAGACGAAAAAAACACTAGCTCATATGTTCGCATTACGTAAGACATGAAGGAGTACTAGGATTAATATGTAATATCTTAAAAGGTAACAGTTTAATAAATTAAATTTCATACCATCGTGAAGGCACAGCTTTCGCAAATTATTTATGCTTAAGGCCTAGGGAATTGCAGATGCATCCTCTCGGAGTGTTTCACGATTACGGCATTCAGAAACTCTGGTTGAAGTTTTCGATTTTCTCGCTGCATTAAAATGCAGTTCTAACGGCAGTACACGGTGTACATGTACATCCTCTCAGAATACACGTCGCCATTCTGTATTCGGGCTTTCACTCGGAATGGTTTCGAACACCGGCCAAGGAGTTCTTGTCTTGTTTGAATTCCTTTACACACCCGAAAAGAAATGCTGTTTAGTTCAAAGTTGCCGCATGTGGTCACTTTCAACAAAAAAGCGCAATTTCATCGCTCTATTTAAATGCAAAAGCCATTCCATCTAGGCTGAGTGGAGTGTAGCCCTTCTGAAAACAACCATATTGGCGGGAACTGGGCGCTCCCTCTATATTGTGAGCATTTCTGATGTGTAAAATGTACTGAGAAGGCGCACTGCACTAACAGCATCCTATGTGCGGAAAGTGGACGTAATGTGCCATCTAAGAGGCTGTACGCATGAAATGGGAATATTGCTACACTTATTAATACCGAAGCTCAAGAAAGCACTGCGAGTCTGCATTCGCAAGGTACCAGAAAACGAAAAGGAATGGCACTTGCCGTCAGCAACTCGGCGATAAGTTATAGCGCCAAAATGGTCAGAAGCAGTTTGTAACTCAAACAAACTTTTTTAATTTTTTCTTTGCTCCTGCCTTCAACAGCAAAACCTCTTCCCCAAGTTTTTAAAAAGGAATGTGGTAAGACTATGTTCCTTTCTCTTATAAAACCATGTGTTTTATTCAGGAAAATACCAAGACCAGCTAGATGAAGGGCCGGAAACACTAAGTCGCAAATAATAGATTTTCACTTATGACAGCCCGCAGCTAATTCAGAAAAAAAAGAGAAACCGAAATATCAATACGACTATCCTCGTGAATAGCGGTAATTTAACCTGTATACGTCAGATAACCACTTTGGCGGTCACGAGAGTCTCATTGCTTCTACAATCACAACCTACGTAGCTCAGTCGGCTTGCATGAAGCTGTCATCTACTGCAACTTTAGAAGCGCCACGGAAGCATGAGCCCCCAAAGTAGCCCATACTGCTTCCGAATCTCGCATGAAGGAATAAATTAGAGCAGAGGCATTGACGTCACTGTTAGCAACCTCATGCGGAGAATAGGCGGTCGTTCCACGTAATCCTGCTCAGTATAAGCTGCAACGCATGAGATGTACAAGAAGTTCAGTTCCGGAAGCAGTGCTAACCTAACAGTGCTCGCGATTTAAACATTTAGTCGTGTATAGCAGGAAGCAAGTGTAGTGAATATTTGTGGGAACTCAATGCTCTGTGCAAAGGAGATATAATTTACTATAAAGCGAAGACTCTCCTGTTGCCTCATTTCGCACGCGTTGCAAATTATACTGAGCGCGATTATATGAGGCAGATGCCTGGTCTTCATTCCACGGCTCCAACGGTCCGTGCACGCCTGCCATCACGCTGCCCCTTAGCAGCACTGACTCCGCTACCATTTACCACTAAACATAGGCTCCGAAATATCAGGTGACTTTCCCCAAGCGTTTTGCGGTGGACCTGGCATGAATGGGGCCCTTCCTGTATTTGCATTCCTCCTTGTTGCAAAGTGTGGCCATCATTAGCGCATATGGTGGTGAACTGGGCAGCTGGATTTATGAAAACCAGCGTGGTGACACAATCGGCAGATACACATTTTAGAAAAGCCCGCGTGTTTGCTGTGAAATTAAATCTTCGTTTTTCTTGCTTTCTCCTGCCGAATGGGTCGATTTCCTTTCTGATTTACTGGAGCGACAACAGTTACGTATCAACAAGCTGTTTCACGAGGGTATTAATGGAGAACAAAATAAGGTCGTTATCTGCGGTGTTATTAGCAATGCAGCGGCCTTTTATAGCAGGAAAAAAAATGATCGCACTTGTCTAGAATTGTTACTAATCGTTCAAGAACAGCCTATTTTTTTGTTGATTTTATCTTCAATGTCTCCTTAATAACTGTCATTGCCTTAATCCTCGCTGTCGTCAGCACGGCTCGCCCTTCTCAGAACGCGCACGATTCGATTCATTGAGCACAAACGAAGTTGTTGTGGTTCTTTAGTTTTCGCGAAAAAATTCAGTTGCGAATAAATTTATTGAACCTGTAACTGCAGCTTACTGTACACTACACTTTGCTCCTTACATTAGGGTTTTTCTTGAACCTTTTGCTAAAGACGGGCCCCAGTGGCTACTATTAAGCTCAATGAAACATGACAGGCGTTACATGTTTCAAACCATACAAAGCTATAGCTTGAATGGCGATACAGTTGCTGCGCGCATAATATAGATTCATATTTTGCTCAGTTTAACTTAAGGAGGACTTGGTTCATTTGGCTGAATTAAAGAAAGCGTTCTGTATTGGTTCATTTATGTCTTGGTGGTATGAATACTGTATTTCTAATTAAAATATTTATGCAGTTACTAAAACAGCTCTAGAAACGGTCAGCGATCTTTTAATGCTCAAGAGCACAGACCTTTGGGCTAGTTGGTGCATTGCAGTCATGTACAAGCGCAGAAAAAACAGGGACAAAGAAGGATGGGACACCACGAGCGTTTACTTCCAACTAAAGATTTACTGACAAACAAGCACATTACATACAACCTTCCTGCATGACGTCAAACTGACAGCACTGCCGACATCAAGTGGTCGCACCCAAAAACATTTTTTTCTTTTTTAGTGAGCGATACGGATGGTGCGCGGACGCAGGATAGACCCGCTTTTCTAATCAATTCTGCTTCTATTATCTCTCTAACATCCTGGCACCTATGCTTGGCCACTATCTTGCATGCGCTGAAGAAAGGTTTGCATGGTTTCTTATTTTTTTCCGCGCAGTCATGACAATGTTCAGAAAGATGACCATCCCTATAATTGCCTACCTTCCTCCTGTGCTCCATCAATCTTTCATTCAGACACCGGCCAGTTTGACCGATGTACCTAGAACCACACGATAGAGGAATTTCATATACTACTTCACAAGCACACGCTACAAAAGGGTCTTTAATGCTTTTTACTAAAAGTAGCTGGATATAACAAAAAAAAATGTTGAAAACGCATTCGCCTGTCATGCGACCTTGCACCATAATACGACCGTGGCCGCTGACAGCAAGCGAACTTCGACAGGCATAGGTTTTTCTGTCAATTGAGTTAGGTGGTTGCACATGCAGAATTATACTACTGCAAGTAATAACAGCTTTCAAGCCTTTTCAGTGAAATAAATCCTCTTTTTTTCTTACTGTGAGTCGAACAACCCGGAAGCGAAACTTTGTTTTCCATCGTCGCACAGCGATGACGACGCAGTAATGCTCTCTTTGTTTCGCTCCACAGACAGCAATATTCAAGGGATTGAAAGCTTGCTTGAAGAAAAACGCCAGGAATGTAAATCAAAGTTGTTGACAATCTTTCCATTCTGTTCAGAAATAAAAGGATAAAACAATGGCTTTACATCTCAACCTGCTCAAATTCTTACACTGTGAGAACCAGGCCACTTGGTCGGATGCCACAACTTCGAATTAACTGCAACATATGCTACGTTTGAAATAAAATACAGATTCCAGAAGTTTCCACCCTTCCGGAACACCGCTTCACATCGCTCCCTTAAAGTTCCTCGACATCCAAGCAGATACGTTCTCTACATCCAGAGACGTGGATCTATGCCGCCAAAGAAAATTGCGGTGTTTCAAACGGCGTCAGGTTGCCTATTATGCGGTAGATCTAACTCCAACGTCCGCGCGAGAATAGTGCGACTGGTATAGGCCTAGCGCCTCTTGCGAAGCGCTGCCAAAGGTGGCTTCGCTAAAAACAATGGATGCCTAAAAGAGACATCGGGGTCTTCCTCCAACCATACTGCATGAAGTGCTGACACTAAAGTGAACGTCTCATCGGCACTGCCATCCGTGCCGCTCGGCCGCCACGATTCTTAAACGCGCCATTGGAGAGCCACGGCTGCGGATCCCACACTTGCTTAGCGCGGCTCACAGGGCATTGTCATGCCCTTTAACACCCAGTTTGGTTTACGCCCAGATATGCATCTTATAAGGTGATGATTAAACCTCTGGAAACCAGAACCCTGGCAGAAATCTCGCACAGATTTCTTCACGCCAACCTAAACACTTGTCACGGAGCGCTGGTTTTGGCGGCTTCTGATGAACGTCTGATGAACGTCTGATGAACGTCAAAGATCAGTTGCCAAAAGAGAAGTTCCCAGGAGTTGTCTACGCCATCCCTTGTGCAGATTGCAACGGTGTTTACATCGGCGAAACCGGAAGTTACAAGAAGCGCCTACAGCAACATGCTCGTGATGTGCAGAAAGAAGATACCCGCAATAACGCCTTGGCAGAGCACGCGGTGACGGCAAATCACAGAATAGATTGGGAAAAAGCAAGAATCATCGAAAAAGAGAAACTGACAACATCACGGCTTCATCTCGAGTCCCTGGTGATACAGACAACGGCTCACACGCTTAATCGTAACGAGGGCAATCTTAACCCGATTTACGCGCGATCTTTACGGCGATTACTATAGCTTTTAAAAAGACGAACCCTCTTGGTGTGTTTCCATTGTGAACAAGGCCCCCGTTCTGGGCGCCGAAACGTCAATACAATTTTTTCGTTTTACTGGTCGGCGTCTCTTTGTTTTGAAATTAAATCAGTATTATATGGTAGGGCACGAAATGAAGATACAAGCGTTTTTGAACTGTTACACATGCCTGACTTTTCTCGTCTTTTTTTCTGAAAAAGTAGTCTTTAAGCACATCTGGACAAGCGATTTTTCTACACCATATGTTCCTGTTAAAGATGTGCGTACTCGCGATCGTTTTCTTGTGCCTTGAGTGCGAACCCGTTATGGCGAGCGTCTTCGAAAACATTATGTTCCTTCTGTTCTTAGCCGGTTACCCAAAGAAATATTTTCTGCTAATTCCAAAAAAATATTGAAAGCTTGTCTTGTGAAATGACGTTGTTAGTTCCAGTATTCTGTTTTGATGTGATGTTTTTACACGTTTTTTTGTTATATCCTTTTGTGTGTATATTGCATCCGCTCTTTTCAAATCCATTTCTCTTCTGTCTTCCTTTCTTTTGTCAAATCGTCTGCTCGGTGCATGATTTATATGCAGCCTGCTGCCGGGCACTGTCACTCAAGCCTTCTGAGGCTGTGACAGGCCCGCATTTGTACTGGAAAGAGGAAATAAAAACTTTATTATCATTATCACTTGTGCATTCTTGTCCTTTCTGTTTGACGAAAAACAGTTCTAGAAGTTCCCGTGCTTTCTCATTTTTTTCTCTTGCGCAGAATCTTAACTTGTTTGAGCAGAGCTAGGTTTGCATTTGTGATCAAGGCAATGCACCGCCAGGTGACGCTGCTCCCTGTTTTCAGTGGACCGTTCATGTTCACGAGTGCGAATGTTGACACAGCGTCCAGTCTGCACTATGTAGACTTTGCCACATGTGAGGGGGATCAGATAAACAACGCCAACTTGGCAAGCCATATAGAGGTTTTTGTCCACAGGACTGCACGCAATCTTAAGAAAGTAGGAAACAAGCACGGAGTCCCACTGGTTTTGTCGGCACCCCGCAAGCTGAGTCACTTTTGTGCCCGCACTGGAAGGCGCACGACCGAAAAGAAGCAACATGGCGTCGTGCCCACTCGGCGGGCAAGTGAGCAGCCTTCCACAAAACTAGCTTCAGACAGACGAACACACAACAGCTAAATGCAGGCAATGGCCACTATAAGTGTTAGTGCGCTAAAAATGACGGCCGATTTACGATTTTTGTTTAGCTGAGTGCTAACTGCAAAGCAGAACATCAGCCTCCAAGCGTGAGGTAGTCTTAGTGCTGCACCTCGTGGAAATGATCGGCTCAGTAGTCGGGATTGTGTTGTGAAGTGAATGGCTTTTTCGTTACATACATTAACTTTAAGGACTCCGCATATCTGTTCCATGTGGTACGCTTCGTCCCCGTTGGCGATGTCAATATAGAAAAACTTGGAACTGCACAACCTTCAAACTTTTCATTCTGCAGCTTTTCTGTTAGACCATTTGTTGACTATTTGTTGATTTGTTGTTGACCATGTTGATTAACTTAATCAACATGGTCAACAACAAATCAACAAATAGTCAGCCTCCCAAAGTCCGGTACTTTGGGAGGCTGACTATTTGTAAACGTTCTTAATAACCTGTTGGAACGCAGCCAACGTTTTAAAACGGTCTGCAATTTATGCTCTTCTAGTTTGCCTCAAGCGAACTGTCACGTTACCCTTGAAATCTCCTAATAGTAATGAGAATTTTTTTTCGGAATAATAATAGGGCAAGGATTTTCGAGAAATCTTGATGCCTGACTGTCATTATAGCATTTTTTAGCGAAAAACACTACGAGAAACCCTACGAGCACACCAATGAAAAATGCATGCCGTGCCATTCAAAATACGGCATTTGGTTCTATACGTAGAGTATTTGTGGACAGCAGAATTCAATAGTGCAAGGCAGTCTGGAGTACGCAAGAACTGCTGCTAGTTCACATCGTTCTTTAGCATATTTTCGTCGGAATGAACGCAGAAGTCAGCGCCCCTGATTATTGTTTTCTTCGACTTGATCACAAAGCAGTACAATGTACCCACGAATTATGTGCACCACTGTATTGATTCCTGTGGACAGACACTCATAATAAAGTGGCAGAGCGGTACATGTGGAAGCTTAAAAAGTGGCACATATCCTTTCAGTGCGTCTGCGATGGTGAAAAACGCGCAAAAGGAGCTAAAACGGAAGCTGCTGTAAGTGGGAAAAAAATTCGCAATGAGAGAAGAAATACAAATCCTGGAACCATGGCTCTCACCAAGTAGTGCATTTCGTGTATTTCATCCGGTATTTAGTGCAATTATACTGTAGGTGTTTGTATTTATAAGTATGTATGTAATATTGTATGCATTTTGTGTATCTCGCCCTAGTCGCTGCACCTAGTTTTTTTATAAGAAGAAATGCAGAATTCGGGAAGACGTTCAGTTGTTCAAAAAAGTGCTTGAAAAACAGAACAGTATCAATTTCGTTTCTTTTATTTGAGAAGAGACCGCTGATCCTTTTCTGATTTAGCAATGTGGTCACACTGTGACGCTTACTTTTCCAGCACGGCGAGGGAACTTTTGCCTCGTGAACCGAAGCCTTGATTTGTCTGCGTCAGAATGACCGCGTACGTTAAAACCGCAACGTAAATCTGCAAAAAGAGAGAAAAAAATTTTTGGCTAGTAGAGACACGAATTTAAAATCAACAGCTTTGTGTTTTATGGAAAAATATCTCATTAGAGGAGGCGATTAGAAAAATTTACGTCTCTCTCTTTGACGAGCGCACTGGGAAGGTGTACGAATTTTCCCAGTGCACTCTCTACTTTCCTTGGCAGTGGCTCTCGGTGCGTCACTTGCTTTGGCATTCGGAGACTGATCCGCGTGTCTTAAGACGAACTCTTGCCATCAGGGACCGTAATTTACGAAAGGCGAATTGCTTGAAATCCCGTAAGCGATTGTTTTATAAAGCACGAATGGTCGATATTAATCCGGAGCCCATCACCACGGCTGCTCTTACAGCCAGCTTAGGGACATTAAAAGTCACGTAATCATGTTTCCTCGCATATTGGTCGATACGTCTACAGTCTGACCTGTATTGCGGACACAAAAAAAAAAGTTGGAGGACGCTTAACTTCGCCTTTAAGAGTGGAACGTGTCAGCGTGTTGCAGCGCTGTCAGGGTATTACTCATGCACGCATCAGTGACACTTCACGAAGTGAAAAACTCCAAGCGTTCACTAGGTCCATTAGGTCCACTCAGCGTACAAAAAGTGACGAAAGAAGAGAGAAAGGCACGAAGACGCTGAAATTCAAAGTTTGACAACAGATAACTCAGTTTCTAAAAGCGCATTAAAACGATTCTTGCTGAAGTATATTCGTGGAGCGCCGTATTTTACGAGCTCCACGATATAGCAACTTAATTGACAGCCCCTTTCCGAGCCCCTTTACGAAGGCCTGAAAATATCGAAGCGTTTCCACATTATATCAAAAACTTCATATAATCCGAACCCAGTGCCAGCGACAGGCCTCCAGTAGGGGGCCCAAATTCACCGGAACCATCCACTATGGCGTCCCTCATAGCCTGAGTTGCCTTGGGGCGTTAAACCCCACAAAAACTTACCAAGGTTTCTAATGTAATTTATGAAGGATTAAAAGAAAAAATCAATAAACTGACCGAATGCCAGCTACTCTGCTAGCGTTCAAAAAATAATATCAAAACTTAATTACCGTGAACAAAACTTGGCAATTCGGAATGTTGCGAATTGGCAACAATAAGAACTTTGTTCCTTTTGAGTAGACAGTTCGTGTTGTGTAAACGACCGAATCGAAGCTCTACAACAATCCGGGAAGACCACAAACAAGAAACAATTTTTTATAAAAAAAATGACTGCCTATTCTCTCCGCAACATATATCCGAAAATGACCGACGAGTATTTGTTAGGCGCTGACTCGAAGTCCCCTATTCGCGCCTCGTTGTTCTTCGCACAGCTTCTTCACACAGACGCCAATCATTTTTACAGGAAAGCGCTGGCTGCTGAATATGCTGACATGAAATGTACAGAAACGCCATTCAGTAATCAGTACACGGTGTACAATGCCGCTAATTCGCGACACTGGGAATTAGGGTGTGATTACTGCGAACTAGCCTCACGGGTCGTCCCTACTCGAAATGCACGGTGGAGCACGGAAATAAAAACGCAAACATGCGCAACAAGTGGTAACTGGTAAAGTCCTGCTCTCTCGCTTTCGATAAAACTTACGAACGCCGAGGATATAAGAAAAAACTATCATACAGAAGCTATGAATGCAGGGAGTTCTCGAACACTGCTGCCAGAAAGTGCTCAGTAGCGAATTTCTCGACCTGAATTATGGAATTTTCGGTTGCGAAATTAAACATTGCTGGATAGTTGCTGATCTTATGTACAACTGTCGCGTTTAGACTGTTTATAATAAAGGTTTGAAAAACATATTAAGATGCATAAGTGACATATCACTTGCAAAACTTCTTCAGACTGTCCATAAACTTCTGTCTATAAAGTCTGTAAAGACTCGATAGACGAATTCTAGAGAACAGTCTATAGGCAGTGCAAATCCTATAGGCAGTCTATAGACAGTCTATAGATTTATGGCCATACATTTTTAGTAAACTTTTGTCTATAGACAATTGATATACTATGAGTAGACAAAAATAAATATCTATAGGAAGGCAACAGAGTCTAGACCATTTTTATAAAGCCCACTAACAGGGACTAACATTTCCTGTGATAGAGGTTGCCATGTATTGCTTCCCATTCAAAGAGAAAATAAGCGTCGTAACAACGTTATTACCATATCAGAAAGCGTGGGCTCCTGTAATAAGTTACTCTTCTCTTAGTCTTTTGCTTAAGAAGAAATACAGTAGAACTCACCGAGTTGAACAGCGACTTGCTCGAGAAACACAGAGTCCCAAATTCATAGCCTAAGCACGCTGCGTACAGGACCAGGCTGAAGCATATCTTCCAATCACTCGAGTCCGCCCACATCTGGTACAGACATGAGCACGGTACCAGAACCCCGCAGATGCCAGAAATGGCGAGGGGCCAACTCCAGAGTCGGTTGATATCTTCTTTCAGCTGTCGTATGGCGGAGACATTGATCCTAACGAATTCCACTAGGCGCGACACGTCAAAGTTGGTCGGTAATGCTGCGTTCTTCACACGGATGCAATGCTCCAATGCGCGCTGCTGATTTTCAATGTAACGCTGAAACAACTGAGAATATGAATTCATAGCGACGAAGTAGATGCTGTCGTAGAGGAAGTAGATGTACATGATCACTGCTTTCTTTACCCATAAAAATACCTGCAGTGGCATTCTTGTCGCATTGTCGCAGGTTGGTTGGCCTTAGCTATGCAATGGGGATGTCATTGTCATTGCTACGCAGTAAAATAGACAGATGCTCACCCTTTGCACATCTGACCATAAGAACCGCCTGGGGGAGGGGAAATTGTATCCCGTAATACCAATGTGCGTCTCGAACGCTGCTGCCCGGTTATAAAATTTGACTAGCATAGACGAGCCACATAATATGCAGATGAAGTTCAGCGCCGCCCTGGAAGAGAAGGATAAAAAGAGGCTTAGAAATACAAGCTCCGAAATTTCGCTCAACAGTTCTATTTCGTTCAGGCTTTTTTTTTGCTGTAAACACCACCGACCTGAATTTGTAAGGAACATTTTGCTATTTTTTTATTATGCGGCTTTGTACTCGGCCAGAACTGACCAGGCACTCTTTCTATCCACCCTGAATTTCCTGTGTCTGTGTCGTTTGCGCGGTTCAATTTTTTTTAAGCCGGTTCCATGCACTTCAAGCAGTATGCTAGCTTTGACCTTACAGCGGCATATTTCCTTTTATTCAGCAATACAATACACCAACCTCCGGTTTGCCCTTTTTGTTAGCGTAAGAATGTTTTAAAACACAAAGTTTCCTTCGAAGCACCTATTTAAAAGTTAACAGACAGCTACTATTGGCATACTGTTCGTTGTTGTAAAAAAAAAAAAAACATCTGAAAAATTTGAAGCAAGCGATTTCGAAGTGCTGTCTGACGTGCTCAAAAACGCACCGCACATAAATTTTGCCATATCAATTTTAACTTTCAGTGTCAGTTTTTATACTTCACAATTCACCAGAAGATAAATCCATGTAATTATAAACAAAAAAGTAGCATATGGACGGGGCGAAGAAGGGCGAAGACAGGACGGTTGCTACTTCTTCGTCCCGTCCATATGCTACGCTTTTGTTTATAATATGTCTGACCAACTGGCCCCTCAGTATAATCTGTTAAATCCATGTAACACAGAAAATAGTGTACAATGTTTTTAAGGGCTGAAAAAAATGACAGCCCTGTTAGAACTAAAAGTATCTGTGCTTCCGCTGGATTTAAACATTCGAGTTATAGGCTTCGGACTTCGTTGTGTCTCAAGCGTCCAAACGAAAAATCCTGCAAATGTTAAAATACAAAGCAATTAGCGGTTTTACTCCGGCTCTGATTAGTTTTCAAAAGTTCCTTCTATTTGCTATTAGGGAGTGCTGCATGAATTTTTGGCAGAGAAACATTGGCAACAGTAATACCGGTCACTGTGTGGTCTAAAGTATTACCTCATCAGCAAAATCACATGCGTGAAGATCCACAGGGAAGCGTTGAATGTGTCTGTGTCTAAAGCGCCTTGAGAGATTTGAGCGGCAAGTTCATTAGAATCCGCCCACAGCTGAAGAGCTAGGCAGCAGCAGCTGTAGATTATGTACAGGGTCTTCCACACGACCTTCAGGGACGCCTCACCGCTGCCGTTATAAAGACCATGAATGAAGAAGCAACCGCTCATGCGGCACATCCAGGAATGCAGCCAGAAACTTCTAGCCATCAGAGAACGATATCCCGAGGTTTTGCATCCAACAGGCGCGATGCGACTAGATATTTTGTTGATGTGCAGCTTCCAGGACCTCTGACTCTTTCTCTTTTTAGGCAACACCTTGTGATTTCTTTGTTGTGGGATCATTTTCTCTCTTGGTTTACTGCGAAAGAAGAAACCACGTGCGTCAGTAGTTATGGCACTGGCAAGAAGATCAAACCCGTCCTAATGATCATGTTGATCGCTCGTTTGATACCAGTTGCAGACAGAGTGGCGAATGCCGTTTCTTTAGTGAATTAAACGGCAATGATATTCCAATCTACATGACGTCAATCTACATGACACAGAGCACAATCTCTTCCGTGTACTTATGTTTTTAGGCTGTTAGCTGCCTTGTCCGGGAATGAATTACCCATAGTACTAAAGGAATTGTGAAAAAATGGATTGCTCGTTCCTAATAACCTTCGAAAAGGTTGTTTGTAGTCGCTCTTCAATTACGACTGAAACAAAATACAGCATCAGTCAATATGCGCCAAAAGTGTATTTGATTAGAGACTGAACACAGTAGGAAATCAAAAATGAGAACGTGAGGAATAAGTGCCACGTATTTCCGCAGTAACGTCTGACTGTCAAACTGTGGCCGGCTTAGTTATAACATCATTAACAGCTTTTAAAACACAGTATAAAGGGCGGACGTGGAGTTCAAGCAGGAAGCGCCCTGCAAAGAGCAAAGGATGTTAATTAAAAGCCACCTAACAGTTCATTAGGGTGGCACGGAGCGGGTATGTGGACATCGTACAAGTGGACGTGCGATTTGATGTGAGTATTTGGCCGCTATTGGCGATACTAAGCCCTCGGAATTCGGAACGTGCACTTAAATGTTTTAGCCATTAAAGCAGTGTAGCCGCACTTAAGAATAATCAGAAAATTAGACATCTCAGCTAGCAGTGTGCAAAAGCAAAGCCTCATCAAGTACTTTTGTACACCAGAACAAAGAAGCAGCCACATGGTCAGAATCATACCTTGAGCAGGGACAGGGAAGTGACGGCAATAAATTGAGACCTGAGCCACTCTCAGGAGCAAATGCCGTTTATAAAACGCTTTGGTGTGCGTGACTTGTTCCATTAGTCTTCAACTAATGTGAAAGAAACAAGAAGTAATGACACGTAATAGTGACGAACCCGAACAAAAACAAGGCCTTCACTTAAAGCGTGAAGTGAAAGCAGGTAGCAGTATTGAATGCTATTTCGCTATGTTCTTGTCAAGAACACAGTTGTCACTTGTATTTCTACAACTGTAAAAGCCACCTGCGGATTGCGCATCACAAAATCTATAAAGCACACTAAAAAATCCGCGTCATTTTCAGTCCCTGGACTTTATTAAACAGCTCCCTCTCTTTTCCCCTAACGGAGAAACTCTAGTCATCTGGCCATAGCTTGTTTAGGCGACGGAACTTACCAGATCAGAAAGTAACGTTCAGCCGCCGTCAATAGCAATTTACTGCTTCCTAAGCTTCGTAGGTTGCCGAAACAATAAAACAAAAGGCGTCTGCCAAGCGTAACACGGATGCCCGGTAGGCCGAGTCGGGGCTGTTCGGGAAGACGGTAATTTTTAGCTGACCGCCAGCAGGAAAGCAGAAAATGAAATTCTTCGCACGAGCTCCCACTATTCGTGAGGTAGTTTCCGCGCTGCAAAAACCGAAGGTGATGGCTTTGGTGGGCGGGTTCACTCAGCTAAATTAATGGCTTCTTTCCGCGTACACCAGACGTTAAGTGCTCATCATTTGCAATTTTCTGCGGCAGGCTTCGTTCGAGAAGGCAGTGTTAAGACAGAGACTTGAAAGCTCCACGCACTTCAAACTTTTCTGCAACATTTCTTTTAAACCAATCTGATGAAGGGCGTTAAGGTGCGGACGAGTCTAAAACTTTCTTAATAACCTCTGTAAGCACAGCTGGAGTTTTAAAACGGTCTTCAAGTTAAGCTTTTCTAGTTTTCCTCCTGCGAAATGTCACCTCTCGCTTAAGAGCTCTCGTATGTAATGGGGGTGTATTTTAGAAGTAGCAGAGAACAAGGATGTTGTTCAAGTCTTCATGCGTGGCTACCATTATAGTAATTTCGGGGAGAGAGAAACATGAACACTGCAAGCACTTTTATGAAAAGCATATTGGTCGAATGCCTGAAACGCTGAAAGTAAGGAAGTTCTATACAGCATTTTTGTCCAGCAAAAAGCAAAAGAAGAAAGATATATATGGCGCGCAATGAAAGCTGCCATGTCACGTCATTCTTTAGCACATTGTTGCCTGACTGATAGCAGAACTAGTCGCCCCTGATTATTGTTTTCTTCAACTTTCAGAAATGCCGTACAGTGCAGTCGCAAAGCATGTCTGCTTTTGTACTGGTCACTGCGGTCGAGTACTCATAATACAGTAGAGCCCTCTTATAACGGTCGTAGTTATAAGGAACGCTCGCTTATTGCGAACGAGGATGGGGCTACCGTCAGCATATGTATTGTGGCTATGAAACTTCGCCTCAGATGAAACGATCAGCTCCGGCCGCACCAGTCGGTTAAAACGAACGAGGAGGCGCCTCGTTGTCAAGACACGTGTGCTTCCCATCAGCACGGACACCGAAGAGCGTCTCCTTGCTCCCACGACCCCTTCCAAATGAAGTGTCGACCTTCCACAGAACAATAAAGAAAGTGGCATTTAAACTGAACTTGAACGCCGGCCAAGCGAGCCCCGACAGACTAAAATGTCAGTCGTGCTTGTACGTGTGCCGGCTGGACAAAGCGTCTGAACTAGAAGCAGAAGTGTGATAAGCGCCACAAAAAGGCTGCATCGAAAGCGAAACTACTGCACACAGCCGGTCATCAATAAAGGACGGCGATCTGAGACGTGTGAATAAAACTCAGGGTAGGCCCGTCCCGGCCCATCCGGTCACGTGGTCAGCGTACGCTGCGACATTCTCGTTTCGAATCTCAACGATGGATGGCAGAGCGCGTTTTGGCCGTTCGTGACGACCCGAGCTGCCGTAAGTTTTCAGGAGACGTTGCCAGAGCTCACTCCAGGAAAGGAGCTGATCTTCGCGGTTTTCCAAACACGTCAGAGCGTCGTCGTCAGGGCTGAAGTAGAAGTTCTTAAGCTGGGCGGCGTTACCCCACTGCTTGAACGTGGCAAGTCGCTCGTAATGCTGCAATCAGTCTTCCACGTCTTCAAAGATGTCGTCGCGGAAGGACTTCAGGGTGCGGGGGTCCTGGAGCGTGAAGTAGCGGGTGGTCGCGCAAGGCACTGGGGTGCCGCCGAGTTGTTCCGTGGTCATGTCTGATGGCGAAAGCTCAGGTGGTAAGCCTCGTAGTCTGCGGATGGCACGGTGAACAGGCATGTCCACGGATATAGATCTGAAACTCCTGCTAACCGTCGAGGTACGGGACATGGGATCCCACCTCCACCAGATTTGTCACGGTGTTGGTAGCAAGAAATGGACCGGGCAGCAGGACAGCACGTCCTTGTTGCTGTTGCTGTTGTTCCAGAAGCGATGGCACATAACCACGACTGGAGATTGGCCAGGTTTTGATGCAAATCCAAACAGGAGAAAAAGTCACTCGCGTCCTTGAGGTAGAGAGCCGACGAGCTTCAACGTCTTTCAGTTCAACCGCCCCGAATATCAACGTCTTTGAGTCTGAGCGCCACTTGGCAGTATAGACACTCCCCTATTTTTATGTTTAATAGGCTGTACACGCTGCAGTTAAGTAGCCCTAATAGTAACGCTGTTTCTGTTTAATTTGTGATAAAAAATTGTTAACTGACATATTTGTGACAATCTACTGTTACTTATGACTTTCATGCTTGTTTGACTATAATTCAATGTTAGCGACTGTCGAGAAGAAGATACTTGAAACAGACAAAAAGAATTTTCAGTGTGATGCTTAAACCTTGAGCTGGCAATATCTTTCCAAACTGCCGAAAAGTGCTGCCTCGGAGAAATAAATGTTAGCTAAATTGCACAGCTGCTGATACTGGATAACTAAAATTTAACAACTATTGTTCATGAGAAGCTTGATGAAAATAAAATAACGTTAACACCAACCAGTGTTTTTGTGGGAGCAATAATTTGAACGCCACGAGCCTTAATGGGAGTTCTGATGACGGACAGGGTGAATTAGAAAGTACTTGGATGATAAATTAAACGTGTTAATGAATAACGCCAACTGAACGTTTCTTAAGAAATCTCCATTAATACTGTGAAGATAATTGATCTAAAGGCCCAATTTTAAGTATACAGTGCAGTAGAGTGCTACGTAAGAACTCCTGAAGCGAACTGCTTCAAGCGCTAACCGTATACGCTAAACGGAGCTAATTATATACCAGCTTTTACATTCAATTGCCGTCTGTAAGTTTTGAGAACAAACGACACAATTCACAAAGAAGTGTCCAGTTTGTGTTGCTCTCGTTTGTGTAGCGTATAATTGCAAAGCGAAACCGAATCTAATAAACTGCATTGTCAAGAGACGTCCAGAAAACGTCCCATTCTTAACCACGAAAACATCGCACGCCTCGCGTTGAAAGGCTGCTGTCTTTGCTAGCAGGAAGAACGCCGCATTTTTAGCTGTGAAAATCTCGTCACGTTGCCAACCACCGTAAGTACCCGTATTATGCGGCACGTGAAACTCTCCCCCCCCCCCTCCCCCATCTATTGGAGTACTACGAACCTCGACCATGGAAGACACTAGAGGACAATCTCTTTACTCCCATCCGAGTTGACTGATCCGCGTTTCGTGAGTACACGATACTTAGCCCGCAGACACACTAAGCTCAAGAGAGATCATAGATCCTGGTTTGCGGGTACCTTCTTCCTTGTGCTGTCTTAGAATGCGCTACGTATTTTCTGTGATACACTTTATGCTTGCGGATGCTGTCGGTGACGAGACAGACTGCACACTTACTTTCTGGCGCTTTTCTTTTTTCTTGAGGGGGGGGGGGGGGGAGGTGGTGAGGGGGCGATAGAACCATGCACAAACAGCATTGCGTTGATTTTAGCGTTCCAGCGCGTCTTTATTCATTTTAAGATGCGAAGTAGGTAAGCAGGTGATACTTCTCGTACTAAGAAGCATTATGAAGCTGAACAATGCCGTTGTCTGTATTGTGTACAACGCATCTGTATTCCCTTTAACCTCAAACATGCACCAATTAGCGTCTAGGACTTATGGATCTTTGTGCTTCTCTCTATAGCCACACCGGTGTGATTTCGACACGCAAGATGTGAGTAAGGCATACATTTTAACAGCTAAAAAGTGCTCCATTTGGAAATATCGGCAACAGTGACACCAAAAGGTTGTTTCGCAAGAGCCTTTAACGCGTCTAGCTCACCACAAAAGCGCAACCCTGTTATCTTCGGCAGTCGTAACTGTGGAAGTACGATAGGAATGGACGTATCTATTAACGCATAGCTCGGATGCGCGATCATAATTGTGAATAGGTCTATTTGTCGACGCGAACAATAGTTATCGTTATCCCACCCGTACGAGAAATCTTGGGTTAGGCACACTGGTGCTATCCTGGCTTCAGAACATCAGAAGTAAACTGCAATAAAGAAATTTTCTCTGCGCCTCTCTGCGGTGTCATTGAGCTGCCACTCAGAATATAAACTGTGCTTTTTCTCCTTGCCTGTTTATTCGTTACGACGCTCCTGCTGCACGGAGACCTTTATTGGCTTGACCACAGCATCATGCCAGACTGCTTTTCAACTCACTGTGCAAAGAGGTGGGTAGCCTGAACTAAACTTATTCTTTCGTTCTCAAAGTGCACAAACGCCCTAATCAAGGAACACTCTTGTGAAACCTCTTTTCACGACGAAAGCAGGGAGATGATAAAACAGCATTGTTGAAAATATTTTATTAATTTTCATTATTGATTTTTTAATCTTATCGACATTACTAAAATAAGTTGGTACGCTGAATACACAACATATACAGACAGTACAACTCTTTTTATTTTGCACTAGTTTCTATCATTTCCTTCCATTTCCTATAAATAACACCTTCAAGAACCATAAGCTCGGAGCTCAATAAATTCATTACAGATTAATGCTCATAAAACAAAGGCCATTAGTTTTACCCCGCAGCAAGCAGCCGCCACACCTGACATGAAATTTACCTGGAGTCGCTCAGATATAGAAGTAGTAGATTCCGTTAAATCTCTTGGTATTTACTTTCCAAAAATATCTTCGCACACGCATGATACCAATCTGATCATGTAGTGGTACTAAACAAGATGGAGATTTTATTGAATTTAAATCCTTATTACAGACGGCCGTTGAAATTCATATTTACAATGCACTATCCCTTTAGCAAATCAGTTACTGCCTTTCGAGGTGGAGTAAAACAAAACTTAGTAATTTAAGTTGTAAACATGTCTTGCACAAAACCGCTATTCGTCGTATAGCAAATGTCGGTGATTTTGAACACAGCTGAGCTCTTCATTTGCACACGTTATGGTTTTCATCCACAATATGTATTCATTATATCTAGCAAGAAGGTATAAACTTGATTAAGAAGTATTCTTGCCCACGCTTGCGCATTTTGACCCCCCTGAGGCGGCATTAAAATCCACGAATTTCTAAAGTCATTTTTCACCTTTGAAATTGACCGAGCAAATGCCCGTCATGACCTCCCTGCCACCCTCAATCACCTTCATGATCAAGGGAATAACCTCGCTACTTTAAGCAGCAACATGCTGAAAGCTTCTTTATTGCTTCTAGATTGGCTTTATATTACATTGTGTCGCATATAATTTATATTCGATTTCTATTTTATAAACTTGCGGTTTACTCCAAACTGTCGTTGCATGCAGGGTGAAGCTTGCCTTCAAGCTTCATCTTGAACTCGTCAAGATAAATCAGCCATTTTTTCTACAATTCCTCCTGTTCCTTTGCTGCTATTCGATTCAGAAGGTATAAAAAAAATCTTCGCATGCATAAAATAACTTGATTACCTCAGTTATCGGAAACAAATTTACACAGCCTACAAAAATCCAGTGGCGAAAACAGGCAACGCGATAAAAGAACGAAATATGAGCCGAAGCTTTTAGGGTTTGCTGCTCTCGAGTTTTAGGAAAAAAGGCATCCTATTTCTCCAACGATGCGCTCGCCACCTATTGATTCATCACTCATTGTTGCTCGTGCGTGAAAAGTTCACTCAGATACAAACTCTATAAACATATTCTTTTCGAGGTGTCAAAACCCACAGCTGTCTCGAATTCAGAACTTACGAATTCGTTTCAATGTCATGAAGTTGATGTTTACGCAGCAGGGTTCCATTTATTGTGCACGTAGGTCACTTTAGGACTGTTGCAAAGGGCAGCCTTCTACTGCTCCGAATTGCGATATGCTACGTAGCCTTCATTTCTTCAGGACAGACTTTCCAATCTCAATCACCCTTTCAACAGACACGGCGTCCCCCTAAAGTCCGCACTACACTTTGTTAAGACATCCTCGAACTGAAAACTGCTTCGTACCCGACCGCGGCGGCTGCGTTTTTATGGAGGAAAAACGCTAAGGCGCCCGTGTGCTGTGCGATGTCAGTGCACGTTAAAGATCCCCAGGTGGTCGAAATTATTCCGGAGCCCTCCACTACGGCACCTATTTCTTCCTTTCTTCTTTCACTCCCTCCCTTATCCCTTCCCATACGGCGCGGTTCAGGTGTCCAACGATATGAGACAGATACTGCGCCATTTCCTTTCCCCAAAAAAACCAATTATTATTAAAGAGGTCATAAATTCATGTACTGTCGCGATGAAACGAAATGCGAACAGCGCGGCTATTGCGCGCTACACTAATTTAATTTCTGTGATCGCGCTTGCACATGGCTCGACGATTCCAGCATTTTTTTTTCTTATTCCCTACGTACAAGAGCGAAGACAAAAAGGCGAATAGCAAGCGCGTACTCGCCGTGCTCTTTGCATTTATTTTTATTACGCCTTTACATTCATGTTACGAATTATTCCGAACGAGGGCACACCTGTCGCTTTCTACAGATAACGTGACTTAAATTGAGATAAGATTAAAGTCAACAGGGGGATTTTGAGAGGCTTCGTCTTTTTTGGGGGCGGACGCACTCCCAGCTGGCTCCCGTCGATGCATCGTCACGAAGGTGCGGCCTTCTTGGCCGCATTGGAATACATGTAAAGGAGCCACAATTGAATTCCGCTTTCGAGCAACCCAGGCAACATTCTTACTTTTGCGGCGAAAATTCTTGATTCTCGAGCATGTTGAGTCGCCTGGTACTCCTTATTTGACGAATCACATGAGCTACACAGAAGGTGGAACCTGCGCAAATTGACCCTCTTTTGCATTATCAACAAACTATTCCAGCAATTTACACATTAGCTACCACTGAACATGATTGAAAACCACGCGTAAACAACAATTCCCTACATTACAGAACCCTCGTCCTTTGCTGAAAGTTCTAAATTTTGTTGGAATTACCAAACACATTTTCGTTTGTTGTTTTTTTGCCTACAAATAGGCCGTGACCATTTTGCGCGTGCAAGCAAAGATTCACTCAAACTGCAGTGGTTAACGGTTTACTTCTGAGCATCGCAAATCATTGTGTAAAGCTTTGTCGCTTTCTGTCGACACAAAAGCCATTGTGTTTTTTTTATTTATTTAGACAACGCCAATATATATCGTTCAGAAAGAATCATGATCCGGAGCCTGTCATTCGACGGTGCTTTCGACTCTCCGACACTGCAAACGATGCGTGTTTTGAACATTTTGAGAGATGATGAATTACACATCGGTCTACATCAGCGGAGTTCTTTGTCCTGTCAGGCGCCGCGGTTAGTGCCGTCAGAGCATAAATTTGGTTTTACTTTTCCCCAGCCCCTTGCGAAGTCAACGAAGTCATTGTGTTCACGGCCTGCAGCATGACCGCCTGTCTGTTGGCAGGCCTCATGGCGTATCCTCGGCATTACGTGCAGCAGCGTTAAAACTAGACTTATTTCACAGCTTTGTGCGTAATCACTCACATGACTTAACCTGACTGTTTGAGAGATTTATCTCAGACCAAAAAGCAGAAAGAAGATAACCTCATAACGTAAGTACCGAACTATTGTTCTTTTCACTTGAAACGCTTCAAGAGATTGCGCTGAAGAGGCGTCAAACAACACGCTCAAAAAATCGTAAAAAAACCGCGGTAGAATATAGATAAGCTCCAGGCCTAGAATTAATCAGAACGAGCGCCAGAAATGCTACCCACCGGGAAATGTAGCATTTATTTTGTTAGAATGAGAAAAGAAAAATTGTACGGGTTCCCACTTTAGCGTCAGCTGTCCGTGCGAGGTGTCATGTATTATTTTTTAGTTTTCCTTATTACACCCCTCAGGGCCAGATGCATAACACAGGGGGAGCGATAAATATACAAAAATGGAGAGAACAAATACAATTGCTGACATTAACGTTAAAAAGCACTGAATATGCAATGTTAGCTAATGCTTTGCGGAATATCTCATAATTATTGATGCCAGCTATTTCTGCGAGAAGGTGGCTCTGCAGTTGCGTCAAAATCACGGCAGGATTGACTGCGAAAAGCATTAAATGTTGCATTACACAATGCCGACTTTGTTAACATGATCATTGCGGTGGTATACTTAAATTGGCTGGGTGATGAAGTAATCACCGATGTATGTGGAATGTTCTTTTGCTAGCACTCTTTTAGCTTTCAACGGCTCATTGACTGAGAGGCAATGAAACACATATGTTCGGTCACAAGGCTCACTAATGTGCGTACACATGACGACGACCAATCTACACATTATCATCAGCCTGACTACATCCACTGCAGGGCAAAGGCCTCTCCCGCGTATCTCCATTAACCTTGTCCTTTGCCAGCTGCGACTACCCTATGCCTGCGAATTTCTTAACCTCATCAGCCCACCTAACTTTCTGCCACCCCCTGCTACGCTTGCCTTCTCTTGGAATCCACTCTGTTATCCTTAAGGACCAGCGGTTATCTTGCCTTCGCATCACATGCCCTGCCCCCGCCCATTTCTTCCTCTTAATTTCGACTAGGATGTCATTGACCCTTGTTTGTTCTATTACCGACTCAGCCCTCTTCCTGTCTTTTAAAATTAGACCTATCATCATCATCGCATCCCCACATCATCAGCGGCATCCAAGCTAGGTCCGCTGCAGGACAAAGGCCCGTCGCGTTGCTAGTCGAATAACCTTGTCCTGAGCCACTCGCGATCACACTATTCCTAGAAACTATTTAATATTGCATGCCCACCTGAAATTCCACACATACGTTTTGCAGATATGGCCAAATAACCTGAGGAATTTTGGTTTTCTTTTCTCCGAATCGCACGCCCTGTGCATTTCCGGTAACTTTTCATGGTTTCAGTTGGTATTTATTTAGTCCACTTGCCTTGGTTACCCGACCCGCCCTGCTCTCAACTTCCTGTCACTTAAAGTTAAGCCTATCACACTGTGCTGCATAGATCACTGCGTTATCACCAATTTAATTTCAAACCATTTTCATTCGCCTCAAGCTTATGCCGCAGAGTGGAGCATTGGCAATGTGGAGCGCGTGTATAACTTTTTTTAGTTATACGGGGAACGTCCTATTCATCACTGTCGAGTAAATTCATATCACTCCCGCCCCGATCTAATGCGCTGATAAGCCGTCAAACCAAAATCCGGCCAGGTCCAGCGTCATGAAATTCGCTGGTTGGTCGAGAGAGGTGACGTGACTTTGGCACGTCATCACAACCTGCACATTGTGCTGACAGCAATCTAGTTTCTAGGCAAGACACAGATTTTGTTTGTTTGTTCACTTCATTTTGACAGAACCGAGTGTACAATACATTACCGAATATCACGCATGGGTATAAAGCACTGCCAAGGTCGACGAGACAAAAGGCGCTTAATGCACGCCTGACGAGGCCTCATCTCCGGAATATAGCACTATGGCAGACGAGTGGCCGGTCACACCAAGAGCAAGAAAGAATAACGAGGCAGCAATAACTGTACAGTTACAAAACAAAAAGATGCAGTACAAGACACCACTATTAAAACATAAATCACTGAGCAGGTAGAATACAATAAAGAGGCACAATACAAGGTACAATACAATATCCGATAAAAAAAATCAAAATAGCATACATCTCAGCAGGGTAGTTATGTTTTAACCAGTAAAAAATTTTCACTTGTCTTTTAAAACTACTTACTGAGTTGGAATTACAAACTATTTGAACTATTTCCTGAAACATGTTAAAAAGTGTAGGGATTTGAAAGTTTACCAACTCCTTACCATAAGATCTTCTTATCAGGTTTGAAGTAACCATCACATTTCTCAACTCGTAGCCGTAGTCAGGGCGTTCATATGTTGCGAAAAATCCTGGTAGATCACGTTTGATTTCGTTATATATACTTATTGCTAGTGCTTGGCTAAATAGAAACTAAATAAAAAATCAGAAAAAATAGTTACATGCAAATGTCTGAACCGTCATAGCAAAGCACATACCTCCTCCTGCAGCTAGCAGTCTCAAAATGGCGGTTTATGAACCGTCAATTGCAAAGAAAGGGACGAAAGCACGCACACACACACACACACACACACACACACACACACACACACACACACACACACACACACACACACACACACACACACACACACACACACACACACACACACACGCACACACGCACACGCACACACACGCGCGCACACACACGCGCACACACACGCGCACACTCTGCTGCTACCATCCTGAGATTGACGCTGCTATAATTATTCCCAAGTTTAAAAAAAAAAGTCGTCAAAATGTCAGATTCTTATTTTATGCCACTAATTGTGGTGCGGTGGTGGCGGTAGAAGAATAGATGGTTAGAAGAGACAAAAACTAAAATGACGCTGCTAAATTCAAGCATTCGTAGCCGGTCTGAACACACATTTCGCTGTTCAGAAAGCGAAGATGCGGAAAGGCTCCAGGCTTGTATCCGAAGATGCTCTAACGAAAACCCGCCAAAGTAAGCCCTATATCTATAGTGCTGAGTTATAACGAGTACTGCGCTTTCATTCTGTTACCAAATTTTAATTATGAAGCCTCGATAGCAGAAGATTAGTTATCATGTGAAGTGGTAAAGAAGTAATGCTGTCGCAGCACGTTAGCACTCGACATAAATCCCCAAACGCGTTACGACCATCGCTCCTAATACTGCGTTATGATTTTTACTGCCCTTTCGCACCGGAACATGATTTTCTTCTGATAATTAGTGAAAACTCAACTTCAGGCCAGTGCTTTTGAATACTATGGTACGAGCTGAAGTTATTTCCACAGCAGACGCGCTCTTTCTCAGTGTTGCTTTCTCAGCAGCTGTTCCGAACATGACAAAATTCCACAAGACAAACTCTTCACGGAAAAGTGCTGCATTGTCTAAGTAATACATACTAGGTTGCGAGCTTTTTGTCCACGTGTTTTTCAAGCCGGTTGAATAGAAACCTGTGGCTGGTGTAACTCCACTCGATCGTAATACTGCGCGATGATTCGAGTTCAACACATAGTCGAATGCTGGTGTCAAGTCTAAAGAATTCTGTGATCTTGAAGCTCATGTGCCCCGCCGCGGTGGCTCAGTGGTTAGGGCGCTCGACTACTGATCCGGAGTTCCCGGGTTCGAACCCGACCGCGGCGGATGCGTTTTTATGGAGGAAAAACGCTAAGGCGCCCGTGTGCTGTGCGATGTCAGTGCATGTTAAAGATCCCCAGGTGGTCGAAATTATTCCGGAGCCCTCCACTACATACCTATTTGTTCCTCTCTTCTTTCACTCCCTCCTTTATGCCTTCCCTTACAGCGCGGTTCAGGTGTCCAACGATATATGACACAGATACTGCGCCATTTCCTTTCCACCAAAAACCAATTATTATGAAGCTCATGAAATAACGGAAACCGGATGCGCGTGAGACGTGGTTCTCTGGCGCTTGTCGGTACTTTCCGCATGACGATTCTGAATATTTTGCCCAACACAACATAAAAATTTACTAGTGGTATTTCAGACGAAGTCAACTTCAGCAGTCGTTTTCCGACCAGTCTAGACGTACAGCAAATTCTTGATATATATACACACGTGGCTCTTTCTTCAAGAACATATAACGTGCCTGAAATGTTTCAGTTGCAATCATTAAGTCCTATAAACTGATTCGTGCCGCCTAGTTAGATAATGAACTCTCTGCCAGGCTTACTTATTTTTAATGTTCCGTGAAGGATGGTTTTCAGCATATGTTGATGGTTGTAGTTAAGCAAGTAATAATTAATTGCTTAAATGAACGGTCAAAGGAACCGTAGTCAGGGCGCAAAAGCGGTCATTCCATCTCTCCATGAGGTGCTTGTTTCTGAATCGCTTTTTTTTCTTGCATAAAATGTTGCATTGCTAAGACAAATGGAGACCATCGCTGATTATAATCATTTACCATAACCAGCACATGCGGGACGCAGAAAGCGTGTATAATAACAAAACATTTTATCAAAAGTAGCATCGCTTGCGGGCTGTATGCTAGCCTTCTTGCTGTTTCTTGTCACTAACAAAAGTTCTAAGATAACTGGCAGGCAGAGAAATGCGGGAACGCATTATCTGCGTTCTCACTAAGGAAGATAATATAATTGTTAAATAAGGATGATAATCTTAAAATATTTATTTTATTTTCAAGCCCTGGCTGTTTATTGTTTGTCACAGCTGCTTTTGGCACACATTATTCAATTCGTTCCAATAAGATAATATAATTGTTAAATAAGGATAATAATCTTAAAATACTTATTTTATTTTCAAGCCCTGGCTGTTTATTGTTTGTCACAGTTGCTTTTGGCACACATTATTCAATTCGTTCCAACAATTTGCCATTCACTGAAGGCGCGACTCCAATGAGTCAAGTTTTCCACCTCCGGCGGCAAAAGGTTACAGTTCGTCTACGCAGCATATAACAGCCGACGCTTGTCGTGTCTTTCAAACTGACATTCGGCTTCTGTCAACAGTCCTAGATCACTCGAGCGCCTACATGGGTGTAGTTGTGTTTTCACTCCTTCTAGTATTCCTTGGGGCGATGTGCACTGCAGACACCGACAGTGAAGCATTGAGTGAATCTGCCCTGGCGCTCTGTGGTGAGTAGCGACGTCGGCGCATGCTTTCTCCGCCTAGTATCATGAAACGTGGTATTAATAAGATAGTAAACTGCAGCCACGTACTCCCAGTCTTGTCATACTCTTTGCAAGCCTGACGCACGCGGCCACAAATTAAACGCGCGCGCAGGAGAATATTGCAATATCCCTAGAGCGGTGCCTAATGCATCTTACCTAGACTCCATGGGCGATATTAACCTATAAGGTAGCTGGAATTCAACGCATGATAAGAGGCAGTCAGGTAATGCGGAACAGCCGAAGGAAAAGAATAACGAAGCATTCTAATCCTTTGTCCTGATTTATCACGAGCTGCTCCTGCAATTTTCTCATGTAATCGCGCACCCTTGGCCTGCATTAGGAAGACACGTGCTGCATGTGCTACACGTCGCCTACGCGAGATGAGTATCACCAAGTGTGTACACGATCTCCTCTGTGTCCCAGAGAGAAAGAGAGAGAAACAACTTTATTGCCATAGATTGGCGGGATTTAGGGCAGGTGGGCTTGGTGTGGCCCTCAGGTGGGGGCGACTTCCTGGGCCCACGAAATGAGTGCCAGTTGGATGCTCTTGTCTGGCCTTTTGAGGAGTTCGTTCCATCCATCTTCGGAGGGAGCTGGCAGTAAGGTTCGAGGGGGCGGATTTCCCGCGCAACCCCAGAGGATGTGAGCCTGGGTGGCGATTTCTCCCTGGTAACAATTTTGGCAGACGGGGTCGTATTCCCCGTCTGTGATGAGTGAAAGTCTAGAATGGCTAAGGATAGAGTGTGTCTGCAACCTGCGGAGCAAGGTGGCTTGCGCTCGGTTCAAGTCGGGGTGTGGAGGCGGGAACTGGCGTCTCATCTCTCTGTAGAGGTTGGTAATTTCGGCAAAGGTCTGGGGAGCCTCGGCAAGAGCGTCTGGGTCCGTGGGGCCGGCCGCCCGGTTGGTTAGTCCTCGGGCTAGTCGGTCGACCCCTTCGTTTCCAGAGTTTCCCGCGTGGGCGGGTACCCAGACCAGGTTGATCTTATGGTCGGGAGTGCAGCCGCGAAGGATGCGTGCAGCGGGGTGGCAGATAAAACCTGCCGAGTAATTTTGTATTGCTCTTTTGGAGTCGCTGAGGACTGTGCGCGTACGTGGGTCAGCGATGGCCAGCGCGATGGCGGTTTCTTCTGCCGCTGTCGGAGAGTGAGCTACTACTGTGGCGGCGGTGACGAGAGTAGACTGTGGCGTGGCTGCACAAGCCACGTATGTGTTTGCACTTTGCCGTGCAGCATCTACGTATATTGCGTGTTCGTCGGCAAGGTATGTGGCATCTAGTGCTTGGGCTTTCAGCTGACGGCGCGTATCATGGCGGCCAGGTAGCATGTTTTTGGAGATTGGTTTTATAACTAGGCGGCTATAGACCCCTATCGGAATGGGCGTCGTGGGGTGGACGTCGCCTATGGGGTTGATGTTGAGACGGTCAAGTATGAGCCGCCCGTGTTTAGTGCGGGAGAGGCGGTGGATTTGGGCGGTCTTGTGTGCCTCTATGAGTTCTGTGAGCGTGTTGTAGATGCCGAGTTGGAGGAGGTGCTGTGTGCTGGCGTACTGAGGTAGCCCCAGTGCCGCTTTGTAAGCTGAACGTATAATGCTGTTCACAGCTTCCTCGTCCTTCCGGCGGAGGTGATAGTAGGGGTAGGAGTAGACTATCCTGCTAATGAGGAAAGCTTGCGTGAGCCGACAGAGGTCATCCTCCTTCATACCTCTGCGGCGGGTGCTGATGCGGCGGATAAGGCCGTTGATCTGGTTGGCTGTGGTGCGGAGGCGCTGAATGGCCTCCGAGTTTTGCGTGTTGTTCTGTATTAACATACCCAGAACGCGAATAGTGCGGACCGGAGGTATGGGATGTGTGTCGACTTGAAGCACAATAGGTTCTTGCGGGTCGGGGACAGGCAGGCGAGCTCGTCTGTCCCTGATGACTAGTAATTCGGACTTCGTGGAGGAGCATGTGAGCCCGTTCGCCTGTACAAAGGAGTGTACTTTATCGATTGCTGTTTGGAGGGAGTTTTGGATTTCCCCGTCAGAGCCAGAGTTGGTCCACAGGGTAATGTCGTCGGCATATATTGAGTGTTTAATGTGAGGTATCTTTTCCAGGAGCAGAGGGAGGCCTCTCATTGTAGTGTTGAAAAGGAACGGAGAGAGGACTGCTCCTTGTGGTGTTCCTCGGGTGCCTAGTGTGATCTTCTCACTGTGGAGGTCTGCAATATGAAGTTCTGCTGTACGGTTATGAAGAAAGTCGGCGATGTAGTTGTAAGTGCGAGTGCCTACATTCATTTGTGAGAGGTTTGCCAGGATGGAAGCATGTGACACGTTGTCGAAAGCCTTGCTGACATCTAGGCTTAGGATGGTTCGTGTAGCTCGGATGGGTCTCGGATCGAGGATGTCGTGTTGGATTTGCCACATAATGTCTTGTCCCAGACAACCCCAAGAAATTCATTGTTTTATATCTTCCCTTCCTTCACCATTCATTCCTACCCTCACTCTCCTTTTACTTTCCTTTTCCTTCTTCCCAGAATGAAGTAGCAGGCCAATGAGGTTACCGCCGGCCGTCCTCTCCACCTTTCCTATCATTACATTATTTTGTCCCCCTTCTCTCTCTATCGCTGTTCATCAAAAAAAAAAGTGAATATTGACGGGTTCTTACACATCATGGCCTACACCAATTGACGATCTGTAACAGGAAATTTTAATTTTACATTCAGAAGATCTGAAATATGTGAAGGGTTCGGTTGGAAAACACTGTCGACGCGCAGGAAAATACTAAGAGTAAGATTAAAATGGCTTCACAATACATACCGGAACGAAACAGGTATTGACAAAACAGCGTACATAAAAGAGCCGCATTACGTCCCCTCTAGGCGGGATGATGCTAACAAAATTAGACCTTATCAGTGCCGTATTGATTTGTCTAAATATTCATTTTCACCTAGCATGATTAATGACTGGAACAAGCTCCCGAATGAAGTGCTGGAGCGCCTGATATTCAAAATTCTATTGAGAGCCTTAGTGATTGAGTTTTTCAGAGTGTTTTTTAATTGCCTTATTTTAGCCTATACTTCTGTGTGAACTGTTCTTACGTACTTCCTTTTATTGTTCTATATTGTTATTGCACTCTTTGTATGTTTTCTAGTATTTTTGATTTTAGTGTTGGTCGTTCTTCACTCATGTATTCATATGCATCATGGCGAACTTTTTGCCATTGTGTGACCCTCATGTACTAAACCCCCTCCCTACAATAATGCCTTCGGGCGATGTAGGTATTGTTAATAAATAAAATAAATAAAGTACAAAAGATATAGCCCTCATCATTACCATGATGCGTGAAGTAGCCTTCAAAAAGCAGTCTGACATCAGAGTAGCGGAGACTGCTACAGCTTCACAGGCCAAATAAACGCACTTAGTATACAGTGAAGGTTCTTGAAGCCAAGCGCACTAAAACTGGGGCACTTTTATGCTCACTTCTGGAAATACAGCCTGTTATTCACTTTGACGTTAGAAAGGTAATTCCTGGAACTAAAAAGAGAATTATTGGGGGACAGAATTAACTATTGTTTTTAAAGTTATTTTGTAAATAAAAGGCGCAATTCTTCGGGCTTAGGTAACATGCTCGACCTAATTCGCCTCATGTTTACGTATACATGCAGCCTAAAATACATGCAGCCTAATAAAGTTCCAGTTCACAAACGGGCGAGCTCTTCTCCGCTCCAGCTTCGAATCCACGAAGGCACCACTATAACTTCTTAATGGCACCTTCCTAGCCGCGATAATCTTGTGGTCCGAGATTAACCAGACAGAGAAGCGAAGTAGCCTGCGCCAACCACGTGGCGATCATTGATGACGTAAGCAACAGCAATGAAGACACAGAGCGGATGACGAAAATAGCGCTTGAAATAAACGAAGCGGAGAAAAGAAGAACGGGGGCACTGATTTCTTTTTCTCCAGAGATTTTCTTCGCTTCGTTTCAACGCTAATTTCGTCGTTAATAAAGCATGTCCGACTAACTCATCCTCAAATCTGGCTTGTTAAAGAGTAAAGGGATAGTTTGCAGGGAGAGGAAAGGTGACCGTAAAGAGCGGCAGAGCTCGGAAAGACAGCGACACTTCAACCACACAGGCCGGGTTCACACAGCGGCTAATAGTGGTTGCAAAGCTGGAAAGGGCTACAAAAAAACGCAACGACCGATCACGTGGTCCTTGCATGCGGAGACGACAATGGAAGCGATACGTCCCCGTGGTTGGCAAGGGGGTAGCTGCGAACATTTAGCATGACCTACACAGCTAGAGGTGTGACTTTCCTTTGATGTTGATTTTGCTTCAGGGGAGCGTCAAAATTTTGCAGTGCACACTGTTAATACATAGAATGAGGTCAGTAGTAAGGCGTAATGAGAAGACGCGTAAAATTCCTAAAAAGCGCGAACTCAGCGAGGTGAACTAACTGCTGCACAAACGGACACCGCAACGGTGGCCAAGTGGTTGAACATCCGCCTTGCAAGCGGGAGGTGCAGGGTTCGATCCCCAGTGCCGCCTGGTACCCACCAGTGATGCAACGGGTGCAAGCTTTGCCCTTGTCTGATGCTCAGCTTATTTAGGGTGAAATGCTTGGGAAATGCGTCTTTGAATCCACCTTTAGAAGTCGAAAATACCTTGTGTCATGGCGCTCTTTGGCCACAGTTGCCCTTTCGCCATAAAAGTTATTCATTCGTCATCACACTGCACAAGCGATCACAGCCAAAGGCAAAGTGTGAGCAGCTGACTTAGTGTAGTGGAGAAGAGTTCGCGGCCGAGCGTACTGCTTAACGTTCGAGGTAGCTGCGCGAATGCAGGAGCAAAATTAGCCGAATCAGCTCGGAATGTCATACAGATATAAGTGTCGGGCCACGCGATGAGAGCTCCCACGCCTCAGTTGTGCGCAGATGGGTACGTGCCTCCGTATGTACAATAAATTTGCGTATGCGGCAGTGGGGTTTAGGCAAATTGCAGTACATATATGTATGGAAGAAAGTTTCTCATGCCAGTGAAGAGTGGTACTCAGTATATGGCGGCGAGACCCATTGCCGTAATTTGCATATGCTCGAATGACAAAGGAAGATAAAATTATTCATTAAGGTTTATGGTTTATGGGGGCTTAACATTCAAAGCAACTCAGGCTATGAGAGACGCCGCAGGGAAGAGCTCCGGAAATTTCGACCACCTGAGGTTCTTTAACGTGCACTGACATCTTTCAGTACACGGGCCTTCAGAATTTCGCCTCCATCGAAATTCTACTGCCGCGGCCGGGATCGAAGCCGAGTCTTTCGGACCAGCAGCCGAGGGCCATAACCACTGAGACACCGCGGTGGCTAAAATTATTCATTAGAGCCTTATTGAAGGCCCTTTCGGTTTAACCGGACTACACATCAACGGAGCATTAACTAATCATGAATAATTGAACTGAAATTGTTTTTCCCGTAACAGAGCTAGACGAACCGAAGAGAACTGGACTTCTGCGGTGCTTTCTGGATAAAGTTTCTGAGGTATGGCGTTCTCTTCTGACTGGAAAAATTTATTTCAAGGCTTCGCCCCTACTATACACCACAGTCGATACACTAACAATTCAACACTCGAAAGTTTTGAAGACAAAAAGATTGTGGGAAATGTGTGAAAATTTTATTTCTTTCATATCGCTTTCTTTTGTTTCCGTTCAGCTAAAGAAGTACACGGACGTAAAAAAATTGCTGGCTACCATATGCGTTTCGGTAAGTATTCAAAACGGTTGCGGGTATTTCAAACGCCAAGTTTAAATTACTGGGCGAACAAGCTACAACGGCCGAACATATATCGCCTATACTGCTGAATTCGGCTACTTCGCGGTCGACGCTGAGCACACTAGTCTGAACGAAGGTTGTTTTTTACATTATTTTGGGCGTTTTATTAATTGCACTACATATTAACTAAGCATCGACCACCGAAAGCAAGTAAGCCTAATTTTACTAATTTCTCTAAAGCATTCGATCGTGATCACATAACGAATTAATTCGAAAGTTAGAATCTAAACTAGGTAAATGACCAGTCATTAATTAGACCAAATGCTACTTAACTAATCGAAAACAGTTATTTACCTGCTCGCACTTCTGTTAATATAATATCGGCCCATTATTTAAGGCACAAATTGCCATTCGAATTTAATATGCTTAACACTGAAAAAACTCCTGCAACATAAAATCTAAATTGTCCTAAACATTACCTTCCTTTTTATGATTCTAAAATAAGAGATGAATGAAGCCGGGAACGATAATTAGATACAAGGAATACACATAACTAATTAAAAGCTAATGAAAATTATTGTCAACCGAGCAAGACGTGATTCCAACGGATGGTGGCAAGCCTAACCAATGCAGCCTGTTTTTTTTTTAATTCAACTTCCAGAAATGCCGTTGTTTTGTTGGTATATAACTGACAAAGCGATGACGTGCTTAAAAGCTGGAGTAATATCTTGGTTGCTTCGTTAGTCACGTGTCCGTCATGATCAGGGCCTGGATGCTACTGCGGGGTGGTGCAACAGGAAGGCAAGCAGTACGGAGAAGAAATGCTCAGGACGTCCAGTGTTCGCTTTTCTTCTTGCATGCTCTGTGCGGAGCTCATTTACAATAATTCGCTACTAACCCTTCCGTAAGGTTTGTAATAGTTTTTTATGATGTCCTTAGATTAGCGGCGAAATGCAACATGTATCAATGCCAAAAACAGGAAATAAAATAGTGGAGATGGGAACCATCGCAGACAACGGTGCCTGTTCACTTGAATTGCAAGAGCGTCGAGAGAATGTTCGGAGTAATGAAACTCTTTGAACGGCTCCTTGTTCTAGGCTCGAGTCACTGTGCACAAGGAGTTGCTCAAGTGAATTGCAAGGGCATATCGTCTTGTTAAGTATGGAGTCAGTTCATTCTATTGTACCAGTAACGTTGAGTGGTAGTGAGTTCTCTTAGGCTGCCGAAGCACTTCTATCGTCAGTACATCGGTCAAAGTGGTACATGCGGAAGCGATTACTACCATACAGGGGCACAGGAGGGTTGGATTTGAACGTAGCCTGGGACCAACCGCAGGAGCCACTTGCGCGGGAAAAAAAAAAAGCAAGTCATCACAATGACGATCTGGTATGAAGCAAAGGAAAGTGATTGCAAAGCATATAAGAGGGAGTTATAGGTGTAATTATTTGACTATCACGTTCTTCTATTTCCAGCCGCCGAAGTTCCCACCGGACATCGAGAATTTGCTGCTAGAGGTAATGTTCTTTCCGTTAAACCCGTACCCCGCTCATTGCGTGCATTTTTATACAACGGCTACAATACGTTTACAATGTTTACCCACTAAATCCGGAAGCATTTTAACTATTAACTATTTTAAATATTATTAAGCCTGTTCTTGGCTGGAATAAATTGAGTGGAAAGTGCGCCACTCATCTTCAGGGCTCACCGTTATTTCGATCAGAAATGCCGTTTTACAGGGTGGTTAAAAAAAAAAAAGCCAGCCACGAAATTGAGAAAATTGTGTGGCTGTAGCTACACAAATTAAACGTGCAGGGCAACGTGAAGTGTTCGAACAAAGCTGAGGCCTCGAAGAGAGTTATGGAAAGCAAATATTTAAATGTAACGATCAGAGACAGAAAGTTGGCTCGGGGAACGAACGTGAACTGTCGATATCCAGCTGAGATCTCTAAGAAGAGATGGGCATAGACTGGGCATGCATACGAAGGAAACATAGCCGATGATCCTTTAGAATAACGAAGTAAATTTCAAGAAATGGCAAAAAAAATGTCACGGAAAAAAATTTACAGCGACATCCTGAATCATTGAGCCGGGAGATCTAGTAGAGAGGGCAGTTCTCGCATGGGTTTGTCAGGGCGTTACTGAGGCATGACCGGATAATAGCTCGTTTGACTAATTTGCAATGCGCTGAGTCATACGGCAACACAGGTTTGTTTCCCTTTGGCCCTCCGACCCAACAGACAGGAATAGCTGAAATGTACAAGCCTAGTCCTATAGAAAGGTTAATTCCTTGACAGGGACTTTGTGTGTCAAGTTTAAGGGCTGAAGCCACACGGGAAATACAGCCGTTGTACTGGTGTGTGTCTGGCGCAAGTTAAAAGCTAAACAAAAATATTACACAACAGCATCAACTTGGAAAAACTTTTGAAGGCTTATGGCAAGGAAAATAGGGTTAGCCTAATCCATGTCTTTTTCGCCAAAAATCACAAAATTTATCAGCAATTTTTAGATGGCAGACCCTATTTGTTTGAGGTATAAAGCAATAGCAGGCCACCAGTGCGTATGGGCAGAAGAATAAACCGAGGAGTGTTATTGTTCTGCTCATGCGCACTAGAGGTTCGTTATTCTCACCTCCATAACCGATAGGGCCCACGTATTTTAAAACTCGCTGTCGCTGGTTTCTTGTGATGGTATTTCTGAAAACACTGCATGGCAGAAGTGTCTATGGGAGCTTTTGCTGCCAAATCTGTCTTACTATCGGCGGCCCTTCCAAGATGAAAACTCCTGACCAAGTGATCAATTTCCTTGAACAAAGACCCGGCGCCGACTTCTAAGCGTTCTCAATTGGCACTGAAGATCTGTTTTGTGTAGCTCCATTCAGCATGACGGACTGATGAGAAGTGTACGGAACTGATTGGACAGGCACGCAGTGGTTTCATTTCAAAATTCCGCTGACTGGGTTAAAGAAAGCTTCCCGCAATCGCTCTAAACATACCTAAGGTCTACCTTTGCCCCATGCTAAGGCACTATCGTTGGCCAAAGGAACAGAATCTGAATTGGTCCCTGCGTCGCACCCGGGCTGAGCGACATTTTCCTAGCGAAGCGTGGCCGCGACTCAGCGCCGCAACCTGACATGACCACCTCGTTATGTCCTCGTTATGGACATGACTATCTCGTTATATCCAATGTACCTGGTCAATGCAGAAGCCATGCATATCCAATACCACTACTGTGTTTTGTGTCTTCAACAATCAACCTTGACGCACGAAGCCCCAGTCAACAAATTCAGAAGTTTTCACTAACTTATAAGTCGACGCTCCCTCAGGCGCGGTTTCGGAACGTCTTAGCGGCTGCGACGGCCTGTTGCAGCCACGACACCCAGGGGCAGCGTGACCGTGTGGCCACAGTGCCCTTGCCAAACTTCCCCCAGTCAGCTGCGTGCTCCGCGCATATAAAACGTCGCCTCTGTGATCCCGTCTGAAGTCTTCTCACCAGTTCACGACTCGTCCCATCATGGGTAGTCATGTTGCATCTTAGTGTATTCGCGAGCACTTACTTAGACAATGAAAAGTACCCGAGCGTGTCGCACAGCATTGTGTGTTGAGCGGTCAGAGGCCGCGATGCCCACATTGTTTAGTAAATGTAACTATTTTCTGTTGCAAAAGGCAGATGTTATCTGACTGACGGGGCCCAAGCAACCGTCGCACAGCTCATAATAGGCAGCAAAAGGAACAAGAAGTTCATGCGCTTATTACATAGAGAACGCACTTTTAAAACTAAGTAAACAACGAGGAAAGTCCATACTTTTGCAATGACTAAATTATACACTGAATAGTTACAAGGTCTGAATAAAGTCAGAAATGCAAAAAAAATTTACACAGTCAACGAAACATCAGAAACAATGAATATTTCTATCAACAACCCATTAATCGCTAGAAAAAGAAAGCAGGTATTTATGGAGCATTATTTTTAAATCTTCATCACCATTCAAGACACCCCATTACCATTACCAACGTTACTCTCTTGATTTTTTTTTTGTTGGGACAAAGGAGTGCACAAAATCTGGTAATATATTAAAAGAATTTTTCACGGCTGAAATATTTATAATGTTACTCAGTGTCCTCGCTGGATTGCAGATTACCAAAAGCTTTGTGCTTTTTTCTATGCCGTTTGCGACCAAGAGTAAATCTCGTTACCATCAAAATCATACCTCCTTAAACTACAGCAGAAACGTCTATGACGTATCGAATAACCCATTTCTCATATAAACATTGAATCAGAGGAGTGCTAATTCTTGTTTCTATTATAGGGCAAGCTGCAAGCCCAACTCCCAAGTTGTGAAGTAAAGAATTAGAGACACAACATTAAACGCCGCTGCGGGTGGTTCCTTTCAACCGCAAAATAAAATATGACCAGAAATGTTTTGCTGTGCCCTTCACATCATAACTCGGCAATGAATGGAGTTACTAAGCTCTGACGTCACATTTTGAGCACTACAACCTAGAATAGAGAGAGCGGATAGCATAAACGCACCGGTGGGTGCCAGAGGTTTGTGGACAATCCATGCGAGTTTCCCCTAAACGAAGATTTCGTAAACCAACGCGCCCTTGACTAAACTGCATCGTAAAGCAACATCTCGGCCACCCAATCTATTAGGGGCTGGTCAGTTACCTCGTTTAGGTCCTTCGTGATGCTCTTTTTTGCTAGTCTCGCCCATAGAGCATAGCGCTTTATGCTGTAGAAAAAGCTTGAAGCTACGTTTAGGCGACAGCTAGGAAAAGGTGAATTTAAAATAATGTTGAAAACACAGACAGCAACGTGAATTAAGGAGCACGAGTCAATGATATCTGTGCTGAACCCAGCAGGGAGGAAATGTGTGTCCTCAAAAGATATAAATATACGCCTAACTGATTTTCTTTTCATGCAAGAGCGTGAATTCTAGTACCAACTAAACGAGGCGCAGAGTATTCACGAGTTTGACAGATTTGGCGCTGAGGTGGCGTTCAGTGCTCAGTGGCGTTCAAGGTGTTCATTGGCGTTCAAGGTGTTCAGTGGCGTTCAAGGTAGGCAAAATCTGTGCCACAGTCAGGAAGAAGCTGGGCGGGTCCAGGCCAAGTGCAGGAATGTTCTTTGTTAAACACGCCAACAGTTACGTAGCTTACGAGGCGGTAGTTGTGTACCGAGAGCGCATCAAGTGTGGAAAAGTTTTTGATGGGGAGACGGGAAGATGCCTCAAAGTCCCTCGTAGAGAACACGAGCGGTAGCTCAATGTAAAGACCCCCTCACGCAATCTTGCCATCCATTGCCGCGACTGCGGAGGGACACTGAACGCCACCTGGAATTGAGGCGCACTGACGCGGACCGGAAGTATCAAGACACGCTTGCCACGGAGATAACGAGTCTACCTCATCGCTAGATCGAGCATATCGTGTACTGACAAGCCCTCGGTCGCGTTACACCCGATAGAAATGGAATATGATGATGAAACTCTTGCGAACTCACGCAGGCGTCACACGTGTTTTGTTTCAGGTCTTTGGACTCGTGTTTTGTTTCTTGATGTCTGGTTTTAAAGCCTTTATAAACATGGTTCTTTCCGCATACAAATTAAGTTGATAGCCAGCGCTTCGTGTGTCTTTTTTTTTTTTTTACGCCGAGGTCCTTTCCGCATTTTATTACGCTGAAGCTTCGCGAAATCGCCCGGGTGTTTCTTCTTCGCTTCATTAACCTGAACTTGATTAACCTTATTTCAGTAAACTCTTTCAAAAGGCACTATAGATACGGTGATTAGAAAAACAGAAAATGTGTTCAGGAACAAGAGCCAGCCGCGATGAACGAAACTTAGCTTAACAATCATGCTTATGAGTTAATGAACTATAATTTGATAATTAACGTTACATTTAGACAGTCTGGTGATTAGCGCCCATCGACAGTTCGTAGCCACGAACAAGACGATGTCAAACCTGTTTTTGAAACCACGAAAATGTAATTGGAGAGTTTTAGCGCAGCCGGAAGCCATGCGACGAATACGGTAACGCGCTGCCGTCTGTTGCAGCCTAGCCACATTTACCGAACGGTCACAGTGATTTGAGTGGTTTCCCTACACAATCCTGAGGGGTTGGGGGCGTACACACCTTGTTTTTGCGACGGCGCCCGCTCAATTCGTAACGAACTTTTTTTACGTATAACCGGTGGATGTAACTTCTCGAAATGTGTTTGCGAACGCTCCATACATTTGTATCAAGTTAGGTATTTTATTAATATGAAATACATAAATGCTCACGTCATGGTTTATGTTTCTTTTGCTACTTTATATTTACTGAGTGAATGGTCGGCATGTACAAAGTGCCTACTCCTGACTATTAAATTTTTTGTGCTAGAGTGAAACACTTCCAAACCTAAAGCTGCTGAATCCCTTTTTGCAGGACTATTTTTGGACATATAGACCTTTCCATCGAGCGAGGAGGATGCCAAAACACCTCCTCTCTGGGCTGTTGCAAAACTGGTTCCGCTGCCGCTTCCACCGTGCTAGCGTCAAGTGCACACAACAGCCCAGCGAGCAATGTGGCAACGCCCAGGGAAACCTAAATGAAAAGGTCTATATCTCCAGTGCCTTGAGATTGTGGAGTGGATTTGCATTTTGGCTGCAGCGCCAGGAAGCACTGAGAAGTGTGATAGTCGCATCAAGCACAGCGCGCTCAAATCGGCTGGAGCCGGCGGGCACTCAAGTGGCGACAAATGAAGCTGCTGTGCAAAGTTTTTATCGTCAATTCTTGTGAGAAAGACCGTGTTAGAAAGCACGGGAGATTTATTTTTTAGAGTCAGATATCGTGATGGTATATGAAGGCGGTGGAGCACGTTGCTCGAAGAACACGCTTAACGCCGCAGCGAAGGCGATGTATGCCGTTCATGGCAAAAGCACGCTGAATGTAGTAACGGTGCACATTCCATATAGAGGACAAAACAATGATTCTGGCCTATCACATTCCTCGTGAGGAACAGAAAAATCTTGCACGACACGCGGCTGTCACTGCAGGGCGAGATCCGACCTCCAAAGAGGCCACGCCCGACAGTCCTCCAGAAAGCCAGAAAAATGAGGCTGACAAACACTGACGTTGGGTTAGAAAATACTGATCCTGTGTGCGTCAATGAACACCTTTGCCCGGCAAAAAAGAAACTGTTTGCGTTTGCTGTAAAAAAAAAGTATGAGCATCAGTGCAAGTCTGTTTGGCCACATAATGGAAAGATATTCATGACGCAAAGTGACGGCTCGGCTGTTGTACCGATAACCAGCGAGAAGGCCCTCATCAAGCTCTTCTCGCAGGAAAACAGTCGTGCTGAGTCAGCAGCAGGCGATAATCATTGCTCACCTGGCAACTAAAATCCGTCGTCCTTCTGCTCTGCAATCAAAAAGAAGTAAACAAAAATTACCTATCACGAACTTGTCCTACCACAACAGGTTAATCTTGGGCCCCGTAACTGTGAAACTGATTTGCACCTCAATGCGCGCTCAGTGGGCAACAAACAAGATGAAATCGTTCGGTTATTAAAACGGTTCTCTTTCGAATGTACGGTTTTGATGCTCACTGAAACATGGTATCAACCTGGCTACAGGATGCTAGAGCTTCCCGGTTACGAAGTCTTTTTCCTTAACAGACCTAAAAAAACGCGGCGGCTGTGTTGCTATCTATACTCTCGCGTGCAAAAAGTGCCACATCCTGCCGAAGTTACAGAAGATTGGTTTATGGTGGTTTAACGTCCCCAAGCGACTCAGGCTATGAGAGACGCCGTAGTGAAGGGCTCCGAAAATTTAGACCACCTGGGGTTCTTTAACGTGCACTGACATCGCACAGTACACGGGCCTCTAGAATTTCGCCTCCACCGAAATTCTACCGCCGCGGCCAGGATCGAGCCCGCGTCTTTCTGGCCAGCAGCCGAGCGCCATAACCACTCAGCCACCGCGGCGGCTGAAGTTACAGAAGATTATGAAGTGTTAAGATTGTTAAGTAGCAATTAAGTAGCCCTAAAAGTAACGCTGTTCCCTTTTTTTGTGATAAAAAATTGTTAACTGACATATTTGTGGCAATCTACTGCTACTTGTGACTTTCTTGCTTGTTTGACTGTAATTTAATGTTAGCGACTGTCGAGTGGAAGATACTTGAAACAAAGAGAATTTTCAGTGTGATGTTTAAACCTTGCGCTGGCAGTAATATTTTTCCAAACTGTCGAAAAGTGCTGCCTCGGAGAAATAAATGTTAGCTAAATTGCACAACTGCTGATACTGGATAACTAAAATTTAACAACTATTGTTCATGAGAAGCTTGCGTGAAAATAAAATAACGTTAACACCAACCAGTGTTTTTGTGGGAGCAATAATTTGAATACCACGAGCCTTAATGGGAGTTCTGATGACGGACAGGGTGAATTAGAAAGTACTTGGATGATAAATTAAACGTGTTAATGAATAACGCCAACTGAACGTTTCTTAAGAAATCTCCATTAATACTGTGAAGATAATTGACATAAAGGCCCAATTTTAAGTATACAGTTCAGTAGAGTACAACGTAAGAACTCCTGAAGCGAACTGCTTCAAGCGCTAACCGTATACGCTAAACGGAGCTAATTATATACCAGCTTTTACATTCAATTGCCGTCTGTAAGTTTTGAGAACAAACGACACAATTCACAAAGAAGTGTCCAGTTTGTGTTGCTCTCGTTTGTGTAGCGTATAATTGCAAAGCGAAACCGAATCTAATAAACTGCATTGTCAAGAGACGTCCAGAAAACGTCCCATTCTTAACCACGAAAACATCGCACGCCTCGCGTTGAATGGCTGTTGTCTTTGCTAGCAGGAAGAACGCCGCATTTTTCGCCGTGAAAATCTCGTCACGTTGCCAACCACCGTAAGTACCCGTATTATGCGGCACGTGAAACTCTTCCCCCCCCCCCCCCCCCCCCCGTCTGTCGGAGTACTACGAACCTCGACCATGGAAGACACTAGAGGACAATCTCTTCACTCCCATCCGAGTTGACTGATTCGCGTTTAGTGAGTACACGATACTTAGCCCGCAGACACACTAAGCTCAAGAGAGATCAAAGATCCTGGTTCGCGGGTACCTTCTTCATTGTGCTGTCCTAGAATGCGCTACGTATTTTCTGTGATACACTTTATGCTTGTGAATGCTGTCGGTGACCAGACAGACTGCACACTTACTTTCTGGCGCCTTTTTTTAAGGGGGGGGGGCGGTAGGAGGGGGGGGGGGGGTGGCGATAGAACCATGCACAAACAGCGTTGCGTTGATTTTAGCGCTCCAGCACGTCTTTATTCATTTTTAGATGCGAAGTAGGTGATACTTCTCGTACTAAGAAGCAATATTAAGCTGAACAATGTCGTTGTCTGTATTGTGTACAACGCATCTGTATTCCCAATCACCTCAAAAAAGCACCAATGAGCGTCTAGGAGTTATAGATCTTTGTGCTTCTCTTTATAGCCACACCAGTGTGATTTCGACACGCAAGAAGTGAGTAAGGCATACATTTTAATAACTAAAGAGCGCTCCGTTTGGAAATATCGACAACAGTGACATCAAAAGGTAGTTTCGCAAATGCCTTTAACGCGTCCAGCTCACCACGAAAGCGTAACCCTGTTCTCTTCAGCAGTCGGAACAGCTGGAAGTACGATAGGAATGGACGTATCTATTAACGCATAGCTTGGATGCACCATCATAATTGTGAATAGGTCTATTTGTCGACGCGAACCATAGTTATCGTTATCCCACCCGTACGAAAAATCTTGGGTTAGGCACGCTGGTGCTATCCTGGCTTCAGAACATCGGAAGTAAACTGCAATAAAGAAATTTTCTCTGCGCCTCTCTGCGGTGTTTTTGAGCTGCCACTCAGAATATAAACTGTGCTTTTTCTCCTTATTCGTTTATTCGTTACGACGCTCCTGCTGCACGGAGACCTTTATTGGCTTGACCACAGCATCATGTCAGAGTGCTTTCAAACTCACTGTGCAAAGAGGCGGGTAGTCTCAACTAAACTTATTCTTTCGTTCTCAAAGTGCACATACGCCCCAATCAAGGAACGCTCTTGTGAAACCACTTTTCACGACGAATGCAGGGAGATGGAAAAACAGCATTGTTGAAAATATTTTATTAATTTTCATTATTGATTTTTTAATCTGATCAACATTACTAAAATAAGTTGTAACGCCGAATACGCAACATATACAGATGGTACAACTCTAATTTTTTGCACTACTTCCTACCATTTCCTTCAAGTTCCTATAAATATAACACCTTGAAGAACCATAAGCTCGGAGCTGAATAAATTCATTACAAATTAATGCTAATAAAACAAAGGCCATTAGTTTTACCCCGCAGCAAGCAGCCGCCGCACCTGACATGACATTTACCTGGAGTCGCTCAGATACAGAAGTAGTAGATTCCGTTAAATCTCTTGGTATTTACTTTCCAAAAATATCTTCGCACACGCATGATACCAATCTGATCATGTAGTAGTACTAAACAAGATGGAGATTTTATTGAATTTAAATCCTTATTACAGACGGCCGTTGAAATTCATATTTACAATGCACTATCCCTTTAGCAAATCAGTTACTGCCTTTCGAGGTGGGGTAAAACAAAACTTAGTAATTTAAGTTGTAAACATGTCTTACACAAAACAGCGATCCGTCGTATAGCAAATGTCGGTTATTTTGAACCCACAGCTGAGCCCTTCATTTGCACACATTATGGCTTCCATCCACTATATGTATTCATTATATCTAGCAAGAAGGTATAAACTTGATTAAGAAGTATTCTTGCCCACGCTTGAGCATTTTGACCCCTCTGACGCGGCATTAAAATGCACGAATTTCAAAAGTCATTTTTCACATTTGAAATTGACCGAGAAAATGCCTGTCATGACCTCCCTGCCCATCTCAATCACCTTCATGATCAAGGGAAAAACCTCGGTACTGTAAGCAGCGACATCATGAAAGCTTCTTTGCTGCGCTAGATTGGTTTTATATTACATTGTGTCGCATATAATTGATATTCGACTTCTATTTCATAAACTTGCGGTTTACTCCAAACTGTTGTTGCATGCAGTGTGAAGCTTGTCTTGAAGATTCATCTTGAACTCATCAAGATAAATCAGCCATTTTTTCTACAATCCCTCCTTTTCCTTTGCTGCTATTCGATTCGGAAGATATAAAAAAATATTTACATGCATAAAATACCTTGATTACCTCATTTATAAGAAACATATATACACAGGCAACACAAATCTAGAAGCGAAAACAGGCAACGCGATAAAAGAACGAAATATGAGCCGAAGCTTTTAGGGTTTGCTGCTCTCGAGTTTTAAGAAAAAAGACATCCTATTTCTCCAACGATGCGCTCGCCACCTATTGATTTATCACTCATTGTTGCTCGTGCGTGAAAAGTTCACTCAGATACAAGCTCTATAAACATATTCTTTTCGAGGTGTCAAAACCCACAGCTGTCTCGAATTCAGAACTTGCGAATTCGTTTCAATGTCATGAAGTTGATGTTTACGCAGCAGGGTTCCATTTATTGTGCACGTAGGTCACTTTGGGGCTGTTGCAAAGGGCAGCCTTCTACTGCTCCGAATTGCGATATGCTACGTAGCCTTCATTTCTTCAGGACAGACTTTAAAATCTCAATCAACGTTTCAACACACATGGCGTCCCCCTAAAGTCCGCACTGCACTTTGTTAAGACATCCTCGAACTGAAAACTGCTTACATTAAAAAGGTCATAAATTCATGAACTGTCGCAATCAAACGAAATGCGAGCAGCGCGGCTATTGCGCGCTACACTCATTTAATTTCTGTAATCGCGCTTGCACAAGGGTCGACGATTCCAGCATTTTTTTTTCTTATTCCCTACGCACAAGAGCGAAGACAAAAAGGCGAATAGCAAGCGCGTAGTCGCCGTGCTCTTTGCATTTATTTTTATTACGCCTTTACATTCATGTTAAGAATTATTCCGAACTAGGGCACACCTGTCGCTTTCTACAGATAACGTGACTTAAATTGAGATAAGATTAAAGTCAACAGGGGGATTTTGAGAGGCTTGGTCTTTTTTGGGGGCGGACGCACGCACAGCTGGCTCCCGTCGATGCATCGTCACGAAGGCGCGGCCTTCTTGGCCGCATTGGAATACATGTAAAGGAGCCACAATCGAATGCCGCTTTCGAGCAACCCAGGCAACATTCTTACTTTTGCGGCGCAAATGCTCGATTCTCGAACATTTTGAGTCGCCTGGTACTCCTTATTTGACGAATCACATGAGCTACACAGAAAGTGGAACCAGCAAAAACCGACCCTCTGTGCATTATCAACAAACTATTCCAGCAATTTCCACATTAGCTACCACTGAACATGATTGAAAGCCACTCGTAAACCCCAATTCCCTACATTACAGAACCCTCGTCCTTTGCTGAAAGTTCTAAATTTTGTTGGAATTACCAAACACATTTTCGTTTGTTTTTTTGCCTACAAAAAGGCCGCGACCATTTTGCACGTGCAAACAAAGATTCACTCAAACTGCAGTGGTTAACGGTTTACTTCTGAGCAGCGCAAATCATTGTGTAAAGCTTTATCGCTTTCTGTCGACACAAAAGCCATTGTATTTTTTTTATATATTTAGACAACGCCATTATATATCGTTCAGAAAGAATCACGATCCGGAGCCTGTCATTCGACGGTGCTTTCGACTCTCCGACACTGCAAACGATGCGTGTTTTGAACATTTGGAGAGATGATGAATTACACCTCTGTCTACATCAGCGGAGTTCTTTGTCCTGTCAGGCGCCGCGGTTAGTGCCGTCAGAGCATAAATTTGGTTTAACTTTTCCCCAGCCCCTTGCGAAGTCAACGAAGTCATTGTGTTCACGGCCTGCAGCATGACCGCCTGTCTGTTGGCAGGCCTCATGGCGTATCCTCGGCATTACGTGCAGCAGCGTTAAAACTAGACTTATTTCACAGCTTTGTGCGTAATCACTCACATGACTAAACTTCACCTGTTTGAGAAATTTATCTCAGACCAAAAAGCAGAAAGAAGATGACCTCATAACGTAAGTACCGAACTATTGTTCTTTTCACTTGAAACGCTTCAAGAGATTGCGCTGAAGAGGCGTCAAACAACACCCTCAAAAAATCGTAAAAAAAACCGCGGTAGAATATAGATAAGCTCCAGGTCTAGAGTTCATCAGAACGTGCGCCAGAAATGCTACCCACCGGGAAATGTAGCATTTATTTTGTTAGAATGAGAAAAGAAAAATTGTACGTGTTCCCACTTTAGCGTCAGCTGTCCGTGCGAGGTGGCATGTATTATTTTTTGGTTTTCTTTATTATACCCCTCAGGGCCAGATGCATTACACAGAGGGAGTGATAAATATACAAAAATAGAGAGAACAAATACAATTGCTAACATTAACGTTAAATAGCACTGAATATGCAATGTTAGCTAATGCTTTGCGGAATATCTCATAATTATTGATGCCAGCTATTTCTGCAGGAAGGTGGCTGCAGTTGCGTCAAAATCACGGCAGGATTGACTGCGAAAAGCATAAAATGTTGCATTACACAATGCCGACTTTGTTAACATGATCATTGCGGTGGTATACTTAAATTGGCTGGGTGATGAAGTAATCACAGATGTATGTGGAATGTTCTTTTGCTAGCACCCTTTTAGCTTTCAAGGGCTCATTGACTGAGTGGCAATTAAACACATATGTTAGGTCACACGGCTCACTAATGTGCGTACACATGACGACGACCAATCTACACATCATCATCATCATCAGCCTGACTACATCCACTGCAGGGCAAAGGCCTCTCCCGCGTATCTCCATTAACCTTGTCCTTTGCCAGCTGCGACTACCCTATGCCTGCGAATTTCTTAACCTCATCAGCCCACCTAACTTTCTGCCACCCCCTGCTACGCTTGCCTTCTCTTGGAATCCACTCTGTTAACCTTAAGGGCCAGCGGTTATCTTGCCTTCGCATCACATGCCCTGCCCCCGCCCATTTCTTCCTCTTAATTTCGACTAGGATGTCATTGACCCTTGTTTGTTCTATTACCGACTCAGCCCTCTTCCTGTCTTTTAAAATTAGACCTATCATCATCATCGCATCACCACATCATCAGCGGCATCCAAGCTAGGTCCGCTGCAGGACAAAGGCCAGTCGCGTTGCTAGTCGAATAATCTTGTCCTGAGCCACTCGCGATCGCACTATTACCAGAAACTATTTAATATTGCATGCCCACCTGAAATTCCACACATATGTTTTGCAGATATAGCCAAATAACCTGAGGAATTTTGGTTTTCTTTTCTTTGAATCGCGCGCCCTGTGCATTTCCGGTAACTTTTCTTGGTTTAGGTATGGTTTAAGTATGGCTCTTGGTTTAAGTTGGTATTTAGTCCACTTGCCTTAGTTACCCGACCCGCCCTGCTCTCAAATTCCTGTCACTTAAAGTTAAGCCTATCACACTGTGCTGCATAGATCACTGCGCTGTCACCAATTTAATTTCAAACCATTTTCATTCGCCTCAAGCTTATGCCGCAGAGTGGAGCATTGGCAATGTGGAGCGCTTGTATACCTTTTTTTTTAGTGGTACGGGGATCGTCCTAGTCATCGCCGTCGAGTAAAGTCATAATGCTCCCGCCCCGATCTAATGCGCTGATAAGTCGTCACACCAAAATCCGGCGATGTCCAGCGTCATGAAATTCGCTGGTTGGTCGAGAGAGGTTTAACAAAACCAGTTGTTGGGCGAGTTGGTGCTGACGATGATCCATAACAGCGCGACAGACGGGACAAAGAAGAGGAGACACAACAGGCAGCGCTGTGTGTTGTGTCTCCTCTTCTTTGTCCCGTCTGTCGCGCTGCTATGGATCGAGAGAGGTGACGTGACTTTGTCACGTCATCACAACCTGCACATCGTGTTGACAGCAATCTAGTTTTTAGGCAAGAGCAGAGATTTTGTTTGTTTGTTCAATTCATTTTGACAGAACTGAGTGTACAATACAGGACCGAATATCACACATGAGTATAATGCACTGCCAAGGTCGACGAGACAAAGGCGGTTAATGCACGCTTGACGAGGCCTCATCTCCGGAATATTGCACTATGACAGACGAGTGGCCGGTCGCACCAAGAGCAAGAAAGAATAATGAGGCATCAATAACGGTACAGCTACAAAACAATTAAAAAGATGCAGTACATGACACCATTATAAAACATAAATCACTGAGCAGGTAGAATACAATAAAGAGGCACAATACAAGTTACAATACTGTCACGTAGTGGTGACGGCAGTCGAAGCAGCGATGAAGACGGACAAAGGGTCTTTAAAAGAAAACTTTATGGGGCTGACATGCGCCCAAAATGGACTGAATCACTCGGCGGCGGCGAAGCGACAAGCGTGCTCGGTGGTCGGTGGTCGTCGAACAGAATGCCCGCCGCTGTCGGCCGTGCTCAATTTAAAGCTGATAGCGAACATTCGAGATAAAGGGCGCAAAGTTACTAGAACATTCCGGAACAACGTAGAATCAGCTTTGCCTGGCTGCGATCAATCGAGATAAATCTAGTCGCGTCTTGCGTCGCAAACAAAGCGATAAGGTGGGGTCGCGGCAGATTTGAAAAACGAACAAACACTGCAAATATTGGCGGCATTACTCCCCTCTCAAAGGAGCATCGACCCGATGCATTAAAACAAATAATGCAACTAGTAAGGGAAAAAAACGGATCTTGCGAAAATAGAGCATGGAAATGCAGCGGCCTTTAGCGCGCATAATACGGCTTCAGACGGACTACATGGACAACTTCTGGTCGTACGCGGCGTCGCTGGGATGCAGTCATTGCGTCAGGGATTACTTCATAATCCAGTTCACCCAGCCGACGAAGAACCTTGTACGGGCCGAAATAGCGGCGCAAAAGCTTTTCACTCAATCCACGGCGGCGAATGGGCGTCCACACCCAGACTTGGTCTCCTGGCTTGTATTCCGCGTTGCGTCTTCGTAGGTTGTAGCGCCTGGCGTCGGACCGCTGCTGATCTTTGATCCGTAATCGGGCAAGCCTTCGAGCTTCTTCTGCGCGTTGAAGGTAGGCGGCAACGTCGACGTTCTCTTCTGTAACGTTGGGCAGCATGGCGTCTAGCGTGGTCGTGGCATCCCTGCCATGGACGAGCCTAAAAGGCGTCATCTGGGTGGTCTCCTGCACTGCGGTGTTGTAGGCGAAGACGACGTAAGGCAGGATGACATCCCAGGTTTTATGTTCGGCATCGACATACATAGCGAGCATATCGGCGATGGTTTTGTTCAGGCGCTCGGTCAGTCCGTTGGTCTGCGGATAATATGCAGTTGTCCTCCGGTGGCTGGTTTGGCTGTAGCGCAGGATGGCTTGCGTGAGTTCCGCCGTAAATGCTGTTCCTCTGTCCGTGATGAGCACATCGGGGGCGCCGTGTCGAAGAAGAATGCACTCCACGAAAAATTTGGCCACTTCTGCTGCTGTTCCCTTCGGTAGGGCTTTCGCCTCGGCGTAGCGGGTCAGGTAGTCGGTCGCTATGATGATCCACTTATTTCCGGGTGTTGACGTTGGAAAAGGGCCAAGCAAGTCCATGCCAATCTGCTGAAAGGGTCTTGCGGGAGGTTCAATGGGGTTCAGAAATTCTGCTGGTCGTGTGGGATGAGTCTTTCGTCGCTGACAATCTCGGCATGTTTTCACATAGTGTGCGACATCGGCAGACAGTCGGGGCCAGTAATACTTGTCTTGAATGCGGCGGAGGGTGCGAGTAAACCCGAGATGTCCAGCTGTCGGCTCGTCGTGTGAAGCCTGTAGAACTTCTTCGCGGAGACAAGTAGGTACAACAAGGGGGTAGGCTGTTTTGTTCGCTGTAAAGTTCTTCACAAGGACCTCATTCTGCACACAGAAAGAAGACAGTCCTCGCTTGAATGAAGCGGGGGGTGAAGAAACTTTGCCTTCCAGGTACTCGATGAGGCCTTTTAGGTCAGGGTCCGAGCTTTGCTGCTGAGCAAAAGAGCTGGGGCTGATGGGTCCCAGGAAGGCGTCCTCATCGTCGTCCGGCGGCGGTGTACCTACAGGGGCTCGTGGGAGGCAATCGGCGTCAGAGTGCTTGCGTCCGAACTTGTAAACGACGGTGACGTCAAACTCCTGGAGACGCAGACTCCATCGAGCGAGTCGGCCAGAGGGGTCTTTCAAATTGGCAAGCCAGCACAGCGCGCGGTGATCACAGACCACCTTGAACGGTCGTCCGTACAGGCAGGGGCGGAATTTCGACGTAGCCCAGATGATGGCAAGGCACTCCTTCTCAGTTGTCGCATAGTTAGCCTCGACCTTGGAAAGGGAACGGCTAGCGTATGCGATGACTTTCTCCAGCCTGTCACTTTTTTGAACGAGGACGGCGCCTAGTCCCACGCTGCTTGCGTCGGTGTGAACTTCAGTATCGGCGTTTTCACCAAAATACGCAAGGGTCGGTGGGGACTGTAAACGACGCTGAAGTTCCTTGAAGGCTTCTGCTTGCGGCGCTTCCCATTTAAACGGCACATCTGCCTTCGTCAGTTGGGTCAGGGGCTCGGCGATGCGCGAATAGTTTTTCACAAACCGTCGGTAATATGCGCACAGTCCGAGAAATCTGCGCACTGCTTTCTTATTGGCCGGCGGTAGAAACTGTTCAATAGCAGCTGTTTCCTGAGGGTCTCGGCGTACTCCCTCCTTACTAACCAGGTGGCCTAGAAACAGCAGCTCTTCGTAGGCAAAGTGGCATTTCTCTGCTTTCAAGGTTAGGCCAGATGACTTGATTGCGTCTAGTACTGTTCGAAGTCTTTTGAGGTGCTCTTCAAAGTTCGAGGCGAAGACAACGACGTCATCTAAATATACCAGACAAATTTGCCACTTCAGGCCTGCCAGCACTGTGTCCATTACTCGCTGAAAGGGCGCTGTTGCGGAACAGAGACCGAATGGTATCACCTTGAACTCAAAACAGCCCATCCGGAGTGACGATGCTGTCTTCTCGCGATCTCTTTCGTCGACCTCAATTTGCCAGTAGCCGCTCTTGAGGTCTATTGATGAGAAATATTTGGCGTTGCAGAGGGGGTCCAGTGTGTCGTCGATGCGGGGGAGGGGGTAGACGTCCTCCTTTGTTATTGTGTTCAAGCGGCGGTAATCCACGCAGAATCGAAGTGCGCCATGTTTCTTTCTCACTAGAACAACCGGTGCCGCCCATGGGCTGTTTGAAGGCTGGATGACGTCGTCGCGAAGCATTTCTTCGACTTGGTCCCGGACGGCTTGTCGTTCCCGCGGTGACACACGGTAGGGGCTTTGACGGAGAGGTCGGACGTTTTGGTCCGTTATAATGCGATGCTTGGCAATTGGCGTCTGTCGCACCTTCGGCGATGTCGAAAAACACTCACTGTAGCTTTGAAGCAGATTGCGGATCTGGTCTTGTCTGTTCCGGTGCAGGGCGGGGTTGATGCGAAAGTGGGCGAGTTCTCTTGGTCATGCGAATCTTCTGCGGAGGGGTCGGAGAGGGCGAAGGAGTCTCGTACGTCAGATATTTCGTCGAAGAAAGCAATCGTCGTTCCTCTGTTAATGTGCCGGTATTCTTCGCTGAAGTTAGCACTACTTCGGCCTGTCCATTGCGGAAATGTGCGATGCCTCTTGCGAAGCTGATTCCTCGGTCTAGAAGCAACTGATGTTCCCCTCGATCATGACTTCAGCGTTAATGGCTTTCGTGGCTCCTACGGTCACGATAATGCTTGATCGGGGTGGGACGCTCACTTCTTCCTCCAGGACACTAAGGGCAACGTGATTTTCCCGAGTTTTCATCGAAGCGATGGCTTCGTCCGTCGAAAGCGTGATCAGCTTTGATCGCAGGTCAATGATCGCCTGATGGTCATTAAGGAAATCCATACCCAAGATCACTTCGCGGGAGCATTGCGGTATAACAACAAAGGTCGCAGGATAGGTATGTCCTTTGACAGTCACTCGCGCTGTGCATCGTCCTAATGGCGTAATGAGGTGGCCCCCTGCGGTGCGAATTTGTGGGCCGTCCCAAGCCGCTGTCACTTTTCTCAGCTGCGCAGCGAATGTTCCATTCATCACCGAGTAATCGGCTCCTGTGTCGACTAGAGCGGTAACTTTCCGGCCGTCGATAGTCACTTCCAAGTCAGAGGTCCTGGCTCTTGCATTGCACGTCGCTCTCGGGGTCGGGTCACGGCTTCGTCGCGTATGCGAGTCGCGGGTGGGGCGTGTGGTCGAAGCTCTTCTGGGTGGCTGCGTCGTTTTCAAGGCAGCCTGCGTCGTGGTCGGGGTTCTCATTGTGTGCGGCGTCGGTGCAGAGAGTGCCGGTTCTTCATGCGGCATCGCGGGTGCAGCGTCTTCATGGGGCGTGGTCGCTGGAGGATCTTCGGCGTTTCGCTCTTGAGCAACCTCACCTCCAGTGGTTGCTGCCTTTAGTTTCCCTTACGGGGGCTGGGAGACCTTCCTCGTACCGCGGCTGCGTAGCTGCGGCGTGGCGACACAAAGCGCGAGGTTGACGGCGATGGTGAGCGCGAAAAGCGGTTCGGCGTGTACTCTTCTTGACGCAGGTACTCGTCGATTTCCTGCGGACGTTGCCCGAAGCGTGGTCGTGGGGCGTTAATGGCAAATCCTCGAAGACCGATACGTCGGTACGGGCAGTGACGAAGAATATGGCCGGCCTCACCGCAATGGCAGCACGACAGGTTGTCGGAAGTCCTCCAGGCGTCGCATTTCCTGGGGCTTGAGCGTCGGTCATAGGCTGGGTGGGCGGGGGCTGGGAGGCGGCGTTGTGGAACAAGTGGCTCATCTCGGGGAGGACGTGGGGGTTGTCGTTGGGGCTGAGCAGTCCTTACTGCAGCGGCGTAGGTCATGGCCTGAGGTTCTGTGGCCGTCGGGGTGCCAAGTGCCTGTTACACTTCTTCCCGTACCACATCCATCAGATTGTCTGCTTGTGGCTGTGGGAAGGATGGTAGTAATCGGCGTAGCTCCTCTCGGACGATTTCGCGCATATCTTCCCGCAAGCTGTCGCTGGTGGTAGCCGTCGTTCCGATCGGATTGCACAGGCAGAGAAAGGGCGATTGTACTGCCGAGCTCGGACGTCGAGGGTCTTCTCAATCGTGCAGGCTTCTTTCATGAATTCTTCGGCTGTTTTTGGGAGCTAGCGGACGAGGCTGCCAGAGTTGTTCTTTTACGCCGCGCATTAAAAACTGAACTTTCTTTTCCTCGGTCATCCCTGGGTCGGCGCGGCGAAATAGGCGCTTCATTTCCTCGACGCAACCGCGGACGGGCTCATTCGGAAGCTCGATCCTGGACTCGAGGAGTCGTTCGGCTCTTTCTTTCCTCACGACACTGGTGAATACCTTCAATAGTTCTCTCTTGAATAGCTCCCATGCATGTCGTAAGGGACGACTCGTAGTTTTCGTACCATGTGCGTGCGTAGCCATTCAATCAGAAGAACACGTGTCCAATTTTTGCCGCATCATCCCAATTGTTGAATGACGCCACGCGCTCAAATTAGTCCAACCATTCTTCGGGGTCTTCGCCTAGGGATCCATTGAAAGTTGGCGGCACCCGCGGCTGCTGTAGTATGATCGGTGTCGACATCTTCGGCGAGGTTGCGGTGCTCGTAGCAGCGTCTTTTCGCTATCTGGTGTGGTCTGGCAGTTTCCCGAACTCAGTCTCCTCTCCCTGGAGACGCCGGCTGGCTCGCTGAGCTGCTGGCTCGTCCTCGGGTGTGAAGCGCTGAGGGCTGGCTTCACGACTTGAAGGGGGCGTCCAGAACATGGAAGGCTACCGCGCACCTCCACCAGATGTCACGTAGTGGTGACGGCAGTCGAAGCAGCGATGAAGACGGACAAAGGGTCTTTAAAAGAAAACTTTATGGGGCTGACTTGCGCCCAAAATGGACTGAATCACTCGGCGGCGGCGAAGCGACAAGCGTGCTCGGTGGTCGTCGAACAGAATGCCCGCCGCTGTCGGCCGTGCTCAATTTAAAGCTGATAGCGAACATTCGAGATAAAGGGCGCAAAGTTACTAGAACATTCCGGAACAACGTAGAATCAGCTTTGCCTGGCTGCGATCAATCGAGATAAATCTAGTCGCGTCTTGCGTCGCAAACAAAGCGATAAGGTGGGGTCGCGGCAGATTTGAAAAACGAACAAACACTGCAAATATTGGCGGCAATACAATACCAGATAAAAACAAATCAAAATAGCATACATCTCAACAGGGTAGTCATGTTTTAACCAGTAAAAAATTTTTCACTTGTCCTTTAATACTATTTACTGAGTTGTAATTACAAACTATTTGAGCTATTTCCTGAAACAAGTTAAAAAGTGTAGGGATTTGAAAGTTTACCAACTCCTTACCATAAGATCTTCTTATCAGGTTTGAAGTAACCATCACATTTCTCAACTCGCAGCCGTAGTCAGGGCGTTCATATGTTGCGAAAAAGCCTTGTTGATCACGTTTGATTTCGTTATATATACTTAGTGCTAGTGTTTGTCGAAATAGAGACTCTAAATAAAAAATCAGAAAAAAATTGTTATATGCAAATGTCTGAACCGTCGTAGCAAAGCGCATACCTCTTCGTGCAGCTAGCAGTCTCAAAATGGCGGTTTATGAACCATCAATTGCAAAGAAAGGGACGAAAGCCCGCACGCACGCACGCACTCACACACGTTGCAAAAGAGGCTACGGCAAAAGGGAAATCTAATGCTACCGCATTTGACTCTTAAGGTTTTTTTTTATTCTCGTCGCTAGGTACCCCTCATGGTCCGCATTGCCGGTCACTACCTGCGGTAGCTAGATATCAGCAACGCCAGCGTTATGTTGCCGGTCACGAGTATGAGAAGGCGGGGAAAGTAGCCGAGCCAGAGCCGGCACCTAATACACTGAAATATATTAGGGAAATCAATTTCGCAGGTCCTCTGACAGAGATGCGACTGATGACGGCTCTCTGGCTCTCCAACTCAAAAAACCAATACAGGTGAAGATGACGGTAACCTCAGGAGCCAATAGACTTCGCTAATACTAAACCGGGATTGCCACCCCCAACGAAATGACAGACCACTGGACGGGTTGGTTGGTGCATGTTCCCGACCTAAAAGGTGCTAAGACGACAACGCGTGAAGACGATCCACGGATGCGATGTATGCGTCTGCATGTCGGCGTCTTCTTTCTTTTTTTCTTTCTTCCCTCCTTTCCTTCTTTCTTTTTCCTTTTCTTCTCTTTTTCTTTTCTTTCTCTTCAAGTTTTCTTTTTTAAACAAGCTCACCATCCACAAGCCGTCTTACAAGGGCTCGCCTTTTCCTTAGTGCATTTCATGCTTACAGCTATTCTCAGAGATGAGAGAGACACTGCATCTCTTTATTGGGTGTTCTGGATATCAAAGTTTGAATATTTTGAAATCAGTGCTAGTTACGAAATGTGCACTTAAATATGAATTTTGTAATCTAAAGTTCAACCTTGCGCTCGCTAAATGTCAGTGCACACCACAAGCAGTTAATTTAGGCCTTTTTTCTAAAACACATCCAAAAGCCGTGACATCTAGCGGTCTCGCTTGCAAGAAAGGAGTAGCGCATTTTCAAAGGCCTATACTTTCGCACTAAAGCTACCTTATGAACAGAGAAAGAAATAAGTCGCGCATGTGCGGCAAAGAAATGCTGCTACCATCCTGAGATTGACGCTAGTATAATTATTGTCAAGTTTTAAAAAAAGTCGTCAAAATGTCAGATTCTTATTTTATGCCACTAATTGCGGTGCGGTGGTGGCGGTAGAAGAATAGATGGTTAGAAGAGACAAAAACTAAAATGACGCTGCTAAATTCAAGCATTCGTAGCCGGTCTGAACACACATTTCGCTGTCCAGAAAGCGAAGATGCGGAAAGGCTGAAACGTTTCAAGATTCTTGTAGCCGAAAAGGCTCTAACGAAAGCCCGTGAAAGTAAGCCTATAGTGCTGAGTTATAACGAGTACTGTGCTTTCATTCTGTTAGCAAATTTCAGTTATGAAACCTCGATAACAGAAGAAGCTTAGTTATGATGTGAAGTGGTAAAGAAGTAATCCTGTCGCAGCATGTTAGCAACCGGCATTAATCACCAAACGCGTTTCGACCATCGCTCCTAATACTGCGTTAAGATTATTACCGCCGTTTCACACCGGAACATGATTTCCTTTTAATAATTAATGAAAGCTCAATTTGAGTCCAGTGCTTTTGAATACTATGCAACGAGCTGAAGTTATTTCCACAGCAGACGCACTCTTTCTCAGTGTTGCTTTCTCAGCAGCTGTTCCGAACATGACAAAATTCCACAAGACAAACTCTTCACGGAAAAGTGCTGCATTGTCAAAGTAATACATACTAGGCTGCGAGCTTTTTGTCCAAGTGTTTTTCAAGAAGGTTGAATGGAAACCTGTGGCTGGTGTAACTCCGCTCGATCGTAATACTGCGCGATGATTCGAGTTCAACACATAGTCGAATGCTGGTAAAAAGTCTGAAGAATGCTGTGATCTTGAAGCTCATGAAATAAAGGAAACCGGATGCGCGTGAGACGTAGTTCTCTGGCGATTGTCGGTACTTTCCGCATGACGATTCTGAATATTTTGCCCAACACAACATAAAAAATTACTAGTGGTATTTCAGACGAAGTCAACTTCAGCAGTCGTTTTCCGACCAGTCTAAACGTACAGCAGATTCTTGATATGTATACACACGTGGCTCTTTCTTCAAGAACATATAACGTGCCTGAAATGTTTCAGTTGCAATCATTAAGTCCTATAAACTGATTCGTGCCGCCTAGTTAGATAATAAACTCTCTGCCAGGCTTACTTAATTTTCTCTGCGAATGTGCCACATATAGTCTTTCGCAGTTGCCAAATCCTTCAGGAATAAATGGTTTAAAGCCTACATGGCACATCGAAGTTTTTCCGACGGTTGCTGCTGCATCGTGTCATCATCATTATCAGCCTCACTACGCCCACTGCAGGACGAAGGCCTCTCCCATGTCTCTCCAATTAACCCTGTCCTGTGCCAGCTGCGAGTGCAAGGTGTGTTTCGTGCATGCACACCTATATTGCTTCAGCAATTGGATAAAGGCACCAGCTGTCGAAAGCGCACTCTCAAGACATGTCTAGTTGCTTAATATCACATATGTTAGCAGCGCATTACCTTTGCTGCTTCAAAACTAAAAAAGCACAAAGATACCTTCTGTTTTTTTTTATTTGAAGAAAATAGCGCCAGAGCATGCAAACCACGAAAAGACAAGGACGAGACACAATCATGTGTTCCACACGAGTGGTCTATGCTATCCCCTTAACGTGTGGGAAGACCTATGTTGGCCAGACTGGGCGCTGCATCAACGAGCGCTCGGGGGAACATGCCCGAAATTTATCAGATTTAAAGGATAAATATGCACATTTGGTAGCGCATATTATGGGTTGCGACGGATGCGAGGCACGATTGAGTCAGACTAAGATTCTTCGCAAAAGCACAGATAAGAAGTCACGTGAATGTCTGGAGGCTTTTTACATAAGGAAACTTGGCAATACGTGTGTCAGCACCCCATCTGTTTCACTTTTTTCTTCCGAGTTCGAATTTTTAGATGCCGCCCTTAAATAATCTTTGTTAACTTTTTTGTTTTTGTTTTGGTTACCGCTTGCTCATGTGTGTTCGCTGTGATGGTCGCTTAGATTTATTTACCTTTCCTGCCCACCTCCTTCTTTTTTCAGTGAAACGTCGCCATATAAAGGTGCTGCCTGGTTTCAATAAAATAAGTTGTGAGTTAGCGCTTTGTGTCTCGTCCTTGTCTTTTCGTGGTTTGCATGCTCTGGCGCTATTTTCTTCAAATCAAGTATGCACCAACTCGCCCAAAAAGAAGTGTTAATACCTTCTGTTGCAATGACTTTGTAGCATAAGGGTTTCGTGTTTCATGAACCATTAGGCAGTGTATTTTCTCGAAGCATCCCACTGATGCCGAAGGTGTGACCATCGACAAGGCTTTGTGCCCAACATAGGCATGTTCCGTGAAGGATGGTTTTCAGCATATGTTGATGGTTGTAGTTAAGCAAGTAATATTTAATTGCTTAAATGAATGGTCAGAGGAACAGTAGTCAGGGCGCAAAAGCGGTCATTCCATCTCTCCTTGAGGTGCTTGCTTCTGAATCGCTTTTTTTTTCTTGCATAAAATATTGCATTGCTAAGACAAATGGAGACCATCGCTGATTATAATAATTTATCGTTTACCATAACCAGCACATGCGGGACGCAGAAAGCGTGTATAATAACAAAACATTTTATCAAAAGTAGCATCGCTTGCGGGCTGTATGCTAGCCTTCTTGCTGTTTCTTGTCACTAACAAAAGTTCTAAGATAACCGGCAGGCAGAGAAATGCGGGAACGCATTATCTGCGTTCTCACTAAGGAGGATAATATAATTGTTAAATAAGGATGATAATATTAAAATAATTATTTTATTTTCAAGCCCTGGCTGTTTATTGTTTGTCACAGTTGCTTTTGGCACATATTATTCAATTCGTTTCAACAATTTGCCATTCACTGAAGGCGCGACTCCAAAGAGTCAAGGTTTCCACCTCCGGCGGCAAAAGGTTACAGTTCGTCTACGCAGCATATAACAGCCGACGCTTGTCGTGTCTTTCAAACAGACATTTGGCTCCTGTCAACAGTCCTTGATCACTCGAGCGCCTACATGGGTGTAGTTGTGTTTTCACTCCTTCTAATGTTCTTTGGGGCGATGTGCACTCCAGACACTGAGAGTTCTGAAGCATTGAGGGAATCTGCCGAGGCGCTCTGTGGTGAGTAGCGACCTCGGCGCATGCTTTCTCCGCCTAGTATCATGAAACGCGGTATTAATAAGATAGTAAACTGCAGCCACGTACTCCCAATCTTATCACACTCTTTGCAAGCCTGACGCACGCGGCCACAAATTAAACGCGCGCGCAGGAGAATATTGTAATATCCCTGGAGCGGTGCCTAATGCATATTACCTGGCCTCCATAAACGATATTAACCTATAAGGTAGCTGGAATTCAACCCATTATAAGAGGCAGTCAGGTAATGCGGAACCGCCGAAAGGAAAGAATAACGAAGTATTCTAATCCTTTGTCCTGATTTATCACGAGATGCTCTAGCAATTTTATCTTGTAATCGCGCACCCTTGGCCTGCATTAGGAAAACACGTGCTGCATGTGCTACACGTCGTCTACGCGAGATGAGTATCACCAAGTGTGCACATAATCTCCTCTTTGCCCCAGACAACCCCAAGAAATAAATTCATTGTTTTATAACATCCCTTCCTTCACCATTCATTCGTACCCTCACTCTCCTTTTACTTTCCTTTTCCTTCTTCCCAATGTGGAATAGCAGGCCAAGGAGGTTACCGCCGGCCGTCCTCTCCACCTTTCCTATCATTACATTACTTTGTCTCCCTCTCTCTCTCTCTCTCGTTGTTCATCAGAAGAAAAAAAAAGTGAATATTGACGAGTACGAATCATTACCTATACCGATTGACAATTTGTGACAGGAAATTATAACTTTACATTCAGAAGATCCGGAATATGTGAATTATTCGGTTGGAAAATACTCTCGTCGCTCAGGAAAATACTAAGATTAAGATTCCTTCACAGTATATACAGGAACAAAACAGGTATTGACAAAACAGCGTACATAAACGAGCCGCATTACGTCTCCTCTAGGCGGGACAACGCCAACAAAATTAGACCTTATCAGTGCCTAATTGATGTGTTTAAATATTCATTTTTTCATCGCACGATTAATGACCGGAACCAGCTCCCGAATGAAGTGATGGATGCGCCTGATAATGAAAATTTTGTTGAGAGCCTTATTCATTGAGTTTTTCTGGGTGTTTTTTTTCATTACTATATTTTAGCCTATACTTCATTTCATTTCATTTTATTACCTTAAAGACCCCTCGCGGGGTATTACATAAGGGGTGGGATTAGCAGGAAAAGGCACAAAACAATGCCATTAGTGATCATGAACAAAAAATGTTGTTTAGATTGTTTGCAAATGATGAAGGACAGGTGATGTCGACGATGTGCTGGGGAAGGCCGTTCCAATCCTTAGCTGCACGTGGGAAGAAGGAGGCTGAAAAAGTAACAGTTCGGGCACGTGGGCGAAAAACTTGAAGCGTGTGGCTAGTGCGATGAGAAATGTATGATGCTGGCGTGATGTAAGGGGCATGGTTAAGTGATGAGTAAAAGAACTTGTGGTACAGTGATAGCGTGGCTATGCGACGACGAACGGAAAGAGGCGATAGTGCTGATTTGGTTTTTAAGGCCGAAACACTGACGTCGTAAGAGTAAGAAGAATGAATGAACCTTGTAGCGCGGTTTTGAACGGCTTCTAGATCGTTTACGAGGTTAATATGATGCGGGTCCCATATGGCGGATGCATATTCAAGTTTAGGTCTAATGAGTGACTTGTAGGCGAGCAATTTCACGTGATGTGAGGTGAGGCGAAGGTGACGTTTAAGAAATCCCAGAGTTTTGTTAGCCGATGATATCACGTTAGTAACATGTGCATTCCATGTTAGGTCGTTAGATAATGTGACGCCTAAGTATTTGAAAGATGATACAGATTCTACGAACTCGTTAGCGATTTTGTATTGGAAGGCATGAGTCTTTTTGCGACGGGTGATGGAAAGAAGCTTGCATTTGCTAGGGTTGAGGGTCATAAGCCAATCTGCGCACCACTGTTCAATTTGGTTAAGGTCCTGCTGGAGGGCTTCATGATCAGTTATGTTTGTTACTTGGCGGTAAATTACGCAGTCGTCAGCGAACATTCGAATTTGGCAGGATACGTATTGAGGGAGATCATTAATATATATTAAAAACAATAGGGGTGCAAGAACAGAGCCTTGTGGGACGCCGGATGTTACAGGGAGAGGGTTGGAAGACTGGTTATTTACAATGACTGACTGAAAGCGATTTCTTAAGAAGGCCTTGATCCAGTTTAGCACGTTAGGATGAATGTTTAGAATAGAAAGTTTTTGTATTAAACGTTGATGTGGAACTTTATCAAATGCTTTAGCGTAATCCAGAAAGATGGCGTCAACTTGAAGGTTAGCGTCCAGGTTAGTATGTAAGTCGTTGAGGAACATGGCTAGTTGTGTTTCGCATGAATACCCCTTGCGGAAACCGTGCTGGGATGGATGGAAGAAATTGTTAGCGTCTAAGAAGTCCATTACCTGAGAGTATATGACATGTTCCATGATCTTGCAGGGGACGCTAGTTAAAGAAATAGGACGGTAGTTCAGAGGGGAATTTTTGTCACCTGATTTGTAGAGTGGAACGACCTTCCCAACTTTCCAGTTTTCTGGAATGAGACCTGTAGAGAGTGATTGCGAAAACAATAATTCAAGATACACTGCACTGATACATTTTGTGTTTTTTAGTAGTTTAGTGTTTATCTCGTCGATGCCGGCTGACGAGGAAAGTTTCATTTTCTCGATTATAGACGAGATGCCTGTTGAAGAAAAAGTTATTGCGTCCATCGGTGAGGTGGCATTAGTAGGAGGTATTCTTGGAGGCGGGTTGCGCTCCTGGGTGAAAATTGACGAGAACGCCGTATTGAAGATGTTAGCGCATTCTATGTCGGAGGCTTGAATACCGGATGCATGAGTGAGAGTTACTGAGTGTGATGGTGCGGGATTGATAACGCGCCAAAATTTTTTGGGGTTATCGCATAGCATGCGCGGTAGGTCGCTGTTAAAAAATGAGTGTTTAGCGTTGGTGACGGAAGTCAAGTATTCTTTTTCGGCTGAAAAGTATTTCTCCCACGCTTCGGAATGGCTTTTAAATTTGGCAGCGCGAAAAAGCCGCTTCTTTTTATTCTCCAGTCTTTTTAGTGTCTTAGAAAACCAGGGTTTAGAGCGATTTTCACGAAAAGTTATTCTAGGGATAAATTTTTGCGTTAGTTCATGAAGTTTATTTTTAAATATTAGCCAATTCTCGTTAACAGATCTCTGGTTATAACCGGCTTCGAAGAGTGGGAAAAAAATGCTCAGTTCATGATTAATGGCATTGTAGTTACCCTTGTCATACAGGGTGATTGTTTTCTTTTGTGTTTCATGGCGCTCGGTGCGGAAGGAAAAATCGGCTTGAATGACTTTATGGTCGCTAATGTGATAACTGTTCTTAAGTAAGTAATGTGTAATGAGAGGACGCGTAAAGTTTCTCAAAAGAGTCAACTTGGTGAGGTGAATGAACTGCTGTACAAACGGTCACAGCCAAAGGCAAAGCTTGAGAAGTTGGCTTAGTGTAGTGGAGAAGAGTTCGCGGCCTAGCGGACTGCTTAACATTCGAGGTGGCTGCGCGAATGCAGGAGCAAAATTAGCTGGATAAGCTCGAAATGCCATACAGATGTAAGTGTCCGGAAACATGGTCAGAGCTCCCACGCCTCAATTGTGCGCAGATGTCTACATGCCTCCGTATGCACAATAAAGTTGCGTGTGCAGCTGTAGACCTTTAGGCAAATTGCAATACTTGCATGTAGGCAAGAAAGTTTCTCGTGCCAGTGAAGACGTGTGACTTAGTGTATGGCGGCGAGAGCCATCGCCGAAATTTGCATATGCTCGAATGACAAAGGTACGTAAAAAATATTCATTAGAGGCTGACAGAAGGCCCTTTTAGTCATACCCGAGTACACCTCTGCGGAGCACTAAACAATCATAACGTTGTAACTGAAATTTGTTCTTCTTGAAACAGAGCTATACAAAGAGGAGCAAACCACACTTCTGGAGTGCATTCTCGATAAAGTTCCTCAGGTATGGCGTTGCCTTTCGACTACTATACACTACAGGCGATACGCTAAGAATTGAACACTGGAAACTTTTGAAGGCATGAGTATTGTGGTAAATGGTAGAAAAATTTATTCCTTTCATATCACTTTCTTTTGCTTGCGTTCAGTTACCTAGCCTAGATGCCCGCATGGGATTTATTATGGTTTTTCCTCTCTTAGCCTTCCTTTCCTTTGTGTCTGTGTTTTCCAGTTCAGGCTACAATAGAGAGTTCTAGTAAACTCCCAAGCCCTCCCAAAAGCGTTTGCAATTACTCCTTAAAAGCACTGCATCAATTGCGGGACATTCATTTTGTGATATGTTAATAGAAGGGTGCATGACGCGCACGAAAGAAAAAACAATTTCGTGCCTGGGCTTAGAAGGCTAGGAAATATGTAACAGTAATTACTGTTTGGTTGATAACATAGGTTAAACAATACATCAGTCACTGCGGCGTTAAACTGCAATCAAATGCGTTGGAGTTAATCCAGGCAACAATGGCGTCATTTTGTTAGTGACGAATAATAAAATCAATTCTATGACCTTGCTGCGTAAATATTGACCATTGTAGTCCTCCTGTTACGCACTTTGAAATCTGGGACACGGACTGCGTACCGAGAAGTAATTGAGTTTCAGTTTCTCAAGAACTTCTAAAGCTGGTGGTCAAAACTGAATCAACGTTCTCATCAGTCAAATACCAATTTTGATTCCAAGCTTTTGCCCACTCGGATCGTTTCATTTTTTTTTCTCAGTGATATATTGAATGGAGAGATGCTAAGGCTCTGCCATCAGTGCAATAACTGTTTTTGAAAAGCACCTACTGACTGTCCCACACAACACATAAGTACACTGACTAGTATGTAAATAGCACATAAGGTTCACACGTTTTTTCCGCGAAGAATGTGTGCCGCCAGGCTCTCAGAAAAAATCCCACCGCCTCCTCACAGCGCCCACAAATAAAGCTAGTGATTAAAAAGCAGCCAAAAATGCTTTCAATATTTTGATGGCTGACATATTTACTTGGAACTGGAGTTGCCTTGAAAAAAATCGATGCCGAAAATTAAGGAGTTGAAGGGATGCTCAACGTCCAATGACCAAAGACTGCCTTACATCTAAGGATGGAACATTATTGATGGGACCATAGTGAAATAAGAGTAGTGAAAAGCAGCAGAGAGACAGGCTCATAAATGGCATTATATCTATTGTCGGATACCCGAAGAAAATCAAGAGCCTCACTCTGAATTCGCAGTGAAGCGGAACATCCACAGTGGTGTAGGGAAAAACAAAGCAGAATCTCCCACTGAAATTGTGCTACGCGTTGCACAAAGCGAACATACGTGTTTCTAGGTGCAGCGGTTGGCTCATCTCCGACTACTGAAATAAAATATTTGAATATTAAGCACCTATAAAACACGAATTTGGAGCGTGGAACCCAGAAAGAACCGTGATTGAAATTGCCGAAGACACACGTGTGTATTGTCACCTTCTCACGGTGAAGGACCACAGCTAGTGGGCGACTTATGCTGTGACTATTATTCAGGAACCCCCCAACATTAAGTATTACAAGCACAATTGTTCGGTCTTGACACCAACAAATGTGATTATGACCCCAAGCGAAATCTTTCAACAGCGAACCGTCAAAAATAGTAAACCAAATTTCTACGTAGAGTGAGATCTGCGGAAAGCTATTAAATTTTTATGTTTTAAACCTGGTTAAGGGGAATGTAACAACGGGAGGAAATTATGACTTTGAACATTTTCAAAATTCCTAAAGCTCATTGCAAGGAAGATTATGACCATTTATATTGCTTCATAGGTTTTTATTTATTTTAAGAAAGTGATTTGTTTCTGAAACACTACGTGGCGCAAAATGTCTAGCAGAGTCTTTGCTGCTAAATCGGAACGTTCTTACTATCGACGGCCCGTTTAAGATGAAAATCTGGTATTAGGTGATTAAGTTATCCGAAGGCAGCCCCAGCACCAACTTGTCAGTATTCTAGATTGACATTAAAGATTTGTATGGCTCCATCCCGCATGAAGACAGTGTACAGAACTGAATAGACAGAAATGGAATGACTTTCTTTCAAAATGCTATTGATTGAACAGAGGCACTATCGTTTGCCAAAGAAACGGAACCTGCATTGGTCCTTGCGTAGCACCCGGGCTGAGCGACATTTTCCTAGCGAAGCGTGGCCGCGACTCAGCGCCGCTGTGAACGGTCGGGATAGTTGGTATCCTTAGTTACGTTCACGACTACCTCATTATGTCCAATGTACGTGGTCAATGCAGAAGCCATGCATATCTGTAATAAGGTAACCATGCGTGCTAGTTGGTGTATTTCATACATAAGTTCACCAGCGAAATTACGAGACACCAGTAGAACACAAGACAACGCTGGCGTTCAATCGAGAAACGGCCAACCTAGGTCGCCAGAAGACGCACGCGTATCAGACACATTAAGAGAAACAAATACATATGTGGCGATTCACCAAGGAGTGGATACACGCTCCATATCTGGCAAACAAAAGACAAATATACATATTAAATACCGCGACTGTGTTTTCTGAGTGTCTTCAACAATCAACCTTGACGCATGAAGCACCTGTCAACAAATTCGCAAGCTTTCACTAACTTCTCAAGAATACGCTCCCTCAGGCGCGGTCTCGGAACGTCTTAGGGGCTACCGCGGCCACCACACCCACGAGCCACAGTGTCCTCGCCGAACTTCATTGCCTTTGTGATCCCGTCTGCAGTCAGTTCATTAGTCCATAGCCCGTCCCTCATGGGTAGTCATGTTGCACTCCAATGTATTCGCGAGCACTCGGACAATGAAAAGGACACGAGTGTGTCGCACAGCATTGTGCGTTGAGCGGTCAGTGGCCGTAATATTTACATTGCTTTGTAAATGTTCTATTTTCTGTTGACGCCATGTAACGAGAGTCAGGAATCAGTATCAATAGATTGATGATCAGAAGTTTATCTCATAGCAATTCGTAATCTTCGTCATCATTTAAGACACCCCATTAGCATTACAAACGTCATTCTTTACAAACGTTACTCTATTAGCATTACAAACAGGGCGCGAAAAATTTGGTCATATATTGTAAGAATTTTTTACGGCTGAAACAATAATTACGTTGCTCAGTCTTCTCGCTCGTGTACAGGTTGCCATAAGCTTGTCTGTTTTTCTGTGCTGTTCGCGCCCAAGAGTCACCATCATCATCATCAGCCTGACTACACCCACTGCAGGGCAAAGGCCTCTCCCATGTCTCTCCAACTAACCGTGTCATTTGCCAGCTGCGCCCACCCTATGCCTCCAAACTTCCTAATCTCATCCGCACACCTCACTTTCTGCCGCCCCCTGCTACGCTTGCTTTCTTTCGGAACCCACTTTGTTACCCTTAAGGACCAGCGGTTATCTTGCCTTCGCAGTATATGCCCTTCCCAAACCCATTTCTTCCTCTTGATTTCGGCTAGGATGTCATTAACCCGTGTTTGTTCCCTCACCCACACTGCCCGCTTCCGGTCTCTTAACGTTGCACCTATCAACTTGAGCTGAACCCATTTCGTTAGCCCCCGAGTTTCTGCCCCGTAGATGAGTACCGGTAACATAAAGCTTTTGTACACTTTTCTCTTGAGGGATGTTGGTAACCTGCTATTCATGATCTGAGAGAACCTGCCATATGCGCTCCACCCCATTCTTATCCTTCTAGTTATTTCCCTCCCATGATCCGGATCAGCTGTCACTATCTTCCCTAAGTACACGAATTCCTTTACCACTTCCAGCACCTCGTTGCCAATTTCTAACTGCTGTTCCCTTGCTAGACTGTTGAACATTACTTTGGTTTTCTGCATGTTAATTTTCAGACCCAGCGTACGGCTCTGTCTTTCTAATTCATTGATCACGATTTGCAGTTGATCTCCTGAGTGACTCAGCAAGGCAATGTCATCAGCGAATCGTAGATTATTTAGGTATCCTCCATTAACTCTTATCCCCAACTGTTCCCAATACAGGCCTCGGAATACCTCCTGTAAACATGCGGTAAACAGGCATTGGCGAGATCGTGTCTCCTTGCCTGATGCTCTTCCTTATTGGAATTTTATTGCTGACTTTATGGAGGACTATGGTAGCTGTACAGTTCCTATATATATCTTCCAGTATTTTGACATAAGACTCATCTACACCCTGATTCCGCAATGCCTGTATGACTGCTGAGGTTTCCACTGAGTCGAATGCTTTCTCATAATCAATGAAGGCTATATATAGGGGTTGGTTATATTCTGCGCATTTCTCTATCATCTGATTGATAGTGTGAATATGATCTATTGTGGAATATCCTTTACGAAATCCTGCCTGATCATTTGGTTGATTAACGTCTAAGGTTGCCCTGACTCTATTAGCGATTACCTTAGTAAATACCTTGTAGGCAACGGACAGTAAGCTCATCGGTCTGTAATTTTTCAAGTCCTTGGCGTCTCCTTTCTTATTAATTAAGATTACATTTGCGTTCTTCCAAGCTTCTGGTACTGTCGAAGTCATAAGGTATTGCGTATACAGGGTGGCTAGTTTTTCTGGCAGAATCTTCCCTCCGTCTTTCAACAGATCTGCTGTTACCTGATCCTCACCAGCTGCTTTTCCTCTTTGCATTGCTCCTGGGGCTTTCTTTATTTTCTCTTTCGTTACTGGCGAGATGACGCATTGCTGTGTGCTACTGTCTCCACAATTAACGTTCTGATTGCATTGACTACTGTATATATTTGTGAAGAACCCTTCGACTACTTTAACTATCTTATTCATATTGCTAATGACATTGCCCGCCTGTCTCTTAACGCATACATCTGGTTTTTGCCTATGCCTGGCTTCCTCTTCACCGTTTTTAGGCTGCCTTTGTTCTTTAGAGCATGCTCGATTCTCTCCATATTTAATTTTCTTCTGTCGGCTACCTTGCGCTTATTTATTAACTTCGATAGCTCTGCTAGTTCTATTCTGTCTGTAGGGCTAGACGCCCTCATGCTTTGACGTTTCTTAATCAGATCTTTCGTCTCCTCAGATAGCTTGCCGGTATCCTGTCGAACCGTCCTACCGCCTACTTCTACTGCGCACTCCGTAATCACAGCTATCAGATTATCGTTCATTGTATCAACATTAATATGATGCGTAATATATTTCTATCTGCAAACCCTACTAATGCTAGCTCTCCCCTGCTATTCGTAGAACCTATCCCATAGTCGCCTGCCGCCTGGTCGCCAGCCTGCTTCTTGCCCACTTTCGCATTGAAGTCGCCTATCAGTACAGTGTACTGTGTTTTTACTTTGTTCATTGCCGATTCCACGTCTTCATAGTTTTAAACGGTCTGGTCATCATGACTAGACGTAGGCGCGTAGGCCTGCACCACCTTCAGCTTGCACCTCTTATTAGACCTAATTATGATAGCTGCCACCCTTTCGTTAATACTGTAGAGCTCCTCTACGTTGCCAGCTATATTCTGATTAATGAGGAATCCCACACCTAGTTATCGTCTATCCGCTAATCCACGATAGCACTGTATGTGTCGGTCCTCTAGTACTGTATACGCCTCACCTGTCCTCCTAACTTCAGTAAGCCCTATGACATCCCATTTAATTCCCGCTAGTTCCTCGAACAGCACAGCTAGGCTGGCCTCCCAAGATAAGGTTCTAGCGTTAAACGTTGCCAGGTTCAGATTCCAATGGCGGCCTGTCTGGAGCCAGAGATTCTTAGCACCCTCCGCTGCGTCACAGGTCTGACCGTTGGTTTGGTCAGGCAGCCGCTGGGGACTGAGGGCCGAGGGTTAATTGGTTTGTTCATGGACGGTTGTGGCCAAGTACTGCACCAGGGTGGCCAAATGCTGTCCTGGTGAGGTAGTGCGTTGTCGGTTCTGGACACCGAGATCAGGCCGCACCGCAGGCCTGCTTATGCAATTCCATCGACACGCGCCGTTTTTTTTTTTTCAAACCCGGTGGAGAATCGCACGGCACCGGGATTCGAGCCCCGTCTTCTTACATTCGAGGCGGACGCTGCACCTCTACGCCATCGCTGCATTGTTGCGACCAAGAGTAAATCTCATTAACATCATCATCAAACCTCTGTGCACTATAGCAGAAACGCCTCTGCCGTATTGAATAACTCGTATACCATATCGACACTGAATATGAGTGCTAATTTCGGTTTTCATTATAGGGCAAGCTGCAAGAACACATCCCAATTTGTCTTAAAAGTGTAGGATTGGAGGCACACCGTTGAACGCCTTTTTGAGGGGTTCCTTTCAACCGCAAAATAAAATACGGCAAGAAATGTCTTGTTGTTTCCTTCACTCTAATTCGGCGCTGAATGGAGTTACTAAGCATTTATGTCACGTTTTGAGACGCGACAACCTGGAACAGAGAGAGCGGATAGCATAAAAGTACCGGTGGGTGCCCGAGGTGTGTGCACCGACCATGCGAGCCTCGACTAAACGAGGCTTTCGTAGATTAACACACCCTAGACTAAACTGCATCATGCCGCATCATCTCGACCACTCCTGGTATCGAGACAACCGACAGAAGGATCCAATCTATTAGGGGCTCTTCAGTTACCACGTTTCACTCCTTCGTGTTGCTGCATTTAGCTAGTCTCGTCCATGAAGCACAACGCTGGATGCTGTAGGAAAGGCTTGAAGTTAAGTTTGGGCAGGAGCTATGAAAACATGAATTTAAAATAATTCTAAAAGCACATATTCAATTAAACCTGTGATGAACATCGGTTGGGAGGAAGTAGGTGGTTTTATGGTCTATGGGGATTTAACGTCCCAAAGCGACTCAGGTTATCAAGGACGCGGTAGTGAAGGGCTCCAGAAATTTCGACCACCTGGGGTTCTTTAACGTGCACTGACATCACACAGTACACGAGCCTCTAGAATTTCGCCTCCATCGAATTTCGACCGCCGTGGCCGGGATCGAACCTGCATCTTTGGGGTCAGCAGCCGAGCGTCATAGCCACTAAGCCACCACGGCGGCAGTGCCAACAGGAGACCGGTTCATGAAGCAGTCACCTCGTATCGTTATTTTTTCGGAAGCTAACAGACGCAGCTGCCGCCTATCAGCCCATCATTAGGTGTATTACGCACGCTGTTCGCACCCATATTAGCGCCAGGCCGTTCACTCGGCCCCCACCAAGCGGCGCGACACTCTGCAAATTTGCGAGTTTCGGTAGGATTGAAATGTAAGGCTTATCTTGGGACATATGCAACAATCCCGCGTCTTTCGAATCAGCAGCCGAGCACCACAACCACTGAGCCAACGCGGTGCGTGAAAAGCATTTGCGCATATTAAGAATTTCACGCACACAAAAGTAGAGCTTGCTAACTGAATGGCCACAATAACTCTAGTGTAGTGCAATAAATGTAAGACATGTGCGAATTTGGTGAAATGAAGATAAACTTTGAATTGTGCGGCCATAAATAAGGGAGCTAACTGCATCTGGATTGGGTGAACTTAGTCCAACGTGGATGACTGGTAGCAACGTGACTAAGCAAGACAGAGACAAGCGGGAAAAGAATTTATATTGAATGAACGGTGAACACACCAAGTGTTGGTCAAACTTCCTTTAAAGAGGGCGAATATTTCTTTAACTACGAAGCTTCTGAAAGCTGTACAGCTTTTTTTGTAGCCGTATGGCTACGCTTGGGTGGATACAAATGAGTAAATGCTCCCTTATTTCATACCAAGTGTTAGGTGCGTCAACAGCTGTTGGAGATTCATAAAACAGGTTTGTAAGCACATAGAACTCTTGTGGAGGGAGGAGGCATCATACGTGAGGGAGAAATGGAGCATCTTGCTTGGATACCGGACCGGGCCAGAGACCCGAGCTCGCATTTGCTGAGGCGCTCCGAGAACTTAAGTCAGCGTATCTGCAAAGACATGAGGAAAGCATGGATGTCGTGCGCATGCCACACTGTAGACACGAATACGCCCGTATGGGAGTAAAAAGAGAGTAAACTGTTCTCTTGCGCACTCCCTTTTATAGAAGGGAGCACGCTTACCTTCCTATTCCTGATGTCAACACGGCAAAATAAGGGGTGCAGGGCGCTTTTATCTGCACCAGCAACGCAAAGCAGCAACGCGAGGCAGGAGGGGATTCTCTTGCGCGGTGCATGGATGGATACCGGACCGAGACCATGAGATCGAAGCTAGGGCTTGCCATGTCGGCTCCGTGCTGTCCGTGTCCAAGGGAGACCCTAAGCGGACATATGTGCAAAAATAAAAATGGAAGATTCGCCAAAGGCAATCAGGGATGGAAACAACTGAACACTGCTAACAGACGGGGCGGAAGAGGCTGTGTTCTTCTCTGCCGTCCCGTTTTTAGCCAGTGTTCAGTCGTTTCCATCAACACGCGCCAAGCAGCCCGACTAAGCCCTCTTCTTGCAACCATGGACGTCGTCAGCATTCCGAAGCGTCTAGGGTCACGCTGTACACTAGCTGTACTGTTGGGACTTCGACTGAGCTCCATCTTCGACCCCCTTCAGCGGCACCTGGAGTTGATACAGCTTTTCGGGGTAGCGCTTTCATCTGCAGTCATGCCAGTCTTCTCGTTTCGATAAATCGTGATCTTATCGAAAACACAGACGACTGGACGCTGCGATGCAGTGGGTTGAAGTCTACGGCAGCACAGCGCTTGGGGCGGTAGGCAGAGGGTGCACGAAAGGAACGCTGCACGATACGCAGCTTCCATATCGGGCCAGATGTCATCGCGGGCCGAATGCACCAGTGCCGTTGGATCAAGTATGAGAATGCGGGAGGCAGCACATCTGCAAAGAAAAAAAAAGCTCACAGACACGCAAGCATATCTCGCTTGCACATACTACTCACCGTGGGAGCCAAGTGGGCGGGGCTGAAGCCTACGCCGCAGGACTGAAAATAGGAATAGTGACTGCCGACCTTGGCTACAGTAGAAACACGATGCGCCGCAGACAGTATAGGTAGCGCCCGTTCTTCGGAGTTGATGGACGAGAGTGGCGAGAATTTCCGAGCGCCGTTACGGCCACAAACCACATATCGCTCAAGAGCATATCCGTCTCTGGGTGATCGGTGGCACGACACGGTGGCTTGGTCGCTAAGCAGTTCGGAACAGGCTTTTGTTTCGGGACTCAAACGGCAGCGAGCTCGCATATCTAACCCCTCTTGAAGCAGCGAGCAAAGCGGAGCATATATGCAGTTTCCTCTCTGGCTCAATAACTACAGCTGACCTGCCTATAGTGAGCTAAGCCTAAAGCTGCATACATCGCGAATCCTAGCTCACCGCGCTTCCGTCACGAACCAGAAACCCAATGGCGATGGTCCATGAAACTTTTTCTCTAAACGCTGCGTGTTACTTTCTGATCATTATTCAATGCTTGGGAAAGCAGCGCGAGTGAACTTTAAATTCTCTCTAACAGCCCAGAGCAGGTTTCACGGACACGTCACCCTGGCAGCGAGGCTTAGCCTCGCGATCACCTCCGATGCCGAAGGCCTGGCTAGGAGGTGTATTCCTCGGCAGTCGTCAGTCGGTCGTGAGTTCAAGTGACTGCTCCTACGAGTCTCCGCTGGACGGTGAAGACGACAGCAAACCACTGGCAACGGGCACAAAGTCACGTCTAGAAGCACAGCCGCTTGCGTACGGCGAAAATAATTTCCTTGGCTAGCAGCAACGAAGGAAGAACGGCCGTCTGACAGTCGCATCTATGGTCGGATTACTGCATGCGCGTAGCTGTCAGCTACAGAACTTTTCGGAGGCCGTCAGCGCCGTCGCACTTATCAGCGACGGAAAATATTCCCAGGGCGCAGAGGCCAGGAACAGTGACAGTGCTCTTCGCCACGCCGCTGCTTCCATGGGCAGACGGCGCGTCGTAGCTTTTCCTGCGGCCAGACTTTCTCTTTTTGTTTTGGTTGTCTGCCTCTAGCCCGTCTAGATTAAGTGATATCAAAACTTCTTTAGACGCGCAAGTTTTGCCATGCACGCGCGTATGCCACAGCTTGGCCGATGTTTACCGTGTTCCTTTTATCTCCTGCAGTTTAAACAACCGGATTGAAAGGAGAATAATTTTCGCATCCATTCGTTTTAATTCACAGACATAATGGGCTCTGGTTTGGTTTATGGTTTATGGGGGTTTAACGTACCAAAGCGACTCAGGCTATGAGAGACACCGTAGTGAAGGGCTCCGGGAATTTCGACCACCTGGGGTTCTTTAACGTCCACTGACATCGCACAGTAGACGGGCCTCTAGAATTTCGCCTCCATCGAAATTCGACCCCCGCGGCCGGGATCGAATCCGCGTCTTTCGGGCCAGCAGCCGAGCGCCATAACCACTCAGCAACCGCGGCGGCTCATAATGGGCTCTAACTTCCGCAGAGCGAACGAAGCGCCTTCAATGAGCATAGGATACCGTTGTGCATAAAACATCCATACGGCGAGACACTGTATATGGTCGATTTTTTATTTCTTCTTCAGCGGCTTTACTGGCCATTCTGTTAGCTCTTCGTGCGTTCCTCTCATTTTCTTGCTTCACTGCTCCTGCTAACATCTATGTTACGGGCTCACCGCCCTAAACGAGGGTGGGTGGCTCTTTGCCTCGGCTGTCTGCAACGGGTAGCAGTCCCCGAGCTTCCAGCCGGCGAGCAGAAAAGGAACGTTTCACCTCTGAGCTCAAGAGGATATCTATATATTTTCCGGTCCAGAAGACATGGATACGTTGGTGGATACACCAAGGTTACGAAAAGACTTCCAAAAAAGTAGCTCAGCAGGATTTCGAGCGCGCAGCGGACTTGAGTCGAAAAGCGTCCCAGCAATACACCAGTTGCGGGGGGCAAGCATTTGCATACTCATTAACCCATTATTTATGTGACTGTCGCGGCCGCAGAAGACTTGAATTTCTTCAACAGACAAACTTAAAGCCTCTCCTGAACAGCTCCTTCCTGGTAAAGTTAAGGAGGTCTGCTTCAACGCCATGGGAAATGTCCCCTGTGTTGATGTGTCGAACTGGGCAACCTTTATCTTAAAAGAACGTCTTGCTGGGCAAGTTGGTAACTGTACATCTTTGGTTACAGGCACAACACAAGGCGCTCCGTCCCGTCTTTCTGCCTTGTGTTGTGTCTGCTTTTCGCGCCTGTAACCAAAGATGGGCAACCTTGCATACCCTCAGCAAGGCGGAAATTTGGGCGAGTTGGTAAGTGTTCATGTTCGCTCTCAGCGCAACACGTACGGGACACAAGACGAAGGACTAGCACAAACAGGCGCTAACTATCAACTGGTTTTTTATTGAAGAACGAAAAGCGTATAAATACAAACAGTGAACTACTTATCAATCAACAAAAGTTATCTGGAAGGCACGTGGGAGGTTAGATAGCTCAATTCCCTCTCGGATAACGTTATGGAAGGGCTGCTGATACATTTTGCGCCGTTGTGGTAAATATAAAAAGCTTCCATTACCTCGCGTGTTAATTTATTATACCCTCAAGGCCACATCAAGCTTCAGCAGTGTATGAGGGCCCATTTTTCGCCGGCGCAAGTACTACGGCCGCTGTGATTTCCGATGTTAATGTGGAAATTAAATCGCGACTTACCGAAATTGCTGTAATCTAGTGTGCGCCTAACTGACATTCACCACTTTGGACAGTCTAGGTGTGCGAAGTTCAAGTTTGAAGAGAAGAAATTGCCGCCGCATGTAAAATTAGAACTTGTGAGACACGTTGTCCTCCCACATGTGCCTACGGCTTTTTCAATACCGCAAATGTTAGAGGCTTGGGCGTCAACGATGCGTGCAGAAGTGGGACAACATGTCGGCGTTGCGCCGGCATCCACGATAGACCTAAACGTGCACAGCGGTAGCGCAGAAGTGCGCGAACTGCGATGGAACACATGAGGCAACCTTGAGAGACTGTCCAAAGCTTGAAACAGAAATGCAAGCGTTAATGAAATGGTCAGGCATTGCTCCGCGCAAAAAGGGGAGACGAATTCGGTCGTCGTCGCAGAACACGCTCATGCAAGCTGCACAAGTCGGCTGATACAAACCGCGGTGCTAGCTACACGTGGAGAGGAACGGCTCAGTACTCCACTGTGCAGAAGTCAACGCCTGCGCCTCCACCAAGGCCGCATTTAGCGGGCACTCAGGTGCCCACTGTGGCGCTGCAGTGTTTCCACTCAATATAAATTCAGAATTGGCTGATGCATTAGCAGGATGTGTTTTTGATCTCGATGCTCGTAGCACCAATACAGGGGGGCTGTAGCGAAGCGCAGCGACAGAAACAAGGGCCTAATGGAATGATTAAGTGGAGTTTCATGTGTTAAAACCAGTGGTTCAAGGCACTCCGAGAACACTGAATAAACATTTCAAAACTGCTACTCAAATTCGAGGTTTTTCACACTGCAAAAACGCAAATTTATCGTCTACAAATTTAAAAATGCGTCACACACCAAAACCTTCCAGATGATTCTGCACTCTTTTGTGACGCAAGGCCAAGAACATATCACTGAGAATCGGTTCAAAGCATGATCCAATACATATGCCATCTTTCTGAATGCACACATCCCCATTCCGTTCTGCAAAAGTCGAGCCAAGATAAAACGACGACAGTTGAAGGTAAGCGCTTGCAAAAATTCTAGATTCGCTCTGGAATGAAACAACACCATGCTTTTCTGTGTGGTTGCTCACAGCTGACAAGATGTCACCTTGGGGAATAGTGTAATTTATACCCTTAACGCCCGTTGAAACTCCCTGAAGCCACTTATTATGATCACATTTTAGGTACGCGACTACTTCATCAGAACATTTAATTCTGAAAAGGTCATCACTTACCACAACATTGAGTTTCTGCTAAAGGTATTTGGGACATGCTCCTGCCACGTTCCTGTTTCTGATACTATTGCACCAAACCGTAATCGTTTTGCTCCTTGTCAAGAAGGTGTCATCTATTATCCGCCCTTTTCTTGTCGAAGGTAGTACACCGGCCGGATTTACCGCTGTCTTAGCCAAAGATTAAAAGAGCACTGTGACAATGTAGCATGTGTGGCCACTTCAGGCCACGTAGCCAAACATGGCAGGGAGTGCAAAGCAGAAAACGACAGCTCGTTTTGGAACCTCTGTACATAGAATACAGCGACATAGGAAAAAACCGTGACACACTAACAAGAGAGATACCGGGGGCACATATTATTTTATGATTGCAAGACGATTGTATAAGCGCGCCCTCAGTGGCGTTGTCCCAAAAATGGCTGCGGTTTAGCTCTGGTTCAATATGGATTGACGCGATAGCTACAGCTGGTCGAGTGGAACTCGCTCAGGCGAATTGCAAAGTCAGTCTTGGGCGTTTCTTCACCTTCGTCCCTGGACGTGGATTCACTCTTTCCCCCCCCCCCCTCCACTCCTCCCCCACTCGGTTTCGCCTGCGCGCCGCGCCCCCGGCAGCTGCCACGGTGGCCACGGCGCCGCCGCCACGTTGAAGGCTCGAAATGCTAGCGTAATGTAGGCCCGCGGCACGCACGCCAGCTGCGTGCTCGGACGTCACTCCGCGCATGCGCACAATTGACGAGGCGGGCGGCGCGCACACCAGCTGCGGGCTATGATGGCACTCCGCGCATGCGCACAGCTGGCGGAGCGGTGGTGCCACGGCTCAGCGCGCAGACACGCTGACCTCGCGAAGTGGCTGGCGTAGTGTAGCTACTGCTACAAAAGAAATTGCCGCCGCGGTGGCTCAGTGGTTATGGCCAGCGGCTGCTGACCCGAAATACGCGAGTTCGATCCTGGCAGCGGCGGTCGCATTTCGACGGAGGCATGATGTTAGAGGCCCGTGTGCTGTGCTATGTCACTGCATGTTAAAGAACCCGAGGTAGTCGAAATATTCGGAGCCCTTTACTACGGCATCCCTCATAGCCTGAGTTGCTTTGAGGCGTTAAATCCCCATATATACCACACCAAACAAAAAAGAAATCCAATACCTCAATTGTGAGATTTGACGCGATCCAGTTACCCGCTGGCGCTAGTTCCTTCCGTCCATGTTTTTGTGCGATGTTTTTTTTCCTGGTCACCAGCGGGTATAAAAAAAGCCTTCTGGCTATCCAATAAATTCACCTGTCAGTCAGCGCTCTGTGTGTTACGTGTCTTATCATCTCTGTGCCTTCTTCTGTGCCGTCAATGCTCTTTAGTTACGGAAGTCAAATATCAACTCGCCCAACGGATTGTATTGTGGCACTCTTCAGCCATCTTTATTTCCTAAAACCGTTTGCGCTGAACCTGTTCCGAGGATGGAACGTTTCTTGTCAAAGAAAAAGTGGCAAAACGTGGTATTCATACGGGGAAAGCCATCGCTAGTGACGCAAACACACCCAGCTGTGCGTATTTTGCTTACAAACTTTCTAGACTTTATTGATTCATTTCGACTCAAGCTTTTGTAGCGATAGCTACATTACGGTAGCATTTCGAGCCTTCAGTTTGGCGGCGCCGCCATGCCGTGGATGCGCCACCACGCTGTCACGTGGTTGGTCACGTGGTGCGGAGCAGCTGCCGGCGGCGCGGCGCCGTGGCTGATCACATGGTTGGTCACGTGACCAAGTTCTACTCGGCCAGCTGTAGCTATCGCGTCACTCCAGGTTTAACCAAAGCTAAACCACGGCCAATTTTTTTTCTTATACTCTATAAACCTTAAAAGTTTATTTCCTGAAAATAATTTCTTTCCACGCGTAATCTTATGCCCGGTAGTGTCCTATGCGCTTGATAAGACAAAAGTCCACGCATTTTTTTGCGCACGCTGAAAACGAAGCAGCGCGGGCCGGCAGCGTCGAGAGGAGCAAGTACAAATTTTTCGTACCCCTTTTCAAGATAACAGTCTCTTTTTTGGTTATGTTAAAGGTAGCTAGCACGTGTAGACAAATGAAAAAACATTGAAATCATTATGAAATTAGCAGAAAGTGTTTTAAATAGAGAAGCCAAGTGGTCTCTAAGCCAGCTAAAAAGTAAAAGTTTAGGCCTGAAAGGGCGTAAACGACACAATGCGCGCTATCTCCAGCCAGTCAGGCTGAACCGTGCCTCGCAGCAAAGCATTATTCCGCTTCGGAGATAGAGAAGCCACGACCGCTTCAGTACGAGGACATCCCAGGGCTCAGAATTTCAACGAGCAGTGGCTATTTATAATGCGCACTGGCATCGCACGGCACGCATGCGTGTTCATGTATTCCCCACCTATGCAGCCGACGCGGCATGAAACAGAGCATGGCAATCGACCTCAGCAGCTACAGAACACCAACAGCTGCCAAGTTAGCGCAGCACATGGGTTTAATCTCTAATTAATACAATATCAATGTGAGAACAGACACTGCCATCCGCTCGACTGTCAGCATCATAATACTGAGTCAAGCTACAGGATTCTGTGATAGGTAGGATATCTGTCATTGCGCCTTCGCATTGACTTTCTTCGAACACTTACGTTTTCGTCTAAAAGTTCGATACTGCATTCACTATCAGTGTTTTGGTTTGGTTTATGGGAGTTTAACGTCCCAAAGCGACTCAGGCTATGAGGGACGCCGTAGTGAAGGGCTCCGGAAATTTCGACCACCTGAGGCTCTTTTACGTGCACTGACATCGCACAGTACACGGGCCTCTAGAATTTCGCCTCCATCGAAATTCGACCGCCGCGGTCGGGATCGAACCCGCGTCTTTCGGGCCGGCAGCCGAGCGCCATAACCACTCAGCCACCGCGGCGGCTTATCAGTGTTTTCAGTGCGTCTAACAAAATAAATGAACTAGGAATTGACATCGAGCCCGAAAAATATTTCCTAAAAGAATGCAATGAAGCTGTCATGCGTCCGCGAGCACTCTGCCGCGAATCTTTGTGTTGTTTGTTCATTCTTCAAAGCTGCAGGCCGCATCAATCTAAATCAACGCCCCAAATTTTTTTCTTCATCAGCACTGTGCACAAAGCCAGATTCTATATGAAAAATTTTTTTATTACGTTGGTTCTTTGAAAAGGAAATGAACAAGCACGATAAGCAGGCGGTATAGAGTGCACATCACGGAATATGGCAAATACTTTTAAAAGAGGCTTTGAAGTCCTATCTCTGTACATGTGATTACACGAAGGAAATGACAAACATACAAAGCAGAGACGCAATGCCATGAGACAATGGAGAAAGTGTGCTTTTCAGTGCATTCCTTTAGTCTCCACTCTTATGTCCACTTTTCAATGTTACGTTACGCAAATAGTACCGTGACAGTATATTTTCTCATATAGTGATTGCATTCCCTAATGAGACAAGCCTACGGCCGGCTTTAACAACTACATCATGGCGAAATGCTCGAACACGTAATCCTTGTTTCACCCATGCAGCTGGCGCGATGGGTTGCGCATTGAGTATGGGTAGTAAGTCTCGACGAATGCACCGGCATGCTATTTGTGCTGGTATCATCTCACCATCGCCAACTATGAACGGGTGTATACATGTTCTTTGGAGGCCGGAAAATCAGAAGTAGGTATCTTCCCTCATGGCCTTGAGCCATTCCGCGGCGACATCTTTCTCTTTCCGCTCATGCCCACAATACAGTTCGAATAACTCGGTCTGATTAACAAGCACTTGTTCCCATTTAGAATAAGAAGTGCTGTAGCCACTCTTGTGTGGTAGAATGTCCTGGAAGGGCTCGAAGGAGGTCGCTTGAACTTCTCTTGATGTCCTAGAGCCATTTCCTCTTCTTATCTGTATTCTCATTACTCGATTACCTTTCTTTTATTGGTGAACCTGCTGATTGATGATAGCCGCGCACTGTCTCGCTCCTTCACCGAGGATGAAGTTCTCGTGAAGACCGTCGACTTCCTTGAGTTCTACCTTGCCCTCACAGCACTGCAAGGTTGACAGGAAGGCAAGAGCAAAACAAAGCATGCCGTGTTAAGAGTATACGCAGATGTAACCATGCAGACCACACCTCAATTTTATTACAAAATAACCTGTTTTCAGTACGCAAGCTGGCCTAAAATGTGGTTTGTCTCGATGTCAGCAACTTCTAAACACAGTTCGTTATGTTGCTGTTCTCGTTTTCCTGGGTGAAAACCTAGTTAACAGTGTTGCCATGATAATGCGTGCACAAGGCTTGAATTGATGCCTCTCGGCTAGACTTTCAGATGCGGTAACAGCAGCGTTATGCCAAATGATGCCATAGGAGGCACCCTAGAATTGGTCTAAATTGCAGTGCAGCGGAAAAAGGAGCTAGCTAGTGCGACATTTCGAGACGAAACGGATCAACTCTGCTTCATTAGTCTAAGCAGGTTCCCTTTCACAACTGTTCGTCAATAAAATTATGCTGGAACTCAGAGCAGAAAAATTTCCGCTCCTACTACCTTCTTTTCCTGCAGTTCTTACCTGTCTTGGTTTTCTTAGCCTTCTCTGACTAAACTCATTTATGTAAATCACTCATCCTATCTAGATTAGGCGTTTTGCGCAGTTCTTATGAAAAAACGCCTCCTATATCTTTGCAATCTATTATCATTCCATCATCCTAATAAGAAGGGTATGCGATATGCAGGGTGGGATGCGCATTATTTCAAGTAATGCCTGAAGCCCTTGCAGTATAATGCCTCCCAACTCAACTTAAATCAGAATAAATGTATCCTTGACAGTTAAGTTAGGTAACCATACATAAACTATGAAAAGCGCATCAGCTCACCTCGGAAAGACCGTAGTCAGGCGGCAGCTGTCGCGCCATCTTTCGGGGCCTGGACGCCTTCACAAGAACGACATCGCCGTGGAACTTAGCCTGCGGGTGGTACTCGCCACCGGCTTTTAGGAACTCGTAGAAGGTTCGAGTGGCCGTCGCCACGTCCTGACGTTTTGGCCGTACATTCGGGTAGGCCTTGAGGAGAATGTCGGTAGCCACCTCCTGTTTGGCGTCCCAGTTGGGATACTGATTCATCTGGCGCCGACACTGCACGAGAAAAAAAAATTAAGGGGTCAAGTTCTACCAGCCACGTACCAAAAAGGTACAAACCGCACTATTCTAGGTCTATTCGAATTTGTTTAAGGTCTAATCAGCGCTCTGTAACTCTCAAAGGATGTTATTTCACTTTGGCAAGGCATAGGCCGCTAGCCACACTTTTCCAGCTACCGCAATAGTCCTCATAGAAAAGCACATACATTATTTTGGTTCGTGGTTACTTCGTGCCAAATATCAAGGTGCTCGAAAAACTAAAACATATGGAATCCGGATCCTCAGTTCAAGTCGCATTATTAACAAACTTAACTATATACACCTTCCAGCTAATTAATCTGCCATTATTCGAGAGTTTCGTCATTTTTCAATTGCTGCACAAGAGATTGATATCATCGGAAGGAAGACGTGCTTCCCATTTTCTCCGCAGATGTGCAGGTACCCACGAAAGTATAGGAATGCGGAATGCACGAAAATAAATTGAATATGTTGCTGTTTTGAGATGCGACCATAACCTGAAACTGCGTTTTCAAGCACAACCTTGAGAGGTCACACCTAATATGAAACGGCACCTCCACTGAAAAGGAGGAATACGCTTCTTCTTCACTTCCACGTTAATTTCTGCAGCCTCTTCACTTGCACATTTGAAAACATGCACCTGGCTTATTTTTTCTTTTATTAGTATTAGGCTAAACTAGTGTTCTCTTTGTCTGCTGCAAACACGTGAACCCGGCCGGCATCTCTGTCTTAGGGTTTCGGTCCGGACTTGGTTCTCGCCGCGATCCTGTCAAGGCACGCCCTTCGGAATGAACGGCGTAAGCTCCAAGCTGATATCAATGTACGCACTTCAAGGAAGTCGATGTCGAGGTACTGCATGAGGAAGGCGCAAAAGAGCGACGACTCCTCCTCGTCCTTGCTGTCAGTGAAGCGCGTCTGGTGGCGAATGATGTGCACTGCCATGAACCGCGGGGCGCCGTCCAGGAGGGTTAGGCTGGCCACAGAGGCCCCGGCGGCCTGCAGCTGCACCGCCATCTCGAAGGCGACCGTGGCACCGAAGGAGTAGCCCGTCAAGTGGTACGGACCCTGGGGCTGCACCTCAACCAGTCTCTGTGAGTGCAAAAGGGAGGAAAGGAGGAAATTCGGGAGGCTGTTGACGTCATCTATAACCTACCAAGGGTGCTGTACACAGGGGTAGTTGCACGAACTACTTCCTCAGAAAGAAACGACGTCGCACTTAGCACGTCGTAACAGAAAACTATGCGTTTACCTGCCAGCCAATAACAAAGCTATCCCGAAGGGCCTGGGCAATGAGGACCATAAAGTGGGCACTGTTAAGCACATGTTCTATGCATTATGTCATCAATGGTCACATCATGTGTGGTCACGCTATGCGTGGTCATATGATCCGTGGTCATGTCAGATGACTTAGGATCATGCAGGCTGAAGAATGGGCGCTTTCAATAATGTCCCGTCTGTTGCAATGTTATCCTTGTGGGTTTAGCATCGGACGCACTCGATAGAGGTGCGGTGCAGGTAATCCTGTCACTTCTTCTGTAGTGGGATGGCACAAACGTTGGGAGTATAATTGATGAGATAGTTTTCCATAACGATGAATAAAGGGCCTGTTGTAAACTTTAATGAATAATATCACAGGAGCTCTGCCAGGTAGACTAAAATTTAGATGACGTCTAATGTCATGCACGCAGTACACCCCTGCTTATGGAATACGTCTAGGAACCTTATTCATAGATCGTATACAGCGCATAAAAAAGGCTAGAAACTGAACAGGAACATAATACGATGCAAAGACTAACCTCGCCTCCGCATTGTTGGCAGATGCCGATTACACACACGTTGCGTATTCTGAAATACAACCTCGCATTTTCTGAGCAAAGACAAGGCGCCACTGGTACCATGACGAACAGAAGGGGTTGAGCTCACTGCAAGGTGCCTCTGTATGGTGTTTCGCTTTCTATACGGTAAAGAAGTTTGAAAACAGCCGCACAGATGTTAGCTAGGCGGATGGTGGTCGTCGGCAGTAAGTCCTACGTAAAAAGAGCGTATGTTTTTTGGCTTCAGCTATTCGGTGGCCTTCGTAAGGTAACCTCAACAAGCTTGTCTTGAGTATGCAATGCGCCGTACCTGGATGTAGATGGCGGCCATCTCTTCGATGGAGCACACGGGGATGTCTGGCGTCCTCTGGACTCCGACAGCGCGCACGCACAAGTGTGACGCCAGCTCTGAGAGTCCGTTCACGTGGCCCTCGATAGGGTGCACGATGAACACAGGAGAAGCTCCCTTTAGGCTGTTCATCTCGACCAAGACGCGGTCTGGCACGAGCTTCTCGACCAGCGTCAGCCGCGGCACCTCCGACACATCCCCGGACTCTGCAGAAGTACAGAGTTAAGACAGACATGAAGCAGTGATCGTCCACAAGAGAGTTCGGCTATTGAGCCTGCTCCGAGTACCACATCCCCTTGTCCCCGCCAACGGATTTAGAAGGTATATGGGTGCCGCTGCCTGACGCTCCGAGCATGATAATCACGTCTGTGGTGCCCTGTGCATCTGCTTTAGCTACGTTATTATTATAGGTGAAAAATTACACCCTGCTCTCCTCACACAATCTGCAGTGGTTCTTCACGATGCGGCGAGCGGCCCGGAGCCGAGGTCGAGGGTCGAAGCTTACCTTCTGCCACCTGTGGCGTGTCGCACACGGTGGCGCTGGTGTCACACGCCATTTCGCAGGTGGCTCCGGCGCCGATCTCCCTCAACTGGTTGATGGTGAGCTGCCGGATCTCTTGCATGGAGAGTGTCAGGTCGTAGCCGCGTTCGAGTGTCTGCTTCACCTCGACGCTCATCAAGGAGTCCATGCCCAGCTCACCGAGGCTTATGTTAGGCTTCAGGCTAGACGGGTCTTTGACACCTGCGAGTGAAGGGGGAGGTGGGAAACGTGGAGGGACATTACGGGGGTACTATAGGTATGAAGTACTGAGAGGTTAGAGTGGCGCCAGCACAGCAATAGATACATGAAAGACGAAACAGAACGTTGTGTTTTTGTCTATTCCCGTGCTGACGCCACTCAAGCTATGTACAAATCAGCTATGATACGACCAGTTTCATTGATTGGTATTCGGAAAGAAATAATAGTACCAGCGCTTACTTTCGAGAGTGCGGTTTGGTGACTAAGGGCACAAGTTTAATCGGGACTAGAAATAAAGAGATTCGTTGGAAGATTACTACTCACTAGGCATCCGCTGGAGAACAACCAATGAAATAGTATAGGGGATTTACTTAGTAAAACACGTTGCGGGGCTAGTTGGTTATGCATGTTCTTTCTTCTTATGCATATATTTTAACGAAAGAATAGTATAGGGGACATGGGCTGAGCATCGTTCGGAGTACGGGAAGCTCTGAGTAAAGTATTATATGAAGTACGCCTGAGCAAACTGGACGATAACAGGTGGACAGCAAAGGTATTTAAATACTCATAGAGAACGAGTATTGACTCAGAGTGGCGAGAAGGGACTAGAAAACTAACCGGTAACTATGGAGGAAAAAAGATAGGGAAATGAAGACCTTTAAATGGCAAGTAAAAAACGGTGAAGGTGAAAATAGGATTAATTCCATGGAAAACAAGCAGACTATGGGACTATGTACAAATGGAAAAAGGAAAATAAGGAAGGTATCGTTCTGTGATAACTCAAGAGGCAGCGCTAGATCAGGCTGGCTTTGAACGCGAAGCTAAAAAAAAAGAAATTTAACCAAGTCGATGGCACATGTGCAGTTTGTGGTAACCTGTAGAAACGATTGAACATCTTATACTCGAATGTAACAGTATTCCTCCGGATTTCGGTGGAGGCTCAGTCTCTCTTCTGAAGCTCTACAGTTTATGTATAACACACGTAAATTGAATGCAACCGCGCTAAAAACTGGCAAAAAGTCATTTGAAGACTGGTTTCTCAAAAGCGTGGTGGTGAAGTAAGGTTACAAGTTCAGGATTGAAAATTGTATTTAAACAAGAATAGCGAAGTTATAAATAAAACCCTTAAATTTCATTGCTTAACGAAATATAAGGCAAAGAATCCGAGCGGTGCGGTAACAGCCATCACCCAGTTGCGAAGGAGACGCTCCTGACTTTCATCCATCCACCCGGGCACGTGTGAAGACGAAGATATTAAAGAACAGAAGCAAGAAGACCGCAGTGATGAAAGTTCAAAACCGTGCCGTAGGTCGTCTAGGGTCTCATAGCTCCAGGTCATGATTAATAGAGAACGTGAAAAATAAGCAAAATATGCCACGCATCGCTGGGAAGAGAGGCTTCCTTTATAGAATTGTACATTATGAGTAGCATGCTCTTAATGAAAGTATAGCGAATTATTCAGTAAGACGTTTCATTTTTTTAAAGGAAAACTGTGCAATTCATCAAAAAACACGTCGACCGGCAAAGCTTTAGCTTGATTGTTAAGGCGCCAGAACAGGATTACAACAGAACAAATGGCAGTTGGTGACGAGCTGACGGATAAGTGCGAATTCGCCATGAAAGAAGTCTTTATAGCTTGACTGAACTTTCCAATTAGCTTATTTTTTGGCAAATACACAGCACATGGCTATCTTAAGAACTGAGCAGAATGGTGGAAAGTGAAAAGAGACAAGAACTGAGCTAGTTGGTTCGAAGTCCTGGTTTCGGTGTCCACCCGTAACGGAAACAGTCAGAAGTGAGGACCGAGGCACAAGGTGGAAAATATCCTTCCACTCAAGATAGTGAGTTCACTCACTCACCGAGGATGTGCGCGATGGATCGGATGAGGTCCTGCCTGTCCTTGGAATCCGACTTGTAGGAGAGATCGGCCTTTACCAAGCTCGAGACTACCGGGTGGCTCTGGCTGAGGAAGCGGTCCATCACCGTCATGCACGAGGTTATCTGCTGTGGCACGGTGCCACCCACAACCACGTCGGTGCCCTTGCTCTCATGGAGCACTCCCACGTCACCAATGGCGCCCCACTGGATTGCCAGACCTAGAAAGAAAAAATTCCATCTTTTGATTTGGCATCTCCCAAAGGCGTTCTAATTGCTCAGCGTTTATAGGGCTTCCATTATTGGACCTGATAAAGAAAGTGTAGGATAAAGACATTAACTTCAGAAAAAGAGGTATTCTGGACATACCTAAGGACGTAAGCATTTATTTCAACGGAGCCCTTGTCCACGCCTCAGGCTGAGGCGTGGACAAGGGCTCGGGTGACGACATCTTAGAGCTCAAAAATGTCTTGCAATAGTCTAACAGGATATAGCTATCGGCTTATTCGTACAAACAGTAAACTGGCTGACTTTTGCGAGATTAGAAATTGAACGAGGCAAGAGTGCTTTACATGCATGGAATAAAAACTTTTTAAATGTCTCGTGGACAGGAGCGGCATCAGAAATAGGGGCAGAGGCTCTAGAGGATCTCAATAGGCTATCTTCCTTAACGTCTATTTATTTTCCTCCCGCGCCCATTTGCACAAGGTTGTATGCTCTCTAGGCCCCACCAGGCGCAGAAAAGTTAAAAAAAACTGTACTCATGGATGTTCAGCATTTAAAGGTGCTTAATCGAAGCACTATCATTTGTTCGAAACCGTGAAAAATTTCGACCACCTGGGGTATCTTTAACGTGCGCTGACAACGCACAGCACACGGGCGCCTTTTGCGTTTTGTCTCCATCGAAACGCGGCCGCATGGAATCGAAACGCAAAAGGCGCCCATGTGCTGCGCGATGTCAGTGCACGTTAAAGATCCCCAGGTGGTCGATATTATAACGGAGCCCTCCACTACGGCACATCTTTCTCTGGAAGAGCAGCGTTCGGAGGCCGGGCGAGTGTACGCGCTTCACATGCGCTCCGCAAACTTTGTCCTTTACGACCGGATTTACTCACTAAAGCCGTCTGAAACTAATGTCATCCGCCTCCGCTTCTCGTCAGGAACCTGCCGATACCAACCTTTCCCGATTTGGACCACCACATCAAGAGGCAAGTCCATATCTTTTCATAACCCCGCTGCGCTGAGGCTAAGCCTCGCAGCGCAGCAGCCGCCGATACCGAACGCCGCTAGAGACGCGGCTTCGCGCTCGGACCACCGGCGCGTCGGCGCCTCGAAGGCGGCATGGGATCCATTGTAGTAGAGGGAGAAGACATATTTCTCTCGGAACTTACCTCTACTAACGGTTGGCAATCATCGCACGACAAGCGAAGCTCCAATCGCAAATCCCCTCCCACCGTTACTCCAAATCTGCCTCAAGCCCCGGCCGGCCGCCGGCCCCGGCTGCCCCACTGTCTTCCCTACGCCACCCCAAGCTCCCCATCGACGACCACAAGATCATCCTCCGTCCCCGTGGCGGCCTCGACCTTCCGACCGTGAACGGCGTTGTGCTTCGCGAGGCCATTCTGCAAGCAGCCCGCCTCAGAACTCAAGAGGCCAAGCCCGACACAGTCATCATCAAAACCCTCCAACATATCATCCTCATCAACACTCCCGACCCGCAGCGCAGACTCCGCTACCTCGACATCATGTCCATACTGATCAAAGGCACCGCCTACGATATATACTCCTAACAAGCGGCACCGGAGGACTGCGCCCGCGGCGTGGTCCATGGAGTCCCTCTCGACCACTCATACGAAGACATCAAGGACCGTCTCAGTAACGAGCGGAATCCTCCCATCCTCGACTTTAGACGCATGGGCTCGACAGAGTTCATCTTCATCCTCTTCGAACAAGACTGGGTGCCCAAGCACATCTACTACTCCTCTGTACTCTATATATGCTACCTCTTCAAAAAGAAGATCGAGCACTGCCGTAACTGCGGCGAACTCGGCCAGCGTGCCGATGTGTGACCGGCTCCCAAGCAACGCCGCTGTCCGGGCTGCGACCAAGTCGAACCCCCTGAAGGCCACTCCTGCACACCGCAATGCAAGGTCTGCGGTAAACCACACCTGACGGCGGACAGAACATGCAAGGCGCGCTTCCGCACCCCATACCTCGTCAAAAAAAGGTACTGGGATGCCAAGCGAGGCGCCAAAGCAAACGCCAGCCAGACTCCCACCAGTCAGGCTCCACCCCAACACAGCAGCGGCTTCGCGACTCGCAAGCCCCAGGCCCCGCAGCTCACATCGAAGCCATTTCCGGTGCTGCAGCCTGCCGCACCAAAACAGCCGTCCACCCCTATCAAGCCCAAGGCCCGATCCTGCTCCTGGACTGGAACCAGACCACCACCACCTCCAGTCCCACCGAGACCACCTGCCCAAGCACCCGGCCGCTGCACCAGTGAGGTGAGCTGGGCAGGTGTAGTTTCCCAGGACTCTGTCAACCCCCTCTATGAAGAGCTGCTGCGTGTCTGCGCGCAGCTCGTCTCCCTCCAAGCTACAGGACTCCGCCTCCAGGTACAACTGCATGCCCACCAGCAGGCCCAAACCCCTACCCCGGCACCAGTGGCCCCGGCCGCTCCTACTCCCACTCTTCCACCGCCACCTCTCCCTACTCGCGAACCGCTGGCCTAGAAGCGGGCCGCAACACCCACTACCTCCCTGACCACACCAACCCCGACCGAGGGAACGCCAGCCCTGCCTCCCAATTTCGAACAACTCACGGAGGCGAGAATTCAGGCCACGGTGCTGACGGCCATCCAGGCCTTCACAAATCAATTTGCCGACCTCACTACCCGTCTAGACGAATTTGCTCGCCAAATTTACGAGCGATTTATGAGCAAAGAGGCTCGCCAAGCGACCGCCTGTGCTGCCGTGCGGCCTAAAAAGAAAGTCCGGCTCCACACCGTCTCCATATCTTCCACGGCAATCGACAGCTTCAGTGATGGCGAGACCACGCGCTAGCCTCACTATCTAGCAGTGGAACTGTCGAGGCTCTGGTTCCAAGCGGGGGCTACTTCACCAGTTCTTAGCTCTGGGAGACGGCCCCAACGTGCTCGCCCTGCAAGAGCCCTCCAATCCCCTTACCCTACCCAGCTACGTGCCCATCGTCCCTTTTTCTTCTACACCCCCTCGGGTTGCATTTCTTGTACGCCGTGCGCTCAGTACTATCTCCCACCCCTTAGCCGTCCCTCGAAATAGATAATCTCCTCATCGAACTCGTGCCGCAGCAGCAAACTCGGGATACTAGTCTCTTCATCCACAATGTATACACCCACCCGAAGTGCCTGCGGCATGGCTTCGACCGACCATTCATGCTTGCCAAGCGAGCCGCACACAAATGCCCCCTCCTGATTGTAGGGGACTTCAACATCCCGCACACGGCCTGGGGCTACACAGCCGACACCCCCAAGGTGCTCAGGGAATGGCTCACAGCTCAGCAGGCCGGCTTCTCCCTTCTCACAGACCCCACCACCCCTACTCGCACCGGGAACATCGTCTGCGCAGACACTACTCCTGACCTCACCTTCACCCACCGCCTCCCGCACGCTGCGTGGTGTAACACCCAGGAGAATTTGGGTAGTAATCACTATATTATCGAGATTCTCCTACAAGCAGGCCCAACACGTAGACCCTCTCGTGAATCTACCATCACGAAGTAGGACTGGTTCTGCACCTCCCGAGCAGCCCGCACTCTACACACCATCTCAGACATAGCTACTCAGTGCGACCAACTCCAGCGTGACGTCCGCGCCGTGACTCGCCAACTCCCGGAAGACTGCCCTGCAGATGCGATGGATTCCCATCTCCTGCACCTATGGGAAGCCAAGGCGCGTCTCGAACGGAGGTCGCGGCGTCAGCTCTGGAATCGAACACTCAGACGCTGGCTGGCCCGGCTCAACAAGGAGATTGAGACGCATGCTACAACTCTATCTCGCCAAATTGGAAATCCCTCTGTAAGAAGCTGGACGGCAACATGAGTCTGCCCCTGACCTGGAACCTATTCCGTCATTACATTGATTCGACTCAGTCCAAGACACACAAGAAACACAACCTCATAAAGCTCATACACACAACCGAGGCCTCCCTGCAGGAACTCCTCGGGGAGCTTCGTGATCTCTACTTCCCCGCATATCCCTCCGCAGTCCACCCTTACTACACAGGCTCCCCAAACGACCTTCTCAACCAACCGATCACCGCGGCGGAAGTGAAGGCCGAACTTCAGCGCCTCAACGCGTCCTCAGCTCCTGGCACCGACGGAGTGCACAACAAGGCACTCCGCAACCTCGATTCCCCCTCCGTCAAAGCCCTAACCGACTACTTCAACGAATGCTGGCTGCGCGGCGCCCTCCCACTTCAGCGGAAAGGTGCCAAAGTAGTCTTTATTCCTAAATCCTGCAAACTTCTCCCCGCTAACCTCCGTCCCATCTCTCTTACATCATGTGTGGGCAAGTTCATGGAGCACGTTCTCCGGACCCGGCTAAGTCGGTGTTTGGAGAACAACCTTATGATTTCGTGGATGTTTGGTTTCCGCCCGGGCTTATACACCCAGGACGTCTTTCTACAACTCAAGCACTACATCCTTGACTCCTCCGCGGGCGACACCAAGGCTATCCTCGGCGTCGACCTAACAAAAGTTTTCGACAACGTTAACCACGCAGCCATCCTAGAAGGCCTCCACGCCCTAGGCGTAGGGCCGCGGATGTACAATTACGGCCGCGATTTCCTCTCCGCCCGAATAGCCACACTCACCATGGGCGACCACCGGCTGTCCGGTGTCTCACTGGGAGCGCGGAGAACTCCTCAGGGTGCTGTACTGTCACCTATCCTCTTTAATATAGCCCTTCTCCAATTCCCCACCCCATAACTCGCCCAAATACCCTACATAGATTTCAGCCTCTATGCTGACGACATCACTGCCTAGGCTAATCTAGGCAGTGATGCCGACATGGAACACAACCTACAGTCGGTCCTCAACATCATCGACTCATACGCTCGCGCGTGCGGCGTAGCCTGCTCCCCTTCTAAATCACAACTCTTCTATCGTCCCAGGCCGCACGATCCCGCCAACCCTCCCATCTCACTCACTCTAAGAAACCACCCCATTCCCCCGGTCTCCAAGATTCGCATCCTGGGCCTCGTCCTTCACTCCCACGGCGCGCATGGCAACGCCATCCAAACTCTCCAGACTCAAGCCCAGCAAGCCACCCGTCTCATCCTGCGCGTGGCAAACCGGCGCGCGGGTCTGCGAGAGCGGAACACTCTCCGCCTCACCCAAGCCAACATCACGAGCCGCACGGCATACTCATTCCCCTACCTCCCCCTAAACCAGAAGGAGCGGGACCGCATCAACGCGCTCCTCATGAGCTGCACGAAGCTCGCCCTCCGCCTACCCCCCGAACCTCTAATACCCGGCTTCTCAACCCTGGTACCCACAACACGTTTGAGGAGGTGGCAGAAGCCACCCTAACAGCATAGCTGGCTCGCCTGTCGAGTACTGCGGCAGGCCGCACTCTACTCTGTCAGCTAGGCATCACCCCGACCACCCATCCTGTCGAGGGGGTTCCCCTATCTCCAGACCTATGCTCCCATCTCATCATCCTTCTAATCCCTAAGAACATGCACCCCGAGAACGACGGAGAACGCAGGGCAGCCCGCGCCAAAGCCCTGCACAAGCTCTACGGCAACAGTTCCGAGGTAGCCTACGTGGACGCGGCAGCGTACTCGTCGGGCTCCCGCATGGTTCTCGCCGTCGCTAATAATCAGGCCCGACTAATCACATCAGGATCAGTCACCACAGACTCCTTGGAAACTGCAGAGGAAGCAGCCATTGCACTCGCTCTCATCTCTACCTCTGCCACCAAAAGTCTCTCCGACTCAAAATACGCCCTATCCAATTTTGCCAAACACCTGATATCCCGCACCGTGGCTCGGCTTCCACGCTTCTGGCACCCCACCCACCCCGTAACCCTTATCTGGACCTCCGCACACGCAGACCTCCCGGGTAACGAGGAGGTCCACACCCTCGCCCGAGGTCTCACTTTCCGGGCCGGAGTTGGACCTCCTCCACCATCTCAGGAGCGCCTGCTTACGTTCAAAGATATTCTTACCTACCACCTAGATACCCGGCGCGTTTATGCACCGCCGGCTCCCTCCCTAACCTTAATCCAGGCCTCCCACTGGCGCCGACTCCAGACCCGAACTGCTCTCTACAATATTCTCCGTCATGCCCGCTACCCCGATCAATTCCGTTTTTCTTGTACTCTGTGGGAAACCGGGAGACTTCCTTCACGTCCTCCTCACATGTCCTGCCTTCCCACACCCTCCATCCCCAACCACGGCGGAGTCATACTGGAAGACTCTCCTGGCCAGCTCCACTGCTGCTGACCAGCGCCGGATAATTACCTACGCCATGAAGCGGATAGCCCTCCGAGGGCTGTCCTTTGCCCTGTAAGGGCAGCCCCCTAAAGGTTGCCTCGTGCCATGTTAGGGGGTGTGCCCCCCTCTGTATTTGGCAATAAATGTTTCCACCAACACCTCTTTCTCTCTTGCTTGTTTCACTCCCACCTTCCTCCATTTTCCTTATGGTGCGGTTCCGGTGTCCATAGATATATATATGAGACAATTACTGCTCCATTTCCTTTCCTCAAAACCAATTTTCATTTGTCTGGGGCCGAATGGCCTAAATTAGATTATTAGTGCGTTAATTATTTACGACCACTTTGGTCAAACTAACACAAGTAGCTACCAGTTGTGAAGTAATACATACAAGATTACACAACTTGTAAGCACTTTTTCTTTCCGTAATTAGCGATTTTTTAGAAAATAAAATGGCGCAACAACAGTCTCACTTATCGGTGGACACCTTCATCACGCAGTGAGGGAAGTGAAGAAGGCCTCCGTCATTGAATTGAGCAGAAAGTACAAGATCGCCGCGAAAGAGCCGTCAGGGGAAGTACCACTCGAGGAAAACATTTAAAGCCAACTCTTTTGAAAGGAACGCCATTCATAGCGAAATGAAACCCTCGTTAAGAACGCTTTGGTGATTTTGCGTGAGCAGACCAGCTTCTCTGAGAGAGCATATCAGCAGCCACTTGAGCACATGTCGTGCTACGCTCCGAATTACAGCGGTTTGCATGAAGACAGCTTCAGCTCAAGTGAATGAAATTCTTGCGCTAATTCACCAATCTCACGCCAGGCCAGAAGATAACAGATATCTACTCTTATACCAAAATTGCATTACCTACGTCATCCTCAAAACATTTTACTAAACTGGTAGTTTCCACAGTATAAACTATAAAGAAATAACTACTGGTCTGGTGTATATCAATACGCAAAGGTAGTGGCTATATCTTCATTCTTTATACTAACAAAACTGTTGATATAGCAAGTCTCTTTAAGGCTCACATTAGTTTCGCAATATTGGTTTCACAACCATCGAAATCGAAGTCACGGCTCTTTTGAGGAAGAAGAGGCTTTCATACCCAGCAATGCTTGGACAAAAGCATTTTTCAACGGAAAAGAGTTTACGAACGCAATTGTTTCGTAGATTACGATGTTTCACTATAGCAATCAATATATCCACAGCTCTCCCCTCGGCAGACTTGTATATTTTTATCACAGTATGAACAGGCAGAAAACAACAAAATTCAAGTCACCGTTCTGCCAAAAAATCGTGCTTCAAAACGTCAAGACGCCTACTCTTCTACTGTTTATTTGGACAGTTCATATATTGTCTACGGAGTGCCAAAGTATTTTATGGTGTGAGCAAAGAGTCTACTCACCGGGTAGCCCGTCAGCGACCCGTCGCTCGCAGATGCGTTCCATGACTGAGTTGGCGTAGCCGTAGTTCGTCTGCCCGGCGTTTCCCCGACCGCACGTCACCGACGAGAAGACGACGAAGTGCTCGAGCTCGGGACACAGTTCGCGCGACAGTTCGTCCAAATGCTGCGTGCCGTCACACTTCGGTTTGCACACGGTCTCGAAGGACTCTGGCGTCTGGTTCTCGAGCAAGGCATCACGAAGAACCTGTGTAGAAGAAAACAATAGGTCGGTTGTAAATGACCCCAAGATGATATCCGAAAAAACTGACCGGACCGTTGTCATCGTGGTACTTAGAGCAATTGGGACACTTACATTTTACGTAATGTTGGGGCAGAGAATATGACGGCGACTTCATATCTGCATAGCTTGTAGAGCACTCTTTTTCGTTTTCCACACGTGCTCGTTTTCGGCTAGCTTTCACCCTACTGTTCGCTGCTTAAGGTGCGCGAAGCCACAGATGACCCTCTCCCCATGCGGCGCGTCTCACGGCGGCTGCCGTAGATCCACATTGCCGCCCTCCTCTGCTCTCGCGATTGTCTACATCCCCTTTCTATGTAATTACTACCCTTCGGATCGTGCCCATGGTAACAACCCTCCGGTTACGCACTTTATGCTGCCACGATCCCTTCTCCCTCCCGCTCCAGGTACCTACCTCCAGGGTCGTTTTCATGCCAACTGCCCCTCGCTTGCTTCTTGTGCTCTCGCCCCAATCTACACCTTCCACGCAGCCCCTTCGGGACGGTTCCCGTGGTAACCACCGTCTTGTTACGCCTTCCTACGCTCTCATCATGCTCTCCTCTTCCCTCTTCGTCTTTATCTCTCTCTATCTCCTCCTTCGCGGTAATCATTCTCTTCCTTCCAGGGTAACTGCCCTCCAGGTGGTTCCCATGGAATCCAGCCATCTGTCACGCCTCTTATGCTCTCGTCACACCCTCTTCCTTTCACGGTAACCATCCTCTGGCTGGCGATTTCTCCACTATAGTCTCACCCTCCTTCTTCCATACTAAGTACATTCTAGATGGTTCCCGTGGTAACCACACTACAGTTACGCCATCCTACACTCTAGCCATACCCTCTTCATTCCACGGTAATCGTTCTCCTCCTCCCAGGGAAACTCACCTCCAGGTGGTTTCTGTGGCAACCACCCATCAATAGCGCCTCTTCCGGTCTCGACATGCCTCCTTCTTTGAACGGTAACCATCTTCCTGGCTGTGAATACCTCCGGTCTAACAAGGCCATCCTACTTACATGGCAATATCCTCTGGATAGTTCTGGTGGTAATCACACATCGGTTACGCATTCCTCCGCTCAGAACATTCTCTCGTCTTCCCACGGTAACCGCCCTCCGAGTGGTTCGCATGGCCACGCACTCTGCGGCTACGCAGACTGCTACGGCACAGTAATACTACTACCACCATGACAGGAAACCGGGGAATGGGTGCCTAACAGCTCTTGCTTGGTTTATGGTTTATGGGGATTTAACGTCCCAAAGCGACTCAAGCTATGAGGGAGTTTAGGAGAGCAAGCTGCCGGGCTAGTTGGTGATGCATGTTGTAAACTTGGAAGCGCAAAAAACCGGACGACGGACAGAGTAAGGGAACACAAAAAACAGGTTCACGAGCGCCGTAGTGAAGGGCTCCGGAAATTTTGACCAGCCGGGGTTTTCTAACGTGCACTGACATCACGCAGCACAAGGACCTCTAGAATTTCGCCTACATCAAAATTGGACCGCCGCGGCCACGATCGAACCCGCGTCTTTCGGATCAGCAGCCGAGCGCCATAACCACTGAGCCACCGAGGCAGCATAACAACCCTTGCTGTAAAATTTCCATTATCGAGGTTTTCTGAGTCCACCTGAGCAAAAATCAACTAATATTTACCACGGAACAAACAAAGGCTCCCAAACTACGTATTTCAGAACAGAGCAGCCAACACACGGCAGTCACCCAGTGCACCATGAGCAGTAATGTGACCATTAGCCTCACATTACTGTGTCTCCGAACTATACAGCCAGGCATAATGTGCTCATGATTAAGCGATTTGTAGCCAGCGCTGTGCGAAAGATAGTGCAATGTACTGAGAGGAGTCCTGAAAGTGTACTAAATTTCAGTTATTGGTATAATTCTTCAGCTAACTGTTCGCTTAGCTACTCCATTAATAGTTCATTATGTTGGCCCTAGACAGCTTCCACATTGCAATCGAGACTCCTCGGTTGATGTATGCCAAGTAATAACCGCCAACGTAGCCAAGTGCACTGCAGAAGGAAGGCCTCCCCAGCTTGTGCTTTCTTGCGCCGGCAGTGGCCACTCAATCGCAGTGAATGTCCTTCATCACTTTCCCTTCTTCCGTGCCGCTTCGGGAAACATATCTCATCATAAACTTAAGTGCTCGAGACTGGGCTAGTTGGAACATGATCATATGCAAGACCTGCGCTGCTTAGCAACTAAGTAGCACACGTCTGGCATATGAATACATTTCATCGCCTATCATCCGCTTTATCTATTTTCGAATCTCTCTGGTTCTAGTCTACTGCAGGTTGCTTGTTTTATTCATTTCTATTAAAACTACCGATACCTACATCACACACGAATTTACATCTCGTCAAAGGGTTTATTCTATGCTCATCTGCCTACAAACGCCCTTATATTACTTAGAGTCGCCCAGGACGTGCACTGCAAGCAACGGCGAAGTGCGAGCCCGAAGCAGTTTTCCAAGGGCCAACTGATAAAGACGTGCTTACCATGGCGAGGTTGAAGATGCCGCCTACGGGTCCGACGTTCGCGGCCTCCTGGATGATCTGTCGAGCACCCTGCTCGGTTGAAACGTCGGCCTTGCTCACAATCACCTTGGCGCCGGCGTGCTGCCACCGGTGGAGGCAGAGCTTCTGGTAGCCCGTACGCACGCCCGACCGGGCGCTGAGCAGCAACTTGCGGCAGCCGCGAGACACCATCCAGTCGGCGAGCTCGAGGCCGAAGCCGCCGAGACCTCCGACAATCACGTACGACTTGTGCTCGTAGAAGCAGGTGCGGACCACTGCCTCGACGTTGAGCGGAAGGACGGAGGTCGTCTTGAGCGGAGTCTCCTCTGGACGGACCTGCGAGCATTAAGTGTGAGTGGCAACGTTAGCAGTCGAATTTCGAAAGCACGGTGAGAACAGCTGTGTCTGAGAAAAATGGCCAAGTACGGTGCAGTGCTGTTAAACCAGATTACTGCAACATGCTGAAGATTGCTGGAAGTCGTGTTTTCTAATACAGAAAAAATTCAAGGCAGCCTTCATTGGAGCTTAAAAACTGGAACTCTAGCCTCCGTTCATCAATAGCTTAAACTGCAAAGCCACGAACAGGCTTCGGAGTGCATACGTATTTTTTGCAACCATAACGCCACGAACCCTGTGACGTAGCTGTGAATACTGATATGACGGGGCATCCCACCACTGCCTGCCGCTTGTCTGACGTTTGCATCCTCATGGTAGTGCTGGCGAGTTTCCTGGGAGTCTGGGCAGCCTCCACACAGGTACAAGGAAGCCAAAGACAGATAACGTCGAGATAAAGGAAAACAACTTTATGTGTAGTATTTACATCCCCATCGTCTAAGAGTTTGGCGCGGGGACTGACAGCATTACGGCGTCTCGAGACGGGCCTCTAAGGGCGAAGATCGGCGAAGACCCGCTCGCCGCGTCTCTCCGCTCCCATTCTCTTGTCTGCGCGCTAACTTTTATAGCCGCTGTAGTATCACAGAATGCCCCGGGTACCGATCGCGTCATCTGACACAACAATGCGTTGGGATTCCACCAGCCTCTCCGCAGCTAACACTGGGCGCCCTCCAAGAGGATCACTCAAAGGAGATTCTGCATTTCATCAGACGGCTTCGGGACGGTTCATGCCCGTACCGGGCACCTCAAGGCGTGTTGTTGACGCTCGTAGGGCAGCAAGATGAGTTAGCGCTGCGCCGGTCTGCACGGCACCTTAACAGGCGGCCGCCAGAAGGAACTTTAGTTGTAAAAGCTTTGGCACAGCCCTACCACGCTGCGAAAAGCAACCAAGACCTTTCTGACCAGTAACAATGTCACCTCTCAAGCTTCAATCAGTGCAGTCGCAATTATTCCCCCACGAGAGCCGTCAGCGACAATAAATACGTCTGCACTTAACAAGCAAACTTAACATATCTCTCCACATGCACCGACAAAGCTGAACACATTATAGCACACTGAAAACCAGACTGCGTAAAAAATGCAATACAATGTCACGGAAAAAAATCTGGTCCACAAACGCAGAAAGTGCGAAGATGAGACATGAACTAACATGGAGGAGTAAATCGCGGCTTAGGTAGAATCGTCTCATTCACCTCGAGCACCACCTTGCCCATGTGCTTTCCGGAGGCCATGAAGCGGAAGGCCTCCTCGGCCTGGTTCCTTGAGAAGCGGATGGCGTCCAATGGCCGCACGGCTCCCGAGGCGATGCCCTCGCGCACCAACTCGGCGACGCGTCGCTTGTCGGCAGCCACGAACGGGTCGTCGCCGAACAGCGCGTCCAGCAGGATGCCGTGGAAGGTGACGTTCTTGAGGAACACGGACATGCCCAGCGGGGAATTTTTGGACAGGTCGAATTTGCCGATCTCCAGGAAGCGGCCGTGCGTGGCGAGGCAGCGCACGCTAGCCTGTAGTTTCTCTTCGGCCAGAGAGTTGAGCACAAGGTCCACGCCTGTTTTTGAGGATGTGGGGAAGATGTCCAAGAGATCGAGTGTAAGAAAAACATCTTTTCCGCCTAAAAATTTTTAAACGGCCAATTTTTTCTTTTTCTCTTGTCGCGACCATTCAGACTACCGCTTTGTGTTGAGGCAGTTTCAAGTACTAGGAAACTCAGAACTCTTGATGCTGCTACAACAGTAACGCCCCTGTAGCCCGTCAAAGCTCTTGAAACTCAGCTTAGGTTACAACGCATTTCCAATGTTTGGCACTCCTCAGCCGACAGCAAATAATTAGCGCCCCCTTAGAAGTGGTGAAAAGAAGCCTATTTAGGCCTTGGCTGGGAACAAGATGTAGGGTGACTTCTATCGGTTTTTATCCCGCGCACCAAGATGCCTTCAATGCAATGGCATTTCGCGGCGAGACAGAAGTCGTGAGGGGTGCCACAACTATGGTATCTACGTTCATGCCTATTCTATATCCTTCGTTATATTGGTAACCCTTTGCGAGTCGCTGCTGCGCATGTACGGTAGCGCGGGCAAGCGCAATTAGCACTGCCGTACATGTACGGCAGGGATCACGCGTGCGAAGTTTAGCGCGAAACTAAAAGCGGGTGCTAATAGCATGGTGCCTCTAACTCTTCACAGTCGCAAACACAAGAACAAGAATTCTAATTTTGCCTCATTAAGCGCTTAGCGCGGCTTGCAATCAAGCACTCGCCTAGTTTCGGTTTCTCTATGCACGTCATGTGCTCCTGTAGAGGTACGCAAGATCTGATTTTTATCTTGATGGGCGCTTCGTTTTTTAAAGCGAAAGCTTTACTGGCTGCGAACTTCCGATTTCGCCGTGGCGGCGCTCCGAGGAGGCACATGACGTCACAACGCGCGCCTCACCACGGAGCCGAACCGGTCTGACCGGGCCGGCGGCCGCTGGCGCACTCGGCGCGAAATAGAGACGTGCTCCAAGTCTCCGCCAGTGCGGTCAGAGTACGCCGAAGCCGCCGAACGCGTCGGCGGTCAAGCGTAGATGGCTTCTACGTTTATGGCACCCCACCCACCCCGTAACCCTTATCTGCACCCCCGCACACGCAGGCCTCACGGGTAACGAGGATGTCCACTCCCTCGCCCGAGATCTCACTTTCCGGGCCGGAGTTGGACCTCCTCCACCATCCCAGGAGCATCTGCTTACGTTCAAAGATATTCTTAACTACTACCGAGATACCCGGCGCGTTTACGCACCACCGGCTCCCTCCCTAACCTTAACCCAGGCCTCCCACTGGCGCCGACTCCAGACCCGAACTGCTCCCTACCCTACTCTCCTTCATGCCCACTACGCCGATCAATTGCTTTCTTCTTGTAAGCTCTGCAGGAAGCCGGGAGATTTCCTTCATGTCCTCCTCACATGTCCTACCTTCGTCCATCCCCAACCACGGCGGAGTTATACAGGGAGACTCTTCTGACCAGGTCCGCTGCTGCTGACCAGCGCCGGATAATTACCGACGCCCTGAAGCGGATAGCCCTCCAAGTGCTGTCCTTTGCCCTGTAAGGGCCGCCACCTAAGGGTTGCCTCTCTGTATTTGGCAATAAGTGTTTCGACCACCACCACCAGTTGGAGTATAAAGGGTCTCGCTTTGGCTGATGTGACGTCGCCGTGCAGCGCGCGCGCGCGCATTACACTGGAGTATAAACGCACCTTAACAGAGCCTGCGCTTAACCGCTAACCAACGTATTCGGTGGCGGCATCTATGGGAGCCATTCAAACCCCCCGCACACTCACTGAATAAAAAAACCTGTGCCGATGCTCGGGTAGAACCAGGGCCTTAAGCATTTGAGGCCGAGACGCTACCACTCCGTCACGACGGCTCAAGCTTTAGCCATGAATAAAAGCGCGTCTAGAGAATGCACTCTTCCGATGCAGAAGTCTCCGCGCTTTCTCTACGTATGTCCTGGCGTACCAGAGCTAGGCCATCAGCAATTTTTGATTGCCGGCACTCACGCGAAGCTATTGCACACAGCTTTGTCTACTCAGTTTACTTCCAGGTGTTCAGTTGGGCTCATCATTGTCGCGCGCGCTTTCTACTCTTCCGGAGATGACAGTGATTATTTCCTATTCGCAGTACTTTACCGAATCTCGGTCAGTGAACGACTGAGCCCGTCACAACCGCAACATCGTGGAAGCTAGAGCGGCGACGACGACGCTCAAGGGAGCTTAAGGCAGAAAAAAAACGCCGACCACGTGGGCATGTTTTCTGAGAAACAACGCTAACTTCAAAAAGTAAACAATGAGTAGGGAAGCTCACCCCGGCCTTTGGTCTCTGAAAGCACGTGCTCTTCGAATGATAAGTCGCGTGAGTTTGCGAAGTGTCGATCCTCCAGCTGAGGGAACCGCCGCTTGAGGAACTCCTTCTTCTCCTTCGACCCTGATGAAGCAAAGAATAAGCAAGAAATGTGATGATACAGCGGCAGAATTCCTTCCATGCAGCAGAAAAGAAAACTGCTTGACACTCTAGTAAAAGAAAGAATATCTGCATGATCGACATTAAAAAAATCAGGCGCAGTTGAACTACTGCTAAACCTGATTAGAAAATTTATTAAATTGGAAATTGGTTTCTGGGCGAAAGGAAACGGTGCAGTATCTGTCTCACATCTCAGCGAACACCTGAACCGCGCCGTAAGGGAAGGCATAAAGGAGGGAGTGAAAGAAGAAAGGAAGAAAGAGGTGCCGTAGTGGAGGGCTCCGGACAAATTGGTTTTGAGGAAAGGAAATGGCGCAGTATCTGTCTCACATATCGGCGGGAAGCTTCTGGTTCAAAACTGGGCACTTAGACCCTGCTTCCGACTAGTGTAGTTAATGCGTCATAAAAAGTAGGCAGTGGGCGCATGCGGCTTGAAAGTCAACTGAGTCCCCTGTAATGGTCTTTCATTGCTTCTTTAACCAAAATGCATGAACTTCGATAGCGCGCTCTTAGTTAAGAAATGCACATCCAAACCAGCTGTCAATTATCAGCGGACCATAGATTCCCGTGAACATATCTACAATGTGAAAACTACTACCGTTTAGAGCATCACTTTATGTCATACGCAAAAACAGTGAGAGCTGTGTAAGATCTGCAAAGTAGCACAAATTATATCATCGACAGAGCTTTCAAGAACACTTATCTTTTTGACTGAACTTTATAACCACTAGACAAGTTTTCCCCCAAATACGATTTCGCAGTCAAAGTATCGAACTTTTTACAAATAACAGCGAGTCCTTAGCATTGAAGACAATTTTGTACGTTTCACATTGAACCTATTACATGCAAGATGTGCAACGGCCCTGCTCTTGGCGCTTACCGACGGTGGTGAAGACGATGCATCCCATGGAGAGGGCGATAGAGATGGCCGCCTGTCCGACGCCTCCGCTACCGGAGTGGACCAGCAGTGACTCTCCTGGCCTCATATTCCCTCGGACCAGCAGTGCATAGTAGGCGGTCGAGTAAGCGACGGGAACTGTGGACGCTTCTTCGAGGCTCCAGGACTCGGGAACCTCCCACAGGAAGCCGGGGTCGGCGGCCACTGCCGTCGCCATGCCCTGAGCGGTCACAGATCCCATGACCCGGCGCCCCATGGGGTCACGGCCGGCGAACTCCAGGCCAAGGACACAGTCGGCAGTGCCTAGGTTCCCTTCAGCCAGTTGAAGAATAAATGGCATCACGTCTTTCTCTACCCCGCTTTGAGCCAATTTATTTCCGCCTAGCAAAGCATAGCACTGACATCTCTACAGCACTTAAGAGGCATCATGTCATGAAAGTTTAACTCCCTGAATAGGAACTGCATTACTGCCGTTATGTATCATTGATCTGTTGCGGGCCGTCGGCATTCAGTGAAGACTTTGTGGAAGCAGATGCGCTGGTCACATCGCAAGTGTCAAGGAATTGTTGAATAAACACACAACAAGGATTGTTCCAGTGATGCACATGATACACCAAACGTCTAAGCGCTGCATAATCCTATTCACGTACACACTGTTTCAAATACGGTGCATGCAGCTTACCGTTAAAAGGTCATTCCTTTTTAAAAGTGACAGCACGACGAGAAAAGCCATATACGAAGTCATCTTCCAGCCTCAAGCCCCTTAGCCATCGTTTTACTCTTGTCTATTATCCTTGTTTTCCCCTTCTTACAACTCATCTGCTGATCAGGAAGACAGCAAAGCTTTTCTTATAACTCTTGGAGCACAGCATTTACGAAACATCCCATAGCTCCCGTGCATCACAATTAATCACTATTAATGGCACAAAATCGCGCAGGTAAGTTAACGAACTGTCACCACGCTTTCGACGGTCAAATGAACTCCTCAGTGCCGTTCTCTACATGAACAGGATATAAAAATAGTGGAGAAGTAAGAATCGCAAGGCTCCAACAATAGCTCATAACCCAGCTCGCAGGGGGCGCCGCCGTTTGACAAGAACAAGCAAGTGGACGCTGGAGCGTTTCAGAAAATGAGCATGTTCACTACCAGTGTAGAGTTACCGATCACATCCCATATGAAAGTGCTCTGTAGACAGTCTGTACACTTCTTATAGACTCTATTGCCTATGGACCATTCTCTGGATTTGTCTATAGCCAGTCTACAGGTTTTATAGACAAAAGTCTATTGATAGTTTATAGTTTCTAAAGAAATTTTTTAACCATTATGTGCACATGCGAGCGTATACGGCTCACTGTTTTGAGGGCTCACCGGGCAAGGCATCAGGTGAAAGCTTTCCTGTGGCGAGCATGATGTCACGGAAGTTAAGAGGAGCGTAGTACACATTGCACAGTACTCCGTCGACGCCACTAGAGGGAGACGCGTAGCGAAGTGGCGACTCGTACCACTGCAGACTGGACAGATCGCCGCGAGTCTTCACGTTTAGGAAGGCGTACTCTGTCGTTGTCTTCGGAGCACCGCCTAATAAAGACCAGAAAAAACAATTATGAGGTCTGAAGAATAGAATAGGTAACCAGGGTTTAACGTCCAAAAGCAGCACGCGGGCTGTGAGAAGCGGAAGGCTTTTGGAATACTTTTGACCACCTGCAGTTTAACGTGCTAAGACATCGCTCAGCACACAGAAGATACTGCATTTTGCCTTTATAGAAATCCGGCCGCTATGGTAAAGATTCGATCCCTCGACCTTGAACCCAGCAGCCGAAAGGCATAGGCACTACCCAATCCGGGCGGGTACTCGAAAAAGAGGAACCAGGAGTTGTTAGCAAAGGTGCCGCTCCTCAAAGTATTCAACAAAAAAATACGGTGTGCTTACACCTGTCATCTTTTCAAACATCCTCTGAGCTACTTGTCTGCCCTAGATTTTCTGTTTCCTTGATCAATGCAGCCACGAAGATGAAAAAAAGGAACGTTTCGAGGATACGTGTCGCGTCCATATAACCGTAGTGCCAACGTCCATGTAAAAAAATTCTTGCGCGATAAGCCCCAAAGCCGGGATTCACATGAACTGAGCCAACTATAACGTCCTCAGCTGTCATACCCAATCCATTATGCTAAACTTCTCGCTACGTTGTGCTCGGGGGAACTTTCGAAGAAAGTAATCTACAAACGACTACACAAGTAAATAGAATAAGAAGGCGGGACCCCAAACATCACCTTTGACTTCAGAACAAACCTTTCAGTCCATGAGAACGTCCTTCATGTGAAAGTAGCAAGCAACCAAACCAAACCTATACTAGCATTAGACCTCAAGGAAGCATATAACAATGTCAAGCACAAGGCCACACTAAGCAACCGACAGAACGCGACTTGCGGTGAAAATATGTACAGATACTGTATATTGAAGTCTTCCTGGCCGAACGCATGGTTAGCCTCAGCGTAGGGAAAACCGAAGCAGAACACATGAAAATGGGTGACAAGGGGACCCCAAAAGGTACAGTATTATCCCCAATGCTATTTAACATAGCCATGCTGGGAATGCGATAGGAAGTGCACTTCATTGAGGGCATGAAACATGCCCTCTACGCCGATGACATTGTACCATGAATGAACAGCAGCAATGGAGAGAAAATGCAAAACCGACTGCAGGAAGCTGAAAACACAGTACAAGCATACGCAGAAGAATGCGGGTAGCATGCGCCTCGAACTAATCAGAACTCCTAATATTCAGGAAAGGGATAAGCGGCAACCTCATCGAGGTGGGCTTGACAGAACGAGGCTGCGACTGACACCGCGCAACTTATGAAAGGGCGCACAAGAGCTACCCTCTAAAACAGATGAGCAAGAAGTGTGCGGGAACTACATCAGAACAGGCAGCCATCAGGATCCTGAAAGACGCCAAGAAATCCGAAAGGCAAGCAAAGCTCGTATGGACACCAGTGCATCAGTCTGTACAGGGGAACGAAGGCGTACATGAAGCAGCCCGAGCACTCCTACCCTGGACACCCCAACGCATTGACGAGCCCAAATACTCAAGCCTGCTGACCACATACTCGAAAATCCGTCATCATTGGCAAGGCAGAAGGGAATGCGCGCCAGGGGACGAAGAACTAGACAAAGAATAGGAAATACAGCTGATAATGATAGTTACAAATACGTAATCAAGTTCAGAAAGACTACGCAAGCTATACAGAAGATTATAAGCCACAATACGAACACTGTGGCATAGAGGTGGACTTATACCACATGGTATGGGCCTGCCAGAACAGATAGAAATAGAAAGGATAAAAGAACCGACGGGGGGATTGGGCAGTGGGAGGAAATCCTGGCCAGCTCCGACCCGAAAGATCAGCAGGAGCTGACCGAAAGGGCTGCGGCGGCTGCAAGATACAATGGACTCCCGTATGATCAAAAGCCACCAATTTTAGTTCCAAATAAAATCTTTTCATTGTCATTATCCTCCACCAACAATACACAACAGGATTTCAGCTGTATTTGCACCCAGAGGTTCGCCCACGTGTCACTAATTTTTTTCCCAACTGAACGCGTCTAGTTCGTAGCGTTTGGGAGTATCAGGCCGTCATAGACATCATTCAGCCACCTAGATTAAAGACGTGCTATACTTACAGGACTGCGTGACCAAGTGCCTGTAAGATCCCCATTGTCCGTCCTTGAAGACGTTCATCACCAGGTCCTTCTCCAAGATGTCCTTGCACGCTGGGTTGCTTGGGTGGAAGTTGGCGGCATTGTTTGCTCCCTTTATGCTGGCGTTGAACACGCACCTGTCAAGAAAAAACAAAAGCGTGACTAGTGCGCCTATTCTCCTTCTGGCAGTTATAGAAGTGAACCAGTCTAGCTTAGGTCGCAGAAACTGTACTATTTCAATATGGTAACAAAATACGACAATTTTCGCCGTCTTGTCGTTGGTTGCCACATTGAAACAAACTTTTCTGCAGACGTGGTTGCAATAGCTGTTTTATGGAAGCAGAAAGACGTAATACTGCTGGAATTGCTTTCGGCACGAAAGCAATTTTTGACATCAGGACTTTTTTTTTTACTTTAAGGGCTGCAGGAAGTTTTGTTAAGACAAAGGCCTGTCATAAAAAGTAAAAAGGTTGGCAGGCGATCATGCATTGTAGTGCAGCATTTCTTTGTCAGCAGTTTGCTTAAAATTTTCGACTGTTAACATTCGCTTTTAATAGCGTCCTTATGATTTCGGCGTCTGGTGCGGGCACTATTGTTGCGGGCCTCCTCTCCCCTTCACTTTCGCGCTCTTTCGCACGCTCCAACAGTGGCAGCTCCAATGCGAGCGTTAATTCTTCTCGCTCCCGCTAGGGGCTCTAATGCATAAGACGCCCTACGCCCCCCCCCCCCCCCCCTTCGGGTCTTTCCCTCTCGTACTTCGCTCCGCCTTCAACCGACACAACCCTCCTGTCGCAATGTCCCAACTGATTTTCAGCAAAAGAGACCCATACGATGAACGCCTTGGGCGGCCCTTATAAATGCACAGAAATTACGAAAAATGAAACTAAATGGTAGTGACCCTTTTCATTGGGTCTTTCTTTGCGTTGTTCTTTCGTGTTAATTGTAAACACTATGCTCACTGTGCTCATTGTAATGGCTATGCTGGCAATGAGAGCACCCAAGTTCGATTATTGATCGACAGTGCACTAGTAAATCATATCGACGGGAAATATGTAAACACCGCGTAGTGTCCTCACCTGATGTGGCTTCCGCCAGTCTCCTGACGCAAGCAGTTAGTCAAGCCCACAATGCCACTAACGGCAGCATCTTCAGCGAGCAGCCAAATGTTCTCTCCGGCGGGCTTGTTATCGTATTCAAGCGTTTTAGCCTTTAGGGACTCGACCCATTCGAAGCCGGAGTTCTTCACCGTGATCACTTCCTGCTTCGCTAGATCGAAGGGCGCCGCCGAGGACTTCCTCAGAAGAAACAGCGTTGAGATGTTGTTTGACTTAAGGCCTACCAAGCGGAAGCCGTGGGCACAGAAGGCTGCCTCCACGGCGTCGATAGCATGCACCTTGGGAGAAACTTTACCGACGGTCGATAGGAACATCTCGGCCGAGGTCAATGCCGTCCGCAACGCAAGAAGCACGAAGGCCTGTTCTCTGCACCGCACAGACAGTTCTCCGGCCAGGGTCTCGAGGCTCTTTGAGCCCTGCCCGCCGATACCAAGCAACACGATCAGGTCAGCATCGGGCAGCCCGTTCTTGGAGGCACTGGCTGGGTCCCAAACCACGGTCCTGGTACCCTCCGGAAGCTGCTCAGACGCCTGCTTGTCCGGAGACGGGTGGGCAATAGTGTACTCGATCTTCAGCAGGATGTTGGACAGGCGTAGCAGCTGAGACACCCACGGTGCCAGGAACGTGTCGCTGCCTTCGCCGGCCAGTTCCAGGACTCGAATCTTCTTGACGTTCATGTTCTCGACGACCACGTCGAGGACGTGTCGCAGCGGGTTTTCTTCGAAGAGGGCTGTGTTGAGCACGTCTCTCTCAAGGTCCTCCTTGTGGGCTGCCAGCGCCGACTGGACGGTAGACACGAGGGAAGATGCTGGGTTGTTAGCCTGCTGCTGGATGGCGGTTAGCACTCGCAGCAGGCCGTGGTTCTCAGCAAGATTCTCCAGGTACCTGTTGAGCACCTGCTCGGGCGCCTCTCGGAAGGCGTTCATGACGTCGGAAATCTGCGCTTTGTTTTTGCCGCACGACTCGAGGATGCGCAGGGCGACGCTACAGCACACATCAATGTACTCGCGCACGCACATCTCGCGCTCTTTACGCGCCGCCTCGTCGTCCGAGTACGGCACGAACTGGTACTCCTCGAGAAGTGTGGTCTGCTGCACAGCGCGGCGCGGGGCGACACTGGCCTTGAGACCCCGCATAGAGACGCCGCCGGCTCGGCACGTGTTCAGGTATCGGTCGTATACGATGTCGATGCCTGTAGGGTGGGATTGCCGAAGCACGGAGAAGTGTTTTTACAACTCCGCAGCATAACACGAGTTTATTTGCGAACGCTCAACAATTATGGCACTAGAAACAAATTTGCCCAGATTAACTTTAATGCCGTCCGGTTAAAACCTGGGGAACGCAATTATTTTCAATAATCAAGTGTCATTAATCAATTGCAATTCTTGGCCCGTCTTTGTGGGGCTGATGAGGATGCTATAGCTTTCAAGGTTCCAAAAATTTACTCTCTTCGTAGATGCCAGTATTTATTTTCTCTTTGTGGTGTTAATATGGCCGTATTTTTTACATTTTAAAAAATGATAGAAATCACGATGCTTCTGTTACATTTTGAAATCACAGATATTTCAGAAGTTCCTTGCAAGCGATTTCAGCCTTCAGTAAAATCCGCTTTCATTAACAGCTACAATGTAAACATTTCGTGTGCATGACATCGCACGCCCGTGTGCTGTGCGATGTCAGTGCACGTTAAAGATCCCCAGGTGGTCGAAATTATTCCGGAGCCCTCCACTACGGACCTATTTGTTCCTTTCTTCTTTCAATCCCTCCTTTATCCCTTCCCTTACGGCGCGGTTCAGGTGTCCAACGATATATGAGACAGATACTGCGCCATTTCCTTTCCACCAAAAACCAATTATTATTATTATTAATCTTCGCTCATATTGGTGTTAGCTGTTGCTTAGTTGGAGCCGATTTTGCCTGAGCAGGAAAACCGCAGTTTCAGCTGCACCCAGAGCATAAGGAAAGTGCCAATGAGAAAGGAACACAAGTGAGGAGAAACTTGCCGGCGTCTCCAACCTCTTCAGCCACGCGCGCTTGTATTCCTGGGTCGACACGGCACGACTGTATCCTTACGGGTAAGTTGAAACTTCGCTGCGGGCTGCCCAGGACGCTGAACTGTAGCATGGTGTCGATGAAGGTTACCCAGTTTCCCTCCCACTGGAGCTTGCCGTATGGCTCTGTCAATAAACAGTCACGCGTAGGAAGGATACGTTGATTGTTGATATGAATACCAGAAGCTCAAGAAGGATTCGGGGCTAGCGCACAACACGCGCACATGACCTCTGTATGTGTGACGGACTGTGCCGTGGGTGTCCCGGCATTAGTATATAGGTGACTCGGCAAAATTAGCAGTGCATGGGTGACTCGGATCTAGCATTAATAAGTGGTCGCCTGGATCATCTCTGGAACCAGCACTATAGCACGCTGGTGGCCCGTCGTTAGTATTGGCACATGAGTGGTTCGGAACCTGCACAAGTAAGCGGGTAGGATGGTATTAGAATCTTAGTGGCTTGACAGTAGTACACAGCGGGCTTGACACAAGCGCTAGTATGTGGCTACCTCGGCGCTTGTTCCAGCTTTAGCACGTGGGTGGTTCACCACCATTACTACCACCTGTGGCTTGGCACTATCACTGTAGTAAGTTGTTGTTTCGGTGCCACTACCACATGGATTGCCCTGCACCAGTACTAGCACCTCAGTGGCTGGGCCTTAGCGCCAGCGAGTTGGTTGCTCGAAACTAGTACTAGTACGTGGGTGGCTCAGCGCTGACTACACCGTGGCCTCCCTCGCCCTCACGTCATGATAGTGTGCACACCAAACTTGCCCCGGATCACATGAGACCACCATCGAGAGCTCGCACTGCATGGCCCAACAGAATAATTAACATTGACGAAGAGGCAAACGCAGCAATTTGATCTTGCTACATACAACAACCCTGAAACGAACAACGTTCATCGCGAAAAACTACCATGTGGACCTAACACTCTATAATCAATTTGTTTTGCTGTTTTAATGTTGCTGCTGAAATTCTACACATAGCTTCGTCTTCTACTTTAGCTCCCGAGGACGTGCTGTGTCGCGTGATAATACTCCGCATCACGATTTTGTTTTTTAAAGCGATATCAATATTTACAGCCTTTAAACTTACAGAAGCGTATGCTTTTTAAAGCCTTAGAAAGCGCATCTGTAGTAAAAATATGAGTATTCATGTTCAGTGTGCGGTAGATGTGAAGAAACTATTGAGCATATCTCTTTAGACTGCAGCAGCATCCATCTATTCGTCGATGCAGGCACAATGAGCATATCCGAGACCCTGTAGGTGCAAGGATGACGACGGCCCGACTTCGACGTCAGCAGGCAACGGTTGGAGGACGAGAAGCTTACAACGTGAATACAGAGGCCCAAGCGCAGAAGTTTAGTATTCAAAGCCGGAAGAGCCTAAAAGGCACTGAAGTCTGTGTTTAAAAGGCAAGTTTCTAGGTTGTACTTCACGTTGAAATCAATGGTGGACTATGCACAGGCGATCATACGACGTGGGGCGGAAAATCTGCATTATCAGTGTACGTTGTGCATTGGTCTCTTAGATTGATCGCCTTTCCCTTCCGTGTTCGAATTTTATTTTGCTACCGCTTTTTCCCTTCCCTGGTGAACAGGCTAGGTGGTGGAGGTGGGGCGTCGAAGGTAAGTGGTTGGTTTAGTGGGTGGAGGCCCTCGGAAGAGTAGAGATGGGTGATTAAACACGCATAAAAACCACGGCTTTTTCTCTGAATTAATACTATACTGCTAACGCACTAAAACTGACAAAAAAACATGGAGCTGAGAGGAATACGGCATCGCCCCGCTTCGAAGGGACGCTCTTAGCATTTCTTCATCCATCCGCATGTTGAAAAATTCAGTGAGGAGATGAAGAGAACAGTTCAAATCTTGGACAAGAAAACTGACGCAATGAATTCAAAGGCATGTTCAGAGTTAGAGCTATTAGCGAGGCAAGCACTGTCGTTCCTAAAGGAAAAAGGCTTGCACTGATTATCTGTCTACAGCAAATTCAGGCACAAAGCTTCCGAATAACACTGACGCTGATAAGGATTAAAACGCTATTAGGAAAAGGCCCGGCAAGAAGAGCGAGCAAAAAAAGTGAAACAACACTCACTGAGCAGATCGGCCTTGAGGATGCCCTGGAAGCCGCCATGATACTGGTAGCCACGCAGCCTGAGCTCCTTGTAGATGTCTTCGGTCTCGAGCTCGTAGGCCACCGTCTCGGGGGGCGTGCCCGGCGGCTCCTTGTCGAGGAGCTTCTCTCCTGGTTCGGCCATACGGATGCGACCACTTGCGGCCACAGTGCCGGAATCGCAAACCTCGAACTCGCCCGAAGCTCGCATGATGTTTACCAGGAACTTCACGGGGCCTGCAAAAGGACCGGAGACAGTTCAATGCATGCAGCCAAGGATCCGTTTTTCAGGAAGGTAAGCCTTCGAAGGCTATATCGACGCATTTTTGTCCTGGACATTTTGTGCACCGCTTAGTGTGAACATTTAATTCTGAAGGGTAGAGAGCTTAAAAAGTTAGTGCGTCACTCCACACAATGAAAACTGAGGAAGGATAGTACCACGTGGTCAACGAAGGTACAACGGAAAGAAAATGCATGAAGGAAAATAGACAGTTGGTGCATGATATCTGTAGTTTTGTTCTTCCGCTGACTTTATTCCGAGTGACATCCATTTCAATCCGCATTGAAATTAAGAATTGAATAAATTTATGTTCAACCCAATGAGCTGAAGTCAATACAAATTATTCAGTAATTATATCGAACTGAATTTCATCCGCCCAGACAGTTCATTGCAACAGCTAAATTGAACTGAAGTCAACAAAGCCCCTGCTAAAATGTATCGGGTGGCACAGACACCAAAGCAGGCGCATGCATCGCGCTCTTAAATCTATACTTGTCTCCAATTCGGTCGATCCCACTGGGCGATACAGGGCAAAGTGGCGTCCCTTAAGTCCTATGTCAGCGCCAGTCCTGTGTACTTCTTCGCTTGTCTTTGTCTTTTCGCGCTGCATTCTTAAACCATGATCGTTGGTAATGTGTGTCGCTTCGGGAAGCTAAACGCCACAGTTTACGATTGAGTGTTTTTTTTTCATGGTCGCGAGGCTTTTCAGCGGCAATTTCTCAGCCAATGTCACCATAAGCATGGAGCCAACTTTTGATAGGGCCCCGACATGTCACACGCTACGAATTTTTTTCGAAATACCTGCACGAACCTTCTATGCCACGTGTAACGTGATCTGAGACTAGCGATACACAGTCCTATATATAGCATTTGAGCAAGATAGGCTGAGCGCAATACATAATGGCCACATTTATAGCAAGGAGGCAGTCGTAGGAACTAAGGAAAGGCCTGGCGTTCATTGGCCTAGCGCTACCTGAATTCTCGTGGCGTGGCCAAATACGTACTCGCGTCGGACTCACCCAACACTGCCTCCAAAAGCAGCCTTGAAAATTCCCCTCCCCCTTCTCCCCCTATCTTCTCTTCCTGTCCCCTCACCTCTTTCATTTCCTTTCTCCATTCTGCCTGCTATCCTTTATTTCCGCTGCCCCAGCTCGGGTGCTTCAGTATCGATGGCAGATGCCGGGACAAGCAAAAATCTTATATTTCCTTTTTATTATTATTTTAATAAACCACTACTACTGCTAAAATGACCCCGCCCCCCTTCCCCCAAGCTACTAATCGGACTGCTCACCACTCTTCGGGAGGATGGTGGCCCGGTGGAGGGTGACGTTCTCGAACACCACAGGCGTCTGGTAGAAGGGCTTGCCGCCTCGCTTGGCCAGGGACTTCCAGGCGAGCACCATGTAAGCGGCGGCGGGAAAGAGTACGCGGCCGTCCAGCTGGTGCCCGGCCAGGTAGGCGTCGTCTTCGTGGGCCTGGAGGTCCACTTTCACGATCTCTTCAGACACCTGCCCCCAGAAGAGGCATCCATGTGGTTCTTAGTACATAACGCGCTTAGGCGAGTTACAATACCATTTTATTTCAGAAAACGTCTTATCTTATCTGAGAGGGCACCATTCCGTTCCCTTAACAGTCGATAAAGGTGCCCTGCATGTACCTCTCATTACCAGCTCAGTTCTGCGTCTCGGACACATTACGTCCCTTTTTGTCCCACTCAGCTAATTAAACCGGCAAGCCCTGCACAGAATGCATGCATGCATACTCTGTAGCTATTTATAAGTCACCGGGCTTCCCGCTCTATATATATATATATTTTTTTCTAAATATTATGTCATGGCCAAACACATTCTCTATGCCGTGCGCTGGAGCGCCTTGATCTACGTTCGCTGACTGAAATAAAGATTTTCGTACAGTGGCCGCGGCGATTGTCGGTGGCGAAGGCTGGCCAGGAGCTGTTGCACTTTTTGAGAGCGTCGGGCCTGCGCGATATAGTGTACACCAGGATGCAGGACCGGTCAAGCCTCCAGAAGGCTTTTTGCCTGCCATCCTCGACATTATATCTGTATGGTGTAATGTTGGAATAAATATTCGAAATATTTTTGAAATATAGGCTGTAACTTTGCCCCATGCACTTTCTTAGTGACTTCAATTTCCTCAAATTCCCTTTTCTTCCTACGCCTTTCCCCCAGTGTAGGGTATAAAACCGCTTCCTTCCTCCCTCTATCCTCTCATTGTGTCCCCTCACCTCTTTCATTTCATTTCTCTATTCTGCCTGCTATCCTTTATTTCCGCTGCCACAGCTCAGGTGCTTCAGTATCGATGGCAGATGCGGAGGCTAGCAAAAATCGTTTCCTTCCTTTTTATTATTATTTTAATAAACCACTTACTACTACTACTACTACTACTACTACTACTACTACTACTACTCTCCAGTTAAACTTCTCACCTTTCCTTCTCTTCCTACGTCATGAGCTGTTCATCAGATAATTTTGTTCTGAGACAAAATAGACAATTTGTTGGCAATTAAGCCACGAAGAATGAAAGCGATTTATAAGAAGCATAAAAACAAGCTCATAAGGGCGTTTCAGCATCACTCCTAGTATCAGTACAAAAGTTGTGTCCGGTAACCGTAATCCGCCCACAAAGACAGTGCGTAATAATTTTTCTACCCTGATCAAAAACAAAAATTCTAAAGCTCCGAACACATAATCGGCACATGAAGTTTCAAAGCGATAACCAGGAGTAGTGGTGAATGCAGTGTTTCACGCACACGATTTGCAGGTGGATGCGATTGAAATGCCGTCTATATTAAACTCCACATCTCATATCTTTCTATGTGTCTATGGCATAAAATACGAAGAAAATTGGAACGAAAGCCCTTCCTGCTTCCATTTTGTGCCTTCCGAAGCTTTAAACTCTGCTAATGAAGACGACACCAGCACCACCTGGCCCGTTTCACATTCATAAGCACAACCTTGCGTTAGAGGTGGAATCAATACGAGCACAGAAAAATTTATTAGCGCGCAGTCAGCCATCCCTTGCCAAGCAGGAGGAGCAAACAAGGCTTCTTTTTTACGCCGGCAGGTGTAAAACAGCCTCTGTGCTTAGTGTCGTTCGCATTAAATGACGTTACCATTACGTCACCATCGTTATTAACGGGATAATTGATCACATGAGCAGTTTTTCGTTGACGATTTGTCATGTGACTGTGACGTGCCTTCTGGTCGGATTAGTCCGTCCTGCAATTCAATGTAGTATGACCAATCAATGGCCAATGTGTGTTGTGAACTATTCAGCTCTATTTTACACATCACCATTAACACTAGACGCTGGATCTGAAGTCACATTATTTAAGACTTTCCAATTTTTTGACGTGGTTTCCATCTAGATGGACTATTTTTGGTGCCTTTTTAAGTTCCGCGCAGAATTAACCATAACTTTGGTTCTTCAGTGCGAACTAATTGTTCCCCCTTATATCACTCAGTCCTGTACATTCGTCACAAGGAAGTTTTCCACAAGTGTTAGCCGCTGCTGTGCACCTGTGCTGACGTGAAGTCGGTCCATCCAACAACTGTCCACTGCTGCGAGTGGTCCCAGCTGACCAGGTGAGAGATGTTGGGCGTCCCGCGAGGCACGGGAAACGGCACTGGTGGGTACAGAGGGGTCAGGTCCAGCTGGACCCCCAGAGTGTGCAGCTTGCCCAGCGAGCTGAGGAAGAAGGTTGGGTTGTCCGCGTCGCGCTTCATCAGACCCAGGCAGCTGGCACCGGAGCCCAGGGCGCGCCTCAGGACGGCCTGCAGGAGGCAGTGTGGCGCGATCTCGACCACGATGGCGTCCTTGGGCACGTGCTGCAGGGCCTCGCGGAACAGTACGGGCGACAGCAGATTGTTGACGTGGTAGTCGGCCGAGCAGCGCTTGGCGATGGGCTCGTGCCAGCGGCTCTCGGGAACCGACGAGCTGATCCAGCGCTCGGTGCGGGGCTTCGATTGCGGGACGACCTTTCCGAGGGCCTCCTGGAGCGAGGGCCCGATGCTCTGCATGTGCTTGCTATGGAAGGCCACGTTAAGACAGTTAATGTCGCGAGCGAACACGTTTTCGGCCTTGAGCTCGGCGACTAGCTTGGCCACGGCGTCGGCGGGGCCGGACACGGTCACCGAGTCCTCGGCGTTGTGGCACGCAGGGAGGACGCCGTCGCGACAGCGCTTCGTCGCCTCCTCCCAAGTCAACCCTGAAAACGGAACTATAGCTATCACGCGACGAAGCCTCAGGCGCGAACATACGTTTACATCACTGGCGAGGTCGTTGTGGAGTAGTCCAAGTTTGAGGTCTTTAAAAAAGCCCATGTTGCGAATTTCTCAAATCAGTTAAAATATTCCCATTTCCTTCCCAAATCGTTACATACCAAATGGTCTCGGGAAAATCCTGCCGTCTCAACAAAATAATTTACGACACTACATACAACGGTCTGATCAGCAACTAGGCCGTCAGTACGACGAGTGGAGACGACTTTCTAGTAATAATTATGCTAACAAATCTCGATAAATTTTTCTTCCCAAATGTCGCAGATCTGCAACAGGACATTTTTACAGGCTTCTCCGAGAATACGATTAACAATGGCGCGCTGCAGTCACACGGTAAATCACCAAGAGCGGGGAAGGCCAACTTCAGGCTCAAAGCGCTAATACTCACCGACGGCGGCCATGGCTCCTTTGGGGAGGTTTCCCAGCTCGACGCAGCGTCCTCGCCAGTAGGCGCATAGAACGGTCTGTTCCGCGGTGAAGCCGCCGTCGGCGTAGGCGCACCCGATTTCGCCAAGCGAGTGGCCTACGATGCCGTCTGGCTGGACACCCACAGCGCGAAGCAAGTCTACGAGCGCCACCTGTGAGGTGAAGAAGAGAAAAAACATGAACGCATGAACGATATGCAGATTTAGCCACCCATATGAAAGAGACTAGTCACTCCGGCTGTGAGCGAACGTTGCATCTGTACTATGTGACGCAGAGTGAATGCCCATAAGGAGTTAGAATAAGCAACGCAGTAGTGAGATCCAGGATTGCTTGGGCGCGGGTCTTCGGACCGCAAGGTAAGTAACCGCCGTGATGAAGGCTTCTAAAGTACTACTTAGAATGGTCTACATCTGTCACTGATATCTCTGGCAGAAAAGCGACGGTATCTTAGAAACACTGGACCCTTTTTGAACTTTTAAGTCGGTTACTGCTCGCCACACATAGCCCAAATATTGACATTACAAATTGACGGTCAGGGGAACAGAAATTAGCGAAACGCCTGCTAGGGCTCAGCAGGAGCACGCGCCGCCATCGCGGCCTCCACGCCGTCATCGTTACGCTTGTGGGCTTCACTATCCCGGAAGGAATCGCTACCATGGGCGGCATCGGAGCCTCGTGGTACATCGCTACCCTTGTGGGACATCAGTGCTCCGATGGGCAGCGGAACCCCGGGGCATCGCTACACGGAAGGACATCAGCACCCACTGCGACACCGCTATCGACGTAAGCTCCAGTATCAAGGCCAAAAACACGTGAACTGCGTGTGGGATTTCTCGTTTTTAAAACTGGACGTTACAACAGACAGACATGGAGTGCTGTTGTGGTGCTGCCTTACCTATAGAAAAGAAAAATGCCAACTGACATCTATTCCTAAAGTAACGCAGGCTTTGTTGCCCCGAAGCGGCGTTGGCAGTGCGTTCTTCACGACAAAGCCTTACCTGAATGGCGGTGATGGAGACGAAGGCCATCACCATAGTTTGGTTGTCGGTGTTGCCGCTGATCACCAGGTTTATCAGGTCGATGCCGAACTGCTTGAGGACTCCGTGCGACTTGTGGATGGAGCGAGCGAACACGTCGAACTGCATCATCTGTCGGGCCATGCAGTTCCACTGGCAGCCCATGCCGGTGAAGACGAACCACAGGGGCCTCTTCTCCAAAGGGGAATGTTGTGCGACCTTGATAGCTACTTGGTCGGAACCATTGACGGGAACAACGGTGAAGCCCCGGAACGGGAACTGCTGCAGGCTGGGCTGGCCGACCTTGTTGAGAAGGGCGTAGGCCGAGTCTGGGTACGGTCCCTCGGCTTCTACCCGGTCCAGGGTACGCTGCAGAAGAAGCGTGATGTCAGCATGTGGTCACAAATATCGCTAACTGCCTTTTTAAGTAACTGCAAAAGTATTGACGTCGCAACAGGAGTGCTTTACGCTTTAATATAGGAACACCGTAGCTATGCAAGCTATGAAATAACCAATCGAAGCAAGCTTACGATGATTCTGTATGCACAGCATATAGCTAACCATAACTAAAAAAAACAATCGAGCCGATCTAGTCATCACACCAGCGCATCCTATGTACTGCTAATCGTAGTCAAAGCGCTCGCTTCGCAGTGGGGCTCCTTTGGGTGCTTTGGTTCGTGCACTCGCCGCGATTTTTGGTTCATGGTTTATGGTGGCGTAACGTCCCAAAGCGACTCAGGCTATGAGACGCCGTAGTGAAGGGCTCCGGAAGTTTCGACCACCTGGGGTTCTTCAACGTGCACTGACAACGCACAGCACACGGGCCTCTAGAATTTCGCCTCCATCGAAATTTGAACGCTGCGGCCGGGACCGAACCCGCTCCTATCGGGTCAGCAGCCGAGCGCCATAACCGCTGAGCCACTACGGCGGCTGCCGCGATGTGCCGCTGCTTATGGGGGAGAGGTGAATACGTCACCGTGAGGTGCTGGCATGTCTGATGAACGCTCCCCTACAAAGCACCGTCTCAAGAGTAAAAAATCTCAAAAGTTTTCGCCCTGTTTCCCACAGCTTGTCGTGTTCTAGGCGATGCTCTATCCCGAACCCTCATGTGAAACAGAAGTGGCTAGCGGACCGGCAAGTGTATAATATAATAGCAGGAATGTACTGCACGTTCCGAAGCTACAGCGCCTAGAATATATGGCTAGTGTGCCGAGCACCGGCAGTTCACCACAGGAAAGTTGGGGTGCTGTTTACAATGACTGCCAACAGACGCCGATTGAGAGCGCTGCTCGCTGCGAGTGTGCGTCGCCAGCAGACGACCTCGCTTAGCAGACCATTTAGTTTACCGCAGCTGCCGTTTCCGCGTACTCGGGTGCATAATTTCTTTCGTGCGTATCATTTGTCTGGCGCATCCGTATCGTGACAGTGGTTCGCCATGCGACTGTCGCATAACAAGAATGTCCAAGGTAAAACGGTTTTGGAAAGAACGGATGTGCTTTGTACCAATGTGCCGTCACAGTGTGCGCCACAGTGTATGACATATATTGTAAGTTAATATGTAGCTAAATATGGTCCACGCTAAAAATAAAGCAATTGTGGGAATCGGTTTTTCCCTCGCCCGCCGGAGGCGGCTCTTGTAGCACAGCGCTGCTGCAACTGCCCCCCTCATCTCTACTCCGAGCGGCAGCGGAGAACGCGGGGGAGAACCGGACTTCCTCTCCCCAACCTCTTGTCTTCGGCGGCAGTGCGGGAGCTGCCGGTAGGAGAGACGACGGAGCGACTGCGATGCAGGCGGACGTGTCTGGAACATGCTGGGAGCCGCAGCTGTCAAGGTGACGCCACTCCGTTTGCGTTGCTCGCTCGCCTGCCGCCAGTGCTGTACCGAGGAGGCCTCCAGTTTGGGGAGTTCCCCAATAAACACCTTTGCCTGCTGGGTATTCCTCGATGTGTTATTCTTCGCGGCCGCAACTGTGGTCAGAGCTTGCGAGGCGCTCATGTCTCAGACCGCACTGCAGACCCCACACAATAAAATCCGCGATCGCGTCTTTCCCGGGGAAGGCGCAGCGCAGCACACTCCCAGTCGGCAGCCGCTGGTAGTGACGATCCCGGTGCCTATACGGCGCTCTCAATCGGCAAACTAGCCAGCATATCCTAGGCACTGTACCGAAAACACCTGGTCAGACTGCCATTGGTACCGAGGATGCGCTAATTTCACCCATAATCGCAGAGAAAACTCACAGCGAGCGACTCCTTGTTCCTTCCGGCCATGAGAACCAGCCTGGGCAGCTCTGGTTTCCCGCGCGGAATGGTGTCCACGTGTGGTGCGGGGTTGGCCTCCAGAATGGTGTGCACGTTGGCGCCGCCGAAGCCGAACGAGTTGATGCCGACCAGGCCGCCGGGGAAGGGCGTCGCCTTGTGCACCACCTCGATGGTGCCGTCGTGAAGTGAAGGGATGTTGGGGTTGGCCTCCGAGAAGTGCAGGTTGCCGGCGATGGTGCCGGTGTCCATGGCCAGGATCACTTTGGCTATTGAGCAGACGCCTGAGAACAGTGAGACAGGGGATATACCGAAATCGACCGCTATACGTTTCAGTAATCGACAGTGGTTGCTGAGTTTTAGAAGTAAGGCACCCCAAAGGAGTCTAAGCCTTGGTTACGGCAATGCCATCGAGACTATGCAGCTAGCAAAGACGAGAGGACAAAACGACTGAGAAAAAAAAGAGGCTGAAAGTCCTAATCTGTCTCCCTTTAAGCCAGCAGTTAAAATAAAACCACAGGAAGTCTAAAATTAAGCTCAATATCTAAAATAACACATCAAACAGAATAAGAAAAGTAATTGCCGGTTCCTTGCCTCATCCAGAGAAGGAACAGGGCTTTGGCTGGCGCGTCACACACTTATATCCTCTCGGCCGCTACAGCTCTCCTTTCTTCAGTTCGCTGCACGAGTGGGAATTCCGCGTTCTGTTGCTCTGTAGTCCAGGCTCGCCATGGACGGCTAGCATCAGCACTCTTGTGCTTGCGAGCGATTTCTTCCTCGGCACCGAACATTCTTTTCGGTGGCACGGAGGCTTCATCCTGACGGCGACTTCCTGCACCGCCCTGTTTGCAGACCCATGCGCATGCAAGCGAAGTGGCGGCCCACCCTCCTAGCCGCAGAGGTCAAGGCTGGTCACGGCAGCCCAAGCAAACTGCGCGTCCAGCTTTGCTGTCGTCGCTTTCGCCGCGTCACTATTTGTTGCCTTTCTTTTCAATCTGCATGTCTCATCTTTTTAAGTCCGGGCGGTGCTGAGATAAAACTGCCACTCTACCAGACCTTTCCGCCATGCCAGCTTGGTGACTGCGTGTCAGCGCCTGCAGCTTCCTTTTTTTCCTTCAGGCCCTCATCTCGCCTTCTCGCTAACACCGCTGCAGTGTCTTCAGTCTTCCCTCTTCACATCTATCTCCTTATTAAGTCCCTGATGTAGTCACAGGAACATCCGTGCGTGCGCTGGGTTTTGTCGCCTGAAACGGCTATCGCCGCAAAACAGCATGAACACTCGCAGCATATGCGAAGTAACAGTGCGTGAGGAAATATGTAGTGCGTCTAGCACTCAAAAACAGTGAGGGCATTGAATCTGGTGACGGATGACAACGTCGTCATTCTAACAAACTGTCCGCGTACCGTAGAACAGCTTCAAGGTGCAACGTTACAAGACATGCACGAAGCCTGTCTCCACCAGAATGTGTTCTTTGCAAGGAGCTGATTCACGGCTAGCAGAAAGGTCCAGCTACAGAACATTAAGAACAACAACCAATGATGCCAGCTAAAATGTGCGATGGTGCAGGTAATGAAGTGCCCGCAAGTCCCCTTACCCGAGGCACCCTCGGAGTGTCCCACGTTGCTCTTGATGGAGCCGATCTTGAGTGGCTGGCCGCGGCCGGGCTGGCAGAAGACGCTGCTGATGGCACTCAGCTCTTCGGGGTCACCAGCCTTTGTGCCAGTGCCATGTGCCTCGACATAGCTGACTTTGAGAGGGTCTACATTGGCCTCAGCGTACACCTCGCGAAGCAGTTGCTGCTGGGCGTTGCCTGACGGGAATGTTATGCCTGAAACGCGCACAGACGGAAGATGTAGTTATGTGTCGGTTGATGCACACCCGGTTTCAAAAACCACCGCACCTAATTCCAATGCAAAAATTTAACCCCGTATACAAAGAGAACAAGAAAGCAATATTTCTTATTGCCACTCTGATCAAGCGGGACCGAATTAGTTGCAGACAGTCCTAAGGGGCAGAATGCATGACAGAATAGTTTCCTCTAATTAATAGTGCATGTCTTTCATTCATTCGCGCAGTCTTCTACAGTTAATAATGAATGAAAATATTTCCTTTTTTACCAGGACATCTGAACTCCAACAGCCAACATACCTTCGGCTTTATAGCCATCGGTACCGGCCTTCACGTGGATCAGCTTGGCGTAGATCCGGCGGGCCTCCGAAGCTCGTTGAATGAAGAAGACACCCACGGTTTCACTTCGGACGTAGCCACTGCCTGCAGCCAGGAAACAGGAAACGAGTCGGTCATGCCAGGAACAGGGTTATATATGAGGCACTATAATACAGGGCTTGGAAGGGACACACGCGCGCGCGAGTATCTAATAACCGCGCGGTTCCGAAGCAGACAGCGTGAACTTCATCGGCTGTTTCTAAAGCATTCGTTTGTTTGTTTCACGGGCATGTGTGTGTCCCTTCTAAGATATATCTTTTAGCGTTGTTACTCAGTTCCTGACATCAGGCTTCAACCGGTTCAAAATGTCATTCTCCTGGAATCATTCATCGCGAGTAACTTGTTTCTAGGGCAATGGCTTATAAGACACGCCGGCTGGTTACGCCGGTTCTACTTCCTGGGATATTCCTTGGCCGCCACTACCGAAGCCAGCCTTGCACGCCTACGGGGTCAGAGATGTTACCGCACTCATAATGTCCAAACCCTACGACTCAACCGGACCATAGCCACGATCCAGACCGTGGCTAAAATCTGCAAGTGATTTCTATGCTCACGTCCTTAATTGGTGTTATGCGTGCTCTGCATTCTAGCCAGCGCACGCAGCAGCACACAGCGAACTGCGAGCACTGGTCGCGCTAAATGCAGTTCTCGCGGCTCAACTCAACTGCAGCCCTTCGGACTGCATTTGAGTTCATCAGCCAAGAACCTCCACGTGAGTGGACACTGCGGTATCAAGGGAAACCACGCTGTTTTGCTACTGCCTGAGAGAGACTTGCGTGACTGACAGATTGTGACGGTGCTCCTCGCCCTTTCTCTGTTTCCCTTTTCAATCCCAACATGCATTTTCCTCAGTGCAGGGTAGCCAACCGGAACATCCTTCTGTTTAACATATCTGCCTACCCTCTTCCTCTTTATTTCGAGGTGGGTTTCGTAAAGTTCGACCTACCCACAGGTGCACCTGTGAATTTTTGTAGAGTTAGATGGGCCCAGTGGCGTCCCCCACACCTCACACGACCCCCTATTCAAGCCCTATAATAACACTCACTAAATATCCCCCTCCTTTCTATCGTAGTGGATCAGTCGATTGCAGAACGGTCCGTGACCGTGACGTCACACTACAATCGCTAGTTACTATGCCAGAAGAGATGGGTGGCCCCAAACAAGTACTAGCTAGAGAAGCATCTTCGATAGCTGTCTGGGATTTTTTTCCGAATCTGTTGCATACGTGGTTGCATGGACAGCCAGCGCAACAAATAACAAAACGCCTATTAGGCACACTATTTCGCCGCTGTGAAGAACTTTGCGAACTTCAAAGCCAGTCACCTTCTTTTTTTAGAGCCTGTGAACACCTTGTATACTATCAGGACAAACTAGACTGTGCTTGTTCTGTCTTTTGGTCCGCACGAAGGAAATCAGTTCATGTGGACAGTCAGTCTAAAGAGTGCACAAACACATGGCCATGTTTTCCCCCAAGGATTTAATACTTCCTCTCCAATTCTTAACTTACCGCCTGCGTCGAAGCTCTTGCACTTTCCATCTGGCGACAGCATGCCCAGGCGGAAGAAGTTGAGGGACGTATTTGGCTTCAGGGCTACAGTGCTGCCTCCCACGATGGCCGACTCGCACTGTCCGGAACGAAGCGCCAGCATGGCCTGGTTCAGAGCTGTCATCACCGATGAGCACGCAGAGTCGACCGTGAAGCTCGGGCCTGCCGAGGAAGGGGCGATTGATAAACGCAATAAAAAAAAAAGCAGTCAAATCTCGTCATTATGAGTTTCCATTCCGCGTGTGATTATTCCTCGCCTCCAGCAACGCGCCTATAACGGCAGTTTCTATATCGTGGATGGGAAGATTGATTGAACGGTTTCACTGCGGCACTGAGGTACGTTTTCCTTCCTGGACGAACAAGGCAAGGCATTGGGAGTGGGATAATTGAGCTCCTTCCCGCGCTTTAACCCCTTCATTCAGGATATGAGCCAGTTGCATTGTTTCTATTTCACATTGCAAGCCTTCGTACATAATTATTGACCAGTCGTAGCTGTGTATTCCTCTGAAGAAAGAAGTGGAGACGAGGGAAAAAGGCGAGTGCTGACGACGTAAACCGCCACATATTGCTCGGGCACCTGATACGCAAGCGGCGGAAAAAAGATTGGCTGGATTTAATGTTCCAAAGCGGCTCAAATTATGAGGGAGGCCGTAGTGGAGGTCTCCGGAATAATTTCGACCACCTGTGGTTCTTTAACGTGCACTGACATCGCACAATACACGGGCCGCTGGCAGTTCGCCTCCACCGAAATGCGACCGCCGCGGCCAGATGAGAACCCGCGTCTGTCGGGTCAGCAGCCGGGCGCCATAACCACTGAGTCACCACGGCGGCTCGAAAAAAAAAGGTAGGGTAAAAGATAGGAAGGTGAAGCAAATATAAAAGAAATAGTAAGATGGTATTCCTGAGAGGAGCGTATTTACTAACTTATGTAATAACTTATGCAGTTGATGCAGTAATCACGTGCACACCTCAAGCACAAGAACGGATAGCAAAAAGACATAATTGCTTCCCCGCAAATGTTCTGTGGCAGTTCCGAAATTGTTGACCAGTAATGCAAGTTTTTTAGCACTCATCACTTAATACGATGCTAAGCAGTTAATTAAGTTTACTTCACAGCTTCATACGCCGGTTCCACCGCGCACATTTAATCGTGAATTGAATTTCGGTAGTATTTCTCCAAGCATCTGCATTGCAGGAAGCAGCGTCGCTTCGCACGCCTTCCGTATTAAAGCCGAGGTAGTCAAGCCGTCCAAACTTGAGTGTAACGACTAATTATTCACTGAAGGCGACACAGCCCAAGAGAATGACGCACCTTGAGGAACCGCATCGTGAGAAACCGCAGCGTCAGGAACCGCAACATGAAAAATTCTTGACGAACCTCATCGAAAGGAACCTCATCCGGGAGAACCACATCGGAAACACCCCGTCGTATAGAACCTCATCGTAAGGAACCGCATCGTGAGGAACTTCACTGCGTGAATAGTGAGGAACAGCTTGTGCCACGTACCGTTGAAATCGAATGAGTAGGAGATGCGGTTGGCGAACATTGACCTGCAGCAGCCGACCACGGAGTAACCGTTGATCTTCTCCGTGTCCAGGGTCAACGCATCGGATGTCTCGGAATCGGGGGAGCCAAGGAAGACACCGATCTTGCGACCCCGCAAAGTCGCCGGGTCGTAGCCGGCGTCCATGATGGCCTCGTACGATGTCTCCAGGAGCAGCCTCAGCTGGGGGTCCATCGCATGGGCCTGCTTGGGGTGCACCCCGAAGAACTCTGCGTCGAACTGGGACAGGTCGCGGATCTTGCCCAAGCGCTCGGGTAGGCCCAGCAGACCTGAAAGCGGGAGCAAAAAGGTGAGCATACTCGACGTTAGAATTTCCTGACACACCGTCAATATAGGCATCTCCGTTTTCTGCAACACAAAACATACGTGCCGTAGCAGTTCTGTGCTATATGCTTGAGATCCGAAGTTGAAGTTCTTTGATCCATACGTTGATGTGATTTCCTTTAGAGGTGGAATCTTTAACGTGACTTAGGGATGAAAGAAAACGGATGGAACGATAAGCTACGCTGTCAACTGTTTCCTTTCCCTCGGTGCTATATTCAGTCTATGCCCCTCTACAGGAGTCTCGGTCAAGTCATTCTTTTGTGGGAAAGCATAATGCTCGTTTATGTACGGCCACTGGAATTCATTCATTTGCTTACCTCAACCTGGAATTCTGAGTAGTTCTCCCAACTGGTTGCACGGCATGACCAATTTAAACTCTGAATGAAAACAAAACTACTACACTTTAGGTTACAGCCTATGTTTGAGATTTCGGCATGTCGAGCGATAGAGATCTTCGGTCAGTGAGGCACATTGACACATAAGAAAGTCACTGTATAGTAGGCAGAATGTTCGCTCTGCCCAGCAGTACATAAATTCAAGTGCGATGATTCGGGCCCGTTTTAAGCGTGGGCAGTGCCACGAAAGCTGAACAAAGGGAGTAGAAACTGCGGGAAAACCCCAGCATATTTGATAAATATTGGTGCTTTAGGTGTTCAAGCCACACTGTGGACCATGACGAAAGACACTTTGGAGGTCCCCTGAATATTATTCAACCTTCATCAAAATCTCAGCGGATGAGGGTTCTGTACTTAACTTTTGTCAGAGTACAGCTGCCATCACCAGGAATCGAACCAGAGACCTTATGATCCACAGATTAAAGACAAAACAACTGATGAGCGCACATATGCTAAGTGGACAACTAACTGCACATCGACTTCCGCATCGCGTGACGGGTCTACTCTCACTATATCGACGTAATCGAGGTGGTGCCATTACGGCACCAGCCACCGAAAGTGTAGTCTTAAGAAGCGCACAGAGGTCACTGATACCTCGAGGCCAACGCGTCTCATCGTCTGTGACCGTGTCCACACCCCCGTAAAGTTTTTCCTTGAACTCTGCCAGGTGGTCGGCTTGGGGAAAATAGGCCGAGAAACCCGTGATGACAAGGTCCTCTTCTGTCATGGTTACCTGAAAGAGCAACAGAGTGCGAGCAACATGAGGTTCAGGAGGTGGTTCTACACCGCGAAAAGAAACGGGATATGTGTTAAAGTGTTCACCTGCAGAATGAACGGATTTCTTCTGTCGCGTCGTCTGCGACCCAGTTTAGAGCAGACGGAAAGCAAAATGTCGAAGCACAAACTTCAATCACTCGAGGAAACTTTCGCTAGCAACAATACACACTCTAATGAAATTTCAGTATTCAGTGCCCGCAGTGCATGACCGATATCACGGGAGGACATGGCAGATCTTGGCAGCTGTCAGTTGCACCGGACGTTGAGTAGCAGTTGCAAATCACACCGACAAAGCAACGTACCAATTACATTTCTCTATTTTTTATTTTTTACTGAATCATTGGATGTCTTTTGTGTCTACAATCAAAGCGAAACTGAAAAGATGTCTTAATATCTAACCCCTCAATAAACCCCACTAGATTACGTGGACCCCTAGTCACGAGGGACTAGAGGGAAATGAACGGGCGCACGCTTTAGCTCGAGCAGCAATCAACCGAGCGGGGCCATCCAGCGCATTCTAATTCATCCCTATTTCCTCCACGTACAACGAGAGTTCCTGCACCGAAAATAGCCTCCTCCTCACACAAAATTATACATCCAGGACGCTGTCTTCCGGCGTCAGATCCAAACGAACACTTTCCCCAGCTCCACAAACCTCATGCACCCAACGCTATACCCTGAAACATGCCCATGGTGCCAGGCCCGCCCAACACTTCCACATTTCATGGGGATGCGGGGCGAACCCGAACCACTTACAGACGCAGTACACGTCATTTGATCGGTGGGAGGTGATGCCGACCAGCGATCGTGTCGAGGACCAAAGATCCCTCATAAAACAGGTTCGTCTGACAACTCAAGCCAGTGAAGCCCTGGAATGACGACCTCACCCACAAGCCTCAAGAAACATTCCTCTGATTTTATTAAAGTTTACCTACCTGCCTAATAGCACGTTCGTATTTCATCCCGGTGACAAGGGAATCGATGGCTTGCTTTAAGTAGCGTCATTTGGTATATTTCCCGCCAAGGACGCTGTTTGCATTTAGCTAGAGTACAGTCTGCGCGTTACTAAAATTAGGTTCATACTGGCTATGGCGTCGCTCCGAGGAAATCGAAAAAAAAATCCCTCGGCCTAACTGCTCGCTTTTTTTGGCACCAATTTCATGCCGAACCATGGTATGTGAGTGTAGCGCAAAACGGGACAAGGGACAAAGAAAGATGCACACATCACAGGAGTTAACTTCCGACTGACAGAAACCTAGGCGACCAAGCCGAACGTGATCCGTGAGTGAAAACAGGCACCTGAGCCCGGAAAACATAATGAAAATCAGGTGAACGAGGAACTATGGACATGCACGACTCAGCGATTCTTTAAGAAGGCCAGCTCTCTTTTGGACAGGGACAGGGAAGCTTGCTTACACATTTATCTTCCAAGGCAGCGATACGAGGTGCTTCAATAATCTCACGCGTTAACTGATCCGGGTGTCTGGCATGATCGAGCACTTACCCAAAAATGACACACAACCACACTACTTACAGTGGAAAACCAGATTACTGGTAGTAAAAGTTTTAAAGTTGTTTTTGCGTTCACGAAGTCTCTCATTCAAGCAACGACCAGACTGACCAACATACCGCTTGCCACAAGAGAGTGGGATGTCATAAAATATGCCTTCAGTACAATTCGCGAATTTTTTTCCTGTGATTGCTGGTGCACTGCAGCTTTTGGGGACGTTTATCGGTGGGAAAAGTTTTTTTTTTTTGGATAGCGCACTTAGTTTTTCAGGGGCTGAAAAACCACGCGAACATTAGCTTTCGTCCCAATTTTCTTGAGATTGTGGGACAAGCAATGAATGTAGGGAATGACGGCAATTTTGCCTTTCTTTCTTTCTTAAGGCATAGACAGTAGTTGATCTTCCTGGCGCATCTTCTTCAGTATGCCTTCAGCGACAGAAACACAACTATCAGCTGGGTAGCCTGCTTCATGGAACCTTGCGAGTTGTTCGTGAAAGCTCTGGCTGATGAACTGGGGGCATTACTTTTTCAGAGCATTCTTCAAGCATAAATAAATAATGCATCTTTTTACATGTTTAGAATGGGCAGATGTGTAGGGAAGAATAGGTTTGTTAGCGCGAGGTGAATAGCTCCAACGCACGTGGTTGTCCAGGAATTTATAACAGATATCAAGAAAGCGGATCTTGTCGTCAGTTGGCATTTCGTTAGTCAATAGCTGCGGTGAAAAACACAATTGCACACTAGCTAAAATACCGGATGTAACCAGCTCTAAGCGCGATGGCGTACAGCGCGATGGCGTACACACTCGCACTTAGAGCAGGTTACATCCGGTACTTTAGCTAATGTACAAGAGTGCTTTTCATAGCTGCTATTGACTAACGAAATGCCAACTGACCACGAGATCCGCTTTCTTGATATTCGTTTTAAATATCCGGTTCAAGAGCTCCGTCATGTCTTCAATAACATGGCGACACTATCATTAGTCCGCTGCTTTCGGGACTGCAGGGCAAGTTTACCTCACTCCTTCCGTTCGTTGCTACTGAAGGAGTCCAACAACTATCGCCGGAAATCTCGCCAGGTGGGGATGGCAGTCTCGTGTTTTCAAACCACGTCTTGGGGGCACCTTCGAAGGCAAAATAGACATGCCGTATCTTGCGGGCCTCGTCCCATAGATTAAACGCAGCGACCCGGCCGTAGCTGGCCAGCCGGTCTTCCACGTCTTCAAGCTGGCCGCCATGAAATGACGCGGGAGTGCGAGGCGCATGGAGAAGCAGCGGCGGGGAACTAGCAGAATTCTTTATTGTCTGGCTGTAGACAATCTATAGATAACTGTAGAAAATCTGCAGATTTGTCTATCTATAGATAGACAATCTATAGATACACGTTTAGTAGACTTTCGTCTATAGACAGTCCACTACGAATGGCCAAAAATAAATATATATAGGAATACAATAGAGTCTATAGGAAGTCTACAGACTATGTACAGACTTTTTTATAAGGAAGCTTTGGTTAAGATCGCTCGTCACGAGAGAACCACAAACACAAGGTTGGATATATTCGTTGTAACACATACACATTCTCTTACTCATCTTTACCACGTACATGCGGCGACTGGAACCACCTCCCGGCTGATATCGCATGCGTCAGTGATTATGCCCTTTTCAGAAAAGCTTTATCCGTTTTTATGTTTTTTGATGACGTGGCCTAAGTGCTGTAATAACTTTTCATTTATATCGCTCAAACGAAGTCATGACATTTTGAACTTTTTTGCAATGCTATTACGTCATAAAAATAATATGCTTAAGTACTTGGCTTTGTATTTTTCTCCTCTTTTTCAATGTCTGTGTTTCCTTATGTTTTCGTACTCGTGAAAGAACCAATTTGAACTGTACGTTTTGTTATCTACATTTTTTCATTCTTATGTGTTTGTTGCTAATATTATGTCGGGCTTTTAATGGTTTGTTACTGTTTACTCTTAATGTTTTTGCAGTCTGGTTATTAATACTGTTTCTCCTAAAATCTTCTACATACAACTTGCTACTCTTCAACCAAGATTTCTCATAAATGTTCACTGCAAATGTTCACCCACTCCCCTCTGCAATGCTTCGGTTATTGAGCGTATTGTAAATAAATAAATAAAAAAACTTTTGTAGCTACACTTACCTGAACACTTGAACGCAGACTTGATGCGAAAGCCGCACGACAACCTTCAAATGCTCGACGAAGGGCTCAAGCTGATAGTAAGAAAAACCAGCAACGTTCAATTTTTTTTTTTTTTACCAGCAGCGTAGAATGTTGGTACGCGCCACCCAATCACACGAGGATATCTGCAGCATGTGCGGCGTTATAGAGTCGGGCGACAGCGGCGCGCCTACGCTATTACCACCTGACACACAGCACTGGCTCGGGGAAGAACAGAAAACGCATCACTCTCCGCTTATAATACTGTCCACCGATGTCACCTGATGGAAGAAAGAAGTACGCCGGAAACAGCTGGGCGTGTGCCAAGCTAGGCCGTAATTACAGCGCTGTCAAAGATTGGCGATCAAATACGGCATGTCGGCTGATGAACTGGTGCAAAATGCGTCGCTTTTGTGCAGCTGCAACTTTTATGTGCATTAAAGTGGAATGAATGGTCCACCATTCCATTCCCTTTTAAAATAACTTCATGTTGACCATTTTAGCTGCGGATTAGCACTCTTTTATTTCAGTGCTTTTAGCTTTGCAGTTGCAGCTGTTAATAGACAGGCATTGCGAACTTTTTTTCTCGTAAACGAGGAACACATGGGACATTTAATGGGCGAGTACTCAAAGGGACAAGTCTACTGTCAGATAATAGTGTAAAATTTTGACATATTTTCGTACATCTTGCCCGTGGTTCAAAAATATATTTATTATTATACTGGAATCTTAGAGTATACGAAAACCATTGCATTCATAATCTATTTCCTTGTGAAAAATATACATTCCAGAATTTCTGGGTATCATTATTTTCGAACGAGCGCCTCTTTATTCCTTGCTTTACCTCTCTATTTATCTGTCGGACTGTTATATGTATGGATTTTTGTAAACGCGTTCGTTTGATGATGATGATGATGATGATGATGAATTTTTATGGCGCAAGGGCGTTTGTGGCAAAAGAGCACCATGGCACAAGATATTTTTCTTCTATTCAAGGTGGGGTCAAAGACCCATTTCCCAAGCATTTCACCCCACATAAGCCGAGTACCAGAGCAGGGGAAAGCTTGTACCTATTGTATCACCGGCGGGCACCCGGCGGCACTGGGGATCGAGCCCCGCACCTCCCGCATGCGAAGCGGATGCGCAACCACTTGGACACCGCTGCGGTGCATCCGTTTCACTGGTTTCGTTGCAAAGTGGTTCCTCTTTTATCGACAATTTCAACGTTTGCATTCTTGCACACTTCTTAGATTATTCACCACGGCAGTCGCGACAATCCGTAATCCCCCAATTCTTTGCCTACTTCAACTGCCGTTTCAGTGCGAAAGCAGTAATTCACGAGGTCTAACCAGCTCACCCAGTTTTCGTGAAGCAGGACCTTGAATCTAACCTTGGAAAAGCCTAGCTTAGCAACAGCCCATACAGAAATACAAACAAAATGCCTGGCGGTTTAGAAAATGCTAAGCACGAAATATTGTCCGCCATCGCCACGTGCCTGCGGTGTCCACTGACCCCGGGGGCCAGTTATGCGCGCATTCATCTTTTTCATCGTAAATGCCAATTTGCCCAATAAACGTCGACGGCCTATTCTCAGTGCCTTGTTCCCGCCAAAACATGGTCCAGGCCAACCTATGCCGCGCACATTTCTCTGTCACTACAGCCGCATAGCTCAAACCGTGAAGATTAGCTTCATATCAGAGTTAGTTGATAAAGAATACGATGCGCAATGCGCAGCGAGAGACTGTGTTGGAGTTTAACACGAGGCGTGTTCGGCTACGGCGATCGCCTAGTGATCTCGCGCAGTAGACTGCGAAGCTGATATGTTCGCGTCGCCGCGGGCCCGAATCCAAGTCGCAGATATATATTTTATTTATTTTCATTTATTCCTTCCACTCGGCACAAACCCACAAACGCCGCAAGATAAAAACACAGCAAGCATACAAAGACCGCAATATCTTGTTCGGGGTTTACCCACCGGAATAGTGCTTTCGCAAAATAAATATTGCCGCGACTGGGTTTCGAACGGGCGGCGGGCCACTGCACGAGAGCACTATGCTTTCCCCGCAGCCCATCACGCCTCCTCTTCAACTGCAGCACACTCTCGCGCTGTGCACTGCACATCGTCGTCTTCATCAACTTCCACCTACGGTGCGGACAGATCAGATCCGCCTAACTTCATCATCATCATCAGCCTGACTGCACCTACTGCAGGGCAAATTCCTCTCCCATGTTTCTCCGATTAACCATGTCCTATGCCAGCTGCGGCACCCTATACCTGCAAACTTCCTAATCTCATCCGCCCACCTAACCATCTGCCACCTCCTGCTACGCTTTTGCCTTCTGTTGGAATCCACTCCGTTACCCTTAAGTACCAGCGGTTATCTTGCCTTCGCATTACATGCCCTGCCGAAGCCCATTTCTTCCTCTTGATGTCGACAGGATGCCATTAACCCACGTTTGTTCCCTCACCCACTCTGCCCGCTTCCGGTCTCTGAACGTTACACCTATCAGAGCTTAACCCGAGTCTAATAACGGCCACGCGTGCCGACGACCCAGCAAAGCAAAACCATGATCCAACCAGTCTACACATGCTTTCGCACGTCTGCACGGTCTAGCTACGTTTGAAGCCTACCTTATATATATATATATATATATATATATATATATATATATATATATATATATATATATATATATATATATATATATATATATATATATATATATATATATATATATATATATATATATATATATATATATATATATATATATATATACGTAGACCCTGGGTATCCGCTGAGCTCCATGACAGAAGAGATTATCAGAGTTCTGGACTGAGGACCTTACGAAGACCGATCCCAGAGTCACCCTTCCTAAAAAACGTTTTTCGCCAGCACCTTTGGAAAACTTCCCGACTGGTAAGATCAAAGAGTTCTGACGTCGCAGCTCAACTTGTAGTGGCGCTACCATCGACAGCGCTATACTGCCAGCAAAAGCGGCTGGGGGTTCTGTGACCAGTATTATTTTATAGACAATGCTTTTAAAATAGCCTTAGTGCTCGAAACTGTAGTTTCAATAAAACATATGCATATCGGTTAATTTGATGCTCATTACTGTCATTAGCGCCGCCTATGCGCCACGCGTCATGCGTCGTGTCCATAAAGTTCGTAAGGGCGACGGTTCGGGCTAGTCGTGCATATACGTCACTTCCAGAAGCGCTGCAACAGTACGGATACCAACGGATACAAACAAGCACGAGCGCTTGTCCTTGTCTGTCTCACTGTGTGTAGTGTTGTTACAGCACTTCCGGAAATGCGTGTCCATGAAGTTGCATATAGAACTGCACTGACTACATTTTGTGTCCCCAATGCAGGATTTGTAGACGCCGTATACCATGAGAAACCAAGACTGACATACGTCTGGCATACGAATGCCTGGGTGTTCATTTATTTTGGCAAGGAGCTGTCGTCTGGTGAAATTCCAGCCAAGATTCCAGTCCAATGTATCCTCTGATGCAGGTCAGTCCATGGCCTGCACCGGAAGCTTGGAAGAACGCTAACATAATCTTAATGTATGAGAAAGGAGACGTTATGGACTTGAAAACTCCCAGATCGATCAGCTTACTGTCTGCTGCCTATAAGGGATTTGCTAAGGTAATTGCTAATAGAGCCAGGACAACCTTACACTTCAATCAACCAAATAATCAGGAAGGCTTTCGTAAAGGATACTCTACAATAGATCATATTCGCACTATCAAACTAGCGACAGAGAAATGCCCAGAACATAACCAACCCCTATACTCGAGCCCACTTATAACGGCCGCAGATATAACGAACGCTCGTTTATTACGAACGATAGCGGTGCTACCGTCAAAATATGCATTAGGGCAATGGCAATTCGTCTCAGATACAACGCACAACTGTGGTCGCATCGCTCGGTTATAGCGAACGAGGAGGCTCCGTAAACTCTCCCCCCGAAGATCTTGGTCGCGCTTCCAGCAACCACGGAAGTCGATGGGGTTCTCTCAGCCCTCGACACCGCCCAGGAAAGAGCATGTCGGCCCAAAAAGGCAAGAAATAAGCGGCATTGGAACAGCAAGTAACCACCAGCCAAGCTCGTGTCGACAGCGTATAAGGGCAACCATTTCCTTCGTGTTCGTCGGCTGGGCGCGAAACATTGGCCTTGTTGGTCATGCTGGTCACGCGGTATGCTCTGCCCGCACAGTCGGCTCAGTCTCTTGTGCTGCTACCACGTGCAGGCAGAGTCAAACAGCCGACACAGCAGCTGAACATTCTGTGCCACAAGCGCTGCGCTAATTCCGTCTCTGCATGAACCTACGAAGCTGTAGACTCGTATCAACGTGTTGTTGATGCATAGCCGGCCTGATGTTTTCTCGAATTACTTCACTGTGACCACAACATCGCAGAGCTGCGTGCTCTGACGAAGCCTTTGAACGCCTGCTACGAGCACTCCCCTACCACTGGGAATCAGTTAATCTGGCTGACCTGCCACCAGTTGGCGACAAAGCATTCCACTGAAGAATTGTTCGAACAAAAAAACGAATGACTAAAAGCACCACTCCCAAATGAATACTTCTTGGCCTTGAAGACGTGGTCTGATATACCTGTATGTGTGGGTGGTCTGATGTACTCATCTCGATCTATGCCAGTTTGGCAATGGAAAATGATATGAAAAAATTTGAGGCGAAGATGCAATCGACGATCCTCTAAATTAGACCACCCGAGCGATCGCTTAGTATTAATCCTACTTAGGTAGCTAGCATAATCACTATTTACGAACCGAACTGCCTTATTTTTAAGTTTTTCCAGGATACGAGCATGTTCCTTTGTAAATGGGTCCCAGCAAACGCAGGCATATTCGAGCTCTGATCGAACGTAGGCGATAAAATTTACGTGATAAAATTTATTCTCCTACATCTATAAAAATGCTGAAAGATGTACTTTTCAAATAAATTACAATTATTAGTATTATGAACACTGTTTTACCCTTACTAGGAAATAAATTATTATTATTCGCAAGATCGTGTCTCCCTGCCTGACACCCTTCCTTATTGGAATTTTATTCCTGAAGCACTATAGTAGCTGTTGCGTCGTTATAGATATCTTCGAATATTTTCATATAAGCCTCTTCTACACCCTTATTCCGCAATGCCTCAATGACTGTTGAGGTTTTCACTGAGTCAGATGCTTTCTCGTATTCATTGAAGGTTATATTATCAGTGGTATAATATTACTTAGATTAATAAACCGGCGGCATGGTTGTTTTTTCTGCTGCTTTATATAAGTAATTTTCTTTAAGCGATTTATTAATCTAAGTAATATTATCCCACTGATAAGCAGAAGACATTAAAAAAAAGATAACGTTCCCCTAGGCACCTTGGTTTTGGTGACTGTTGGCTCCCTTCATAAGTATATATATATATATATATATATATATATATATATATATATATATATATATATATATATATATATATATATATATATATATATATATATATATATATATATATATATATATATATATATATATATATATATATATATATATAGGGTCGGTTGTATTCGTATTTCTCTATTGACGGTGTGAATATGATCTATTGTGGAATATCCTTTACGAAAGCCTGCCTGATCATTTGGTTGGTTAAAGCTAAGGTTTCCCGGACTCTATTACCGATTACCTTTGGTAAATACCTTGTAAGCAACGGACAGTAAGCTGATCGGTGTGTAATTTTTGAAGTCCTTGGCGTCTCCTTTCTTATGAATTAAGATTATGTTAGCGTTCTTCCAAGTTTCTGGTACGACGGAGGTCATAAGGCATTGCGTATACAGGTAGGCTTGTTTTTCTAGCACAACCTGCCCTCCGACCTTCAACAGATCTGCTGTTACCTAATCCTCACCAGCTGCATTCCCCCTTTGCGTTGCTCCTAAGACTTTCTTTACTTCCTCTTCCGTTACTGTCTGGATATCCCTTTGCTGTGCACCACTGCCTCTCCCATTAACGTTCTGATTACATTGGCTACTGTATAGATTTTGTGTAGAACTCTTCGGCTACATTGACTATCTTATCCACATCGCTAATGACATTGCCCTCTTTTTCTCTTAACGCATACATCTGGTTTTTCACTTATGCCTAGTTTACTCTTCAGCGCTTTCAGGCTACCTCCGTTGTTTAGAGCATACACGATTCGCGTGTTCCGCGACAGGACAGATCCTCTCAGCATTTTCAGCGAGGAGCAGCCGCACCGGCGTGTACACTTCGAGGTGGGACGGCGTCACGCCGAGCTTCTTCATGGCGCGATCGAGCACCTGAAGCGTCTGAGCGGGGCATTGTCCTCCGAGTTGCAGGTGATACACAGGCTTTCGGGTAGTTTTCGGGTAGTTTCCTAGAGCTTGTTCCGTGCATTTATGCGTGGCCTCTCCTCCCGCTTCTGACTGCGACTTTATTTTAGACCACGCGTTCCACCGCATGACTGCAATAGTTGCACGGAGCGAAGCTCGGTTTGAGTGCAGGAGGTCGTCACGTGATCTCGCGTGAGGGCGCGCACTACTCGAAGACCAAGAAGCTAGCGTAAGGCACGTGGTCACGTGATTTCGAAACGGAGCCAAACGGCGCTGAAAACTCAAAACAGGATATCCCTCGATCCGCTTGCCTACTCGCTTGAAAAGATATTTACGTCCAGACGTCGGTGGGACACGTATTTTGAGCCATGAATCTACATTTGTAAAGTAGTGAAGAAAGGCTACTTCTTAATGGTCGGCAGTAAAGTTGTCACCACCGTTTTCAGCAACGAGAACACCGCACGTTTGCCATTTGAGCTGTACCATGCACAGAATGAATATGTATTCACAAAATTTCTTTAGATATGCGCAACTATGGCTCATGTGGTCTTACAGAATAATTGGATTACACTCTTCCGTCCTCATTAAATAAGGCATCTAAATTTGTGTGCACTTAGGTACCGTGAGAGTTGTACTTATTACCAACTGAGAGTTGTACTTATTATTTGTATTTTCTTTCCTGTATGCTTACTTGCCGTTTTATTTTATTTTCATATTCATGTAATGATCCTGTTATTAACATATATGACACCCTGTATACCATCCTGATGCTGCTGTCAAGTCATTGTAGGGTGCGTCGACCCCTGTCAAGCCTTCTCTCTGGCTTTTTGTCAACGCACCCAACATCCTCAAGATGTTGAATAAATTGAATTGAATTGAATTGAAACACGCGCACTCTGATGATGCCCTCCAGGCGGTCAGCAGAGTCGTCACTGTTTCAAGAGAAGTACACTTTGGTCAAAAATTTGCAGCCCCGAAAAGTATGCTTCTGGGCCATGCCGTGTGGGTTAGAACTGCCACGAATACAAGAACCACGTACACGACTTAAAACCGAACCCCTTCTGGGCTCTAAACTTCTGACGGAGGCTGTAGATTTCCCAACTTGCATTCTTTCTATCCCTCCCTTGAAAATGAGGCAGCTGCCGCGTATTTCTTAGTACCTGCATGCGGTTATATATGAACCAGATCTAGACTGAAATTTTATGGCGTTATAATTGGGAAAATATCGATTTCATTTTAATATATAACTAGAATTAATACTTCAGCTAGAATTAAACGCCTGTCAAACGCCTTGAGAACATCTTGCAAGATGTTCTATGTGCTTAATTTTGCGGTGAATCAGCTTATACGCCCGCATCAAGATTTTACAAAATGCCTTGGCAAAAAGTGGACTGAATATCTCTAACGTTTTTGGCATAAAGTCTCAGGGACATCTTTTAAACGCCATTTCATGGATTTCAAGATGTCTTACTTATCTTGGCAAATGTATTTAGACGTCCAAAAGACGAATGTTTTTTCACTCGAGCAGACGGGCATCACTTTCCCAGTGTTGGGCTACTGTTCAAAGACACAATGCTAAATATATTTTAGCGTGATAGCGCTAACGGCCCCGTGTCGCAGTAAAGCGGCCGTCCTCATCGGTGTCGTTGGCCATGAGCGAAAAATCCACTAAAAACCCCAGAGCAGCAACCTAGGGGGCAGGTGCGACACCTATGTCACGAGGCCATGTGACGTCGCGAGAACCTGCCGACTGGATTATGAGCAAACTGCCCACTGTCAAAGGCGGCAGTTAATGATTGGTCGTGAGAGGTTCCTTGGAAACAGCAATCTTGGTCTCACAAGCCCCACCAGTGGCACCACCTGCCGCCGCTGGGCAGTGGCGCACCGTTTAACCTCTGCACCACTGCGCCACTGCGCCAGGAATGGTGTGTAGATTCATCGCAATCTGTGAATGTGAAGTGGATAATAATATAGTGAATTTTTTATGGCGCAAAGGCATCTGCGGCCAAAGAGCGCCATGGCACAAGGTATTTTTCGTTTGCACAAGGTATTTTTCGTTTGCACAAGGTAGGGTCAAAGACCCATTTCCCAAGCATTTCACCCTCAATATGGCGAGCACCAAGCCAGGGTAACCTTGTACCCATTTTATCACCGGTGGGTACCCGGCGGCATCGGGAATCGAACCCCGCACCTCCCGCATGCGATGCGGATGCTCAAACACTAGGCCACCGCTGTGGTCAAATGTAGAGAATGACGAATTCCGCACACGAGTATATGGGCATTAACCCATTAACGCTATTACGCCATACCCTTAGAGCGGAGCTTAAGTTTCCCCTCAAGTTTTTTTTTTATCATTTCTTCGTTGCAAGTATTGAGCCGTACCCCATAGACTGCCAGTTATGCTGTGGCTTCTAGGGAGTTCGAACAACCTCACACGGATGAACGGCACCAGTCAATTACTACGACGTCCTGTTCGCTCCTGTGACACGTAGGGTCCGTAAAAGCCTGGCTGAGACAGCTAGCTGGCACATTTATAAAGAGAATGCGAAAATAAAGTTGACGGCAACTCTAATACCAAACAATCAATTTAAGTTTTGTTTTTAATTATTGCACCGTCAGTTCAAAGACCGGTGAGTTCTAAATAGCGCCTGCAGTTTTTGTATGCACAGATTCAGTATTCCTTGCGCTGCAGCAAATATAAGAGTCCCGAGGGCTACATTCTGACCCCGCGGGGTGAAGAAGTGCTACTCCACCAGAGCTACAAGATATAGCAACCTTCCCCCGATTTTCCCAGAGCGACGATCGCCTATGTGGATCGCATCACCGCCGGTGGTACAACAGCACAGCAGGTTAACACGTAATTGGTCCATGTGTTTGGAAGATGATAAAGTAGCCCCGCAGCACAGCTAAAAAAGCTGCTGGCGCCAGAGCGGGCATGTGCCAATCATTCTGAGGCCGTCATTTAGGGCAGTAAATGCGGCGCTTTTAGCAATTTCATGCTTTCCTCTACTTTTTGCCGCGCGATAGGCTGTCGTTTCTCATCAGGCGTGAAACGTTTGTGGAAGAATTTACACAGGCTTTCTTTGGGCGCCCAAGCAGAGCCCCGCAGTATTCACATATTATCGCAGCCTCATGCACATATGGTGTCATCGAGTTTCTCTAAATAACCTGGATAGAAAGGTATAGCCACCATCTACGCAAGTTTCTTGAGAGCACTTCATCCGCTTAATATGCTTCCGCTGATAAATAGGGAAGATCAGATCTCGTAATTGGCTTGTCTCGCGATTTGGCCGCAGAGGTGGATTCTACCTCGGAATCAGTAGTTGCGCCGCGCTATTATCTCTGTACGCGGATTAAATTATTTTAATACTGACTTTCAATAAAATTAAAACATCTGAAAGTTTGGTCTTAGGTCGGTATGGAAACATTCACGTCATTTTTTCAAGGTTCGCATCGAGAAGAGTCGTATTGTTACGACTGTATGTAATGTTTTATTCCCAAAAATAGCCAAGCCAAATACGAAATAGCATATTCCCGGCATTCTTGCGCCAGTCCATCGTGCATAAACTATCACAGCCCCACTTTTTCCTCCAGTTAACATTGAGAGACTCTATGTATGGTCTATACTGAACTATAAAATCACAATTTAGTCTACTATAGTATGGTATTATTGAGGATAGAGTAATCGCGTGAAAAAGTGGCGACTTCGTACGTAATAAGCACGATACTCTCTACAGCAATAGATGCGGAGCTTCATTTAAGGCCTGCTTTTCCAAATTGGTTCATTGCGCACTCTACGATGCTCACAGATGCTTCGTCAGCCACACTATTTTTCCCAGGTAGCACCGAACATTATAATAGCGTTATAAAAATGTTATGTAAGTAGCAGGAATGTCACATTAACGTTATAAATTAACATATAACGTTGTGTGTTACATAGCAAACACTATTTCAACGCTCTATACAAAGACTGTTTTAACACAGTCTCCGAAACGTTATTAGAATGTTAGAGTCACAACTATACAACAATATTACAAATATATTTCGAGCGCTGATTTCCAGGACTTCTCCCACCGTTTTTTACAGTAAAAATGTTTTTCAACTGGCAGTACTTTGCAACTGCATCTCTTAAATGGTACTCGTCATAGATTGCTTGCACAGCTCCATCATTTTGCCAGAAAACTTTGGTTATTACCCTCTCGCCACTATCACTCATGGGACATCTTTTAGTAATGGGTATATAAGCTTGACTCCATGATATCCGTTCGGAGGTGAGTGAATACGAGTTGCATGTTGTGCTGTATAGTGGAACTGAAGTGCTGCCCTCATTGCTGGTTCTTGCAAAGCGTTGTAAGTTGTGCGCCAGCACAACTGGCAGGCCTGCCTTGCTTGTGCAAGGCTGCTTCACCATTTTCAAGAATGTTACATATATATTGTTTACATGTTTCATAAATGTTCTGAGAATTTCCTTCCAACGTTTATATGTAACATTAAAAAGCGTAAAGTTAAAAAGTACATTAAGCGCATTGATATAACATCTGACCTTAACAAAAATATAACATTGCCGTAATGTTTCGATACAACCTGGGGTGTTGGTCTCGGCCTCATGTTTACAAAAGACAACATTAGCCCGTTACTGTTCTTCCGCCTTTGAGACGCGTTCGGTCCGGTTCCTGCCTCCATATTTTCCCACATGATGCTGCCGCCGCCGAGCATTAGAGCGCTCCGCAGCAGCGTCAGACCTGTGTTCACGTTCCCGATTCTGGAGACGCTTGCTTGCTCTCATTAAGGCTCGCTTCACATACATCTATAATAATAATATTTTAAAAATGCTTGGGAGATTTCTTTAAGATATGAACAAACGTTCACGGTTCCGAGACGTCTTTTAAATTACCCACATTTGATCAAACACGTGACAAAATTGCAGCAAACCTTGCGTAGGGCACTAAACACCAACCAAGGCGAAAATGTCCACATGGGAGTCTTAATGGTCACGGTTGAAATGGTTTACTGACCTATTCCCTATAACTGCTGCAACCAGTAGCTGCCCTGATAGCACTGAAGCAACAGTGTTTCTTCGTTTTCTAACCTTTATGAATAGTTCTAAAGAAGTGTTAAAGTTGCAGTCCCTAAATTTTAAACACAAGCAAAAATTATGGTATACACTTGCAACTTGTGCTCAAATATCAATCACTCTTCAAGACCATCGCCCGCCGGGGTGGCTCATTGGTTAGAGCGCTCGTCTACTGATCCGGAGTACCCAGGTTCGAGCCCGACCGCGGTGGCCACGTTTCAATGCTGTGCAATGTCAGTGCACGTTAAAGACCCCCAAGTGGTCGAAATTATTCCGGAGCCCTCCACTACGGCACCTCTTTCTTCCTTTCTCCACTCAGTCCCTCCTCTATCCCATCCCTTACGACGCGGTTCAGGTGTCCGCCGAGATGTAAAACAGATACTGCGCCATTTCCTTTCCCCAAAAACCAATTTTCATTTTTTTTTCAAGTCCATGCAGATCTGTTTATGAGACCACAGCTTTAAACCCTGCTCAGCAAGCCACAACAAAACAGTACAAAACACACAACTTATATGTGGAACAAACACCCACGTTCAAGCCAATATTACACTGGTTTCATGCTAACTCTTATACTCACTCATTAAGGGTTTCCCATAGGTTTCAGTTTGGAATGTTTAATTTAAAAAGCTATAAAATATTAGACCTCTCACGCAATTCCAAGCAGCAAAATTCAAGAAATCGAGCAGGTGGGCTTAACTTCTTTTTTGCTCCTTGCCAGGAAGTGTACGTAGAGACGACAACTCTCCGCGTGTGATACCCTTGGACAATGTGCTACACGGCGTCCCGTCGACGAGGACGTAGACAGAAGAGGACAAAAACAACGCTTCACTGTTTACTTGCTTACATCCTTATATGTTTATTTGTTTGCTTGTATATTTGTAAATGGCGTAAATAGCTATTCTCTGTACTTTCTCTTCTTCGCTCCTCTTTTCATTCACCTTGCTATCCTCTCCCTGTCCCTTGTATTTCTGCCGACAGCAGCTCGGGCGCTCAAATTATTAGACAGCAATTGCAGCGGCTGGCAACACCATTTCCTCCCGTTTCATTTCATTTTCTTTTGTAATAGACCACTAACAAAAAGAAAATCGCGGAGATTTAGCGGGCAATTTTTGTCAGTTGAATACCCCCATTATCACAAAAACAACAGAAAACCTCTTAATTTAACAGCAACGAGTTCTGAGCTGGAACCAGCAGATCCCATTTGGGACCAACAGGTCCCCACATAAAAGCCGATGGTGTCCTACTGGGACCATATACACCTTGAGGAAACCAAATGTATTCACTGTGGAACCGGTAAATACCAGCACAAAACCAGCTAGTGTCTTATTGTGACCATCTCAACCAGCAGCAAGCCAGAAGGTACCTGTCGGATTCTGGTGGACAAATTTTCACCTAAGAAAGGTAAGGACCACTTCGTTATAATGGGGCAATTTCATATGCTCCGGCTTTGAGAGGACTACACGTTTCACAAAAGAAGTAAAACATTTTTAAAGTCATTTAAAGCCTTTAGTAATTAAGCTCACCCTCTCGGCTCGGCAGAAAACTTGTCCTAGCAGCTCCGGAAACTACGGGAGGGGAAATGTGATTTTTATATTTATAGTTTTGAACTACAAACTAATCTTATAAACCGTACTAAGCAAGTAAAAAACTTGCTGAGCAAAGTAATAAAAGCAAATAAAAAAGCACTAGCAACTCATTTGAACTATACAATTGATCCGGGCCCTATGTCCCAATATCTCAAGCTTTCTCGGCACACCTGTTTGGTTTGAGTTTGGATCATTGTAGCTTGTATCCAATCTACTGCACATCTCTGTTTTGTCTGCAAGGACCATAATTCCTGTTTTAGTAATGAATTAGTCTGCTCGGGTGTTTTGTTCACTTTCAGTGGTTTCACGATTCGTGCGATTTCGCTAGATTGCCCAGCTCCACATCCGCCGCGGGCTCAGTGGTTAGAGCGCTCGGCTATTGAGCAGGAGTTCCCGGTCTAATCACCCGATCTAATCTTGATGTCATGTAGTAGTAGTAGTAAGTGGCTTTTATTAAAATAATAATAAAAAGGAGGGAAAAGATTTTTGCTAGCCCCGGCATCTGCCATCGATAACGAACCACCTGAGCTGGGGCACCGCAAATAAAGGATAGCAGGTAAAAATGCTTTGCATGTTTTGTACATAATACCGACTCAAATTAAGTCAAACCCGACCGCGGCGGCGGCGCTTTTATGGAGGCGAAACGCTAAGGCGCCCGAATACTGTGCGATGGCAGTTCGCGTTAAAGATCCCCAGGTGGTCGAAATTATTCCGGAGCCCTCCACTACGGCACTTTTTCTTCCTTTCTTCTTTCATCATCATCATCAGCACCGTCATCATCATCAGCCTGACTACACCCACTGCAGGGCAAAGGCCTCTCCCATGTCTCTCCCATTAGCCCGGTTCTTTGTCAGCTTCTTTCACTCCCTCCTTTATGCCTTGCATTACGGTGCGGTATAGGTGTCCGCTGATATGTGAGGCAGATACTGCGCCATTTCTTTCCCTTTAAGGCGGATTAACAGTTCGGGGTAGCCGCGGTGGCTCTGTGGTTAGAGCGCTCGGCTACTGATCCGGAGTTACCGGGTTCGAACCCGACCGCGGCGGCCGCGTTTCGATGGAGGCGAAACGTTAAGGCGTCCGAATTCTGTGCGATGTCATTGCGCGTTAAAACTCCCCAAGTGGTCGAAATTATTCCGGATCCCTCCACTATGGCACATCTTTCTTCCTTTCTTTTTTCACTCTCTCCTTTATTCCTTCCCTTACGGCGCGGTTCAGGTGTAAGCTGAGCGCGCTACTCTCGGCGAGTTAATGCCGTCCGTAATCGAGATGGCAGCTCGCGGCGACCAAATCGACGAAACGGCCAGCAAGGCATAATCCACCCGGCTGGTTTGAGGATGCGCCGAGTGCCAAAGTCGGGGCCTACGGTGTGGTTCAAGTGAGCTGCACTTTAGTTTCGCTTTTGTGGTCTCCGCAGTCGACGCAGGTTATGCTGTCCGTAATCCTGTTTGCTAGAACGACCTTGGATGTGCAAAAAGAGCACCCGAAGCTGTTCAGAAATGCAGAGTTACCCATTTTTCGTGCAGCCCTGCATAAGAATGCGTGCGTGTGCCTGCAGCACAACGATGTCTCTTGCAGAGTCGTCTGTCAGTCTGCTTGGCGCCCACATGTCTCGTTGTCAGCAAACGTTGAGATGTCGGGAATGATTAGGATTGTGCCTGTGGCCACATCGTGATCGTAGCCGTGGCCACATGCCTTAGTTTCGCAAGCAATTTGCCAATCCACCTAATCGTTATGCTGCAGCCGTGGCAGCACAATTCGTCTATATATAAGCTAGCTTTGATAGTTCCACCTGAGAGTTTTGAGAGTTTCACCTTGGTGGACACGAGCATTGTATCGCGTTGGCATCGCGCTGCTAGGAGCGGGTGTGCATCCATAAGGATGCTTTAAACAACCAATTATCTTCTGCGATGAGGCGACGTCATAAGAGTTTATGATGTTGAGTGGGATAGATAAATATGTGGGGAGGCACCCTATGGACCTCCTTCACCCCGCGACGTCACGAAGATGCGGTGGCGCTGATGTTAGCAGCGACTTTCGCATGGTAGGCAAAACAGGTACCGCTTGCCCGTGCCTACCGCAGCTGCCGCAGTTACCGGCGGCTGCTTCAAGCCTGTGCACTGCAGAAGCAGCATATATTGACCAGCTGCATCACTGCTGGATCCGCGTAGTAGCATAAAAAATATTAAATTAGCCTCGTTAGGTTTCTCGCGCATAAATGCCGCATTCGGAAACTGGCTAACAGGCATTGGGCCACGGTAGTAAAGCGCGAATTCTAGGAGTCGATAGGCACTGCCACTCAATGCACTTAATAGCATGCAAGTTACTGCGTTCATTCACCTGAACTTCAGGATAGTAGGCTGATAATTGCTCAAGGAAAAAAAAGACATGTAAATGCACACGTACTTATCACCTTGAGCCGGAGTGCACGGGGCGCCGACAGGTTCACTCGCCCCCAATGAATGCGTTTTTTATTAATAGCACACCATGTTTTAATGGCGCGTTTTATGACATTTAATATTTACTTGAAACTGTTTCTTGATATGACGACGTAATTATTTCATTCGAGTAGAAAGAAGTCTGGTAAGTTGTGTCAATCTTGCGCAGTCGCGTTGGTGTGCTTAGAATAGCGTACCTTAAGTGTGCTAAACGCCATATGCTTTTTCATTACATCATGCATGTGTCATGTTTCATGAGGTAATACATGATCGCGAAGCTTGTTTGGAAAGAAGCAGCCGCAGGCGTGCTACTAACAGACACGTGGCGAGATTGAGAGGTGACGCGGCATGAAAAGTGTTTTCGTTATTCATGCATGCGATATGTAACTAAACTTGGTGCAAATATGAAATTCCTACGCTAGTTTCAGTAATTCCTTTTATTTATAGCTATACCTGGTGCTGTTCTGGGTAATTATAATTAACACCGTCGTCAAGTCCCCCCAAGCTATAGGTCTAAAATAAATGAGTAGATAGTGCGCAGTTTTTTTTTATGCCAGCATGTACTTAAAGCCCTGTTCTGTATGATGACGCGATTAGTTCTTTTTCTATATTATCAGTACTTATGCATGCATAGTTACATGAAAACGTTTCTTACAAAAAATAACTAACACAATACTGCACGTGTAGGGAAAAAAATCGAGATTTATTACGCTCCTCAACGTCTCAGGAATAGTTTGCGACAAATGGAATCATTTGATTTTCATGCGAATTACGAAGGTGAGTGATCCAGTCGCAGAAAATGTGAGAGGTCAGAAAACGAACCTTAAAGTTTGTTCCCTCGTTTATGGCATCTTCGCTTTCGCTTTGGTCAAAGAAATGCGGCACTGAAATCAAAGAAATTACCTCACAATTTTTGACGACCACACTTCTAAAAAGCGTAATTTATAAATTTGTACTCAATATCTTGCTATAATTTTTCGTCACGAAACTAGACTTCAGGGCTAGGAAAGAAAATAATTCTAGAAATCAAAAATTTTCACCAAATCGACCAGCTTAACAAAAGGACAAGTCGGCCTGGCTGATGCGTGGTCATGCGGCTAAAAACAGCGCTGAGCGAGACAGGAGATCGGGGACACGACGCTGTCCCCACTTTTCGCGCAGCGCGACACGTACGTATGTCAGCAGACGATGAGCGCATGTCTGCTCCGACGAAACAACGCCAGCACTTCCCCTCACTGCTGTCCCGAAGTAAAATCATTCCGGCTGGTGCAGAGTGTCAAAACTTGTTTTATTCAATGCCTAGCGCATAAATAAACGGCAGGAACGCTTTCTACATGTTTACCACTAACCATATATACAATACACAGTGGCAAACTATTTCTCTTTATAGGCCGCACGTGGACAACGCGAGCTCGTGTACTTCGACAAATTACTAAGTTGGAAGGATCGACCATTGCTATGATTCGCAGAAACTGGAAACGCGCCTACAAGCCTTGAAAACCCGCGCTCAACACCTATCCGCGACGCCACTCCCCGACCTTTTGCCTACCACGAGCTCGCTAGCGACTGCAGCGCCACCTCGTTTGTTTACAAACATGCAGGAGGTCCATAGGTCATGTTCGATAGTGTAGCTTTTCCATTTAGTTTCTTCTTTCACTCCCTCCCTTATCCTTTCCCTTACGGCGCGGTTCAGGTGTCCAACGATATATGAGACAGATACTGCGCCATTTCCTTTCCCCCCAAAAAAACCGATTGAGCGTACGTGCACGTATTTTGTGTTTTAGTCGGTGGTATCGAAAATGCAAAAAGTAAAATGAAAATTAACACAAAAACGAAGGATGAAAAAAAAAAGGGGGGGGGGGGGGGGGGCTCTGTATTGCAGTTGTAGGCTAGGCTTAAAGTTGGCAGCTCTTTTTCTTTTTTGTTAGGTTATGCATCTTGTAAGTTAGCGTCGTGCAGTGTACTGTGCAGTCCTCAATGGCTTCACATGGCTGTATTCTGTGTGCTGATCAGATTGTGTCAGTAATGTTAGCTTGGTAAACCTGATAGCTTTGTTGTGGTGAGAAGTGATGTAGCTTATAGTGCTGTCTTGCTTTCAGTAGATGTGAAATGACTGCTGTGAGAGCTAACTTGTCAAAACATATTGGCCTGACCTGCTATTGACTGAGACACAGTCTTGTTTTGAATTGTTTCAGCACAGCTCAAGCTGCTTTCAGTGCATTATTTTGTACTGGCATCTAGGCTATAGCCATCGATTGGCAGTTATTCTCAAGATATACATACAGTTCTCAAGTACTGTTGGCATTTCATGTAGTTAAGACCTCTAGAATGCGTGTTAGAAGCATACATGACAGTTGGCTGGTAGTGAACATATTAGGCTGCATTTTATTTTATTGATAACATTCACTGAGCCTTGGTCTTTGCTGAATGCCTTCAGTTTCTGTCGGAACGTGTAATTTGTAGCTAGCAGATTACATGTCTGTCACCTCATTCACACAACTTGGACATATTGCACAGTATTCCATGCTAGTTTTTGGGAGGCCATTTCTAAGAAGTTATTGTATCTATTTATGGGCAGATCTTTCACTTATGACAGGCCAGAACAGCCTGTGCACAAGCTGGCTCACACTCTTGGTGCCGGTTGTTTAGCCTAACTTTACCCAAAAAGCAAGCTGGGACATCTATATAGAGCTACCAACTACATTTTGGTTTTACTGAAGTAGGTACTGTTTGAGATGACTTGTTCTGGGGAGGTGCTTGAGATGTGTTTTTATCGCTGGGGGAAATAAAGCTTTCGCTACCAGCCCATGCGTTCCTGAGTTGTACCCAACTGTAATTGGACATTGCATTTAGGTAAGATGCACTGTTTTGATTTCTCCCCTTTTAGCATCAGAATTCAACTGTGTCTGCAGAGGAACTTGTTGACGGCCGCAGCAAATTTAACCCACGCATGCGCAGCACATTCCTAGCATTTAAGGGTCTCCCTGTTTTGTGATAACACTACTAAATGCAGAGGTAAGGTGTTGTAAACATGCTTGAAACACTTGCTAAAAGAACTATTGTGGTTGTCTACCAGAGAGTGACCTATGAAGCAAAAATCCTCAGCATGGGGTATTTAGGCTCGCAAGAAAACAGTGCTGTGAAGAGTGATGTTATATTTTCACATATCCCTTGAACTTTTGCTTCTGTTAGCGGAGGTCAGATGTGTTTCAGAGTGAAATTTTGGTTGTGCAGCACTTTACAAATCTCAAACTACACTTTTGTTGACACAAAGCAGCCAGTGTTCCAATATGTTGGTTGGTTTAAGTCTTCAGTTTATTACAGATACCAAAGAACACAAAGGGTCACTTAATATGCCAAGCTACCATGCATTTTTTTTTCCCCAAAATTGTAAAAAGCCACATTATTTGTAGTGGAGGAACTGTTGCGAACGTTGATTTTGTTGATTTTATTTTCTTTCAGTTTGCTTGTGTAATTCAGCAGCTGCGGGGTTTGGGCTAGTTGGCTTGCATAATAGGATTCTAAAATGCTCAAAGAATGAAGACACAGAAAGATGACACACAGTTTGCATGCTTCCAACTGATTTTATTTGTGCGAGGAAGTGGCATTTATTTCTTGGCATAGACTTGCATACAAAGCTTGTACTAATGAGTGGTGACTAGTGAATTTTTCCTTTTTTTTGTCTTCTTTCCCTTTCTTGTCAAGGACCCCATGACCTCAACGAAAGATAAAGCATCTCTTTTTTGGAAAGCAGTATTGAAGGAACACTTATGCAGTCATTGCCAGCTCACGCTATTTCCACTCTTTCAACAATTTTTCATGTAATTTTATATTTGCTCTGATAGAGCACTTCGCATTTATAAAAGTCTTGAGTGGCAGGCACTATTACTCTTAAAAATTTTTCAGTGATTCTACATGTTACTTGGACATGCCCAATGAGAGGGCTCATCCAAACTGCTCATTCGTGTCACTGGGTGGGGGTGGCTAAGAATGCATGGCAAGGTGTTGCCCTATTCAGTTGTGAGCAGCAATTTTGAAAATTTTTTTGTAAATTATGAGGTTCACACACAGCTTTTAAATTTGACACAGACTCAAAAAGCTGCCTCTACAGATTTTTTTTGCTATATAACAGGGCTATCAAAATGATCACGTATCGTGATCTAACCAAAATTAGAGAGAACTTCCCCCCTCCACACAAATGCCCGACTAAAGAACAAGAGGTTACGTGGCATTGTCTACAGACAAGATCGATGCACACCGTATCACTCCTCGCGCACATTTACCCTGATCAATACAACCTGAACTGTAAACACTGCGGCCAACGAGCCAACTACGATCATATCCTATGGGATTGCAAAATAGAGCCACCTCTGGGTGACCTAGTTACCGATCCTTCTCTCGAGCGATGGGAGGCCGCGTTGGCTAGCTCTGACCCCAGAACGCAAGTTCTGGCGGTGAAGTGGGGTGACACAAAGTCGTCGAGGGCTATGTACTCTAGACAACGCGGTCTCTTAGCACCAAGCTCTTTCCGACGAATAAAATGTTTTACAATAAATAGGGGCCCTGACAGCTCAGGTACCCTCTGTTTCTGTTTTCCACGTTTTAGTTATGCTCACCTAACCTGTCATCTAAACATCGCCCTGATTGTTTGGTACATTTTCTGCAGGTCAAAGATACATTATAACGACCCCTTGTGTGCCCTTCCTGAAAGACCTTCATCAGCATAGCGTGTTGAGCTTGTTTGGGGCAGAAAACACCACGGTTACTTTAACTGGCCAAGCACCAACTTTGCTTAGTTTATGTGAAAGCCTGTGCCTGTAAGGTATGTTTGCTGCGACTTTCCTTCTGTCTTTGGTCTTTTCGAGCTCTTGCTAAGACAACAGGGCTTACCTTTTTTTTTTTTTAACAACTCCTTCAGCCACTGACAGAAGCTTGTGTTGCTGGTAGCCTATGTCTTGCAACTTTTTTTACTACAAAGGCACGCTTTCTTCATTTGCATGAGAGCAAGACAATTCACAGCATTTGTGAACTCTAAAAGAGCTATCTTGCAATAGATAAGGTTCGCATGCACAGAACTGAAGGATAAAGGCGTTTTTCTTTTTCTCGGAGGATAAATTCAGCTTGTGTGACCTTTTGAGGATTTTAACCTGATATCAAAAGCGTAGGTGCTCCTGTTCTTGTCATGCATTGCGACAGGTAGTAATAAACAGTCCAAAAACTACCTTAACACACCTTCGACAGCATCTTCAAGGCTGAGAAAGGTGTTTGGCGACAAGCCCTTGGGCTTCCCCTTTTGTGCTTGGCTGGCGGAATCGTTGAGGAGGAAAACAAGGGAAGCCCTGTCTTATTGGCAACAGCTCGACAAGACCAAAGAGAGAAGCAAACTCATGGTTATACCTTATACGCACCGGCTTTTGCAAATCTAAGGAGAACAGGCAATGAGGTTAAAGTAAACATGGTGTTTTCTGCCCCAAATAAGTTGAGTGTACTGTGCAGTCAAAGCATTTCAGGAATGGCGAGTAAGGCTGCCTGCACAATCAGGCACCAGAAGCCATTTGTAAGATGCATGTACACATGGGGACATCTTTGACATGTGGAAAATATTATATTGGACACGCATGGGCAGTACCATTAATACTATCTTTTCATACACCATGTGTATTGATCCTAGGCATCGTTTGTGAAAAAAGGAAGTATCGGAATTGAAAAATACATTTTTAGTGTATCATGTATTTTAATGATACTTGATACTCAAAACAATAGTGTGCCACATATTTTGAGGCTGCTATGGGTCAGACTTTGGCCCGTGGCACTTGCTTAGCTGGTAGTTCACTAAAAAAAAAGGAATGGAGCAGAATTGGGCAGAAACGATGCCAATGCCATTGGCCCGGTCAGTCTTCTTTTTTCCTATATTCGTCATTTCACTGATAGACGACATATACGTTGCGTTTCTGCACACTCACTGACAGAAGGGACGTAGAAACAGGCTCACCATTGTGATAGAAACAACACTCCAACATCCTATTTCAAGTTGTGGTGGTTGCCAACAGATATGGAAGACTTTTGTCATCATGCTCAGGAGCTTGCAGAACATATGTTGATGACTTTGTAAGTGCGATAAAGGTCACATACTTTACTACACTTGGGTCAATGGGGTCATCAGTACTGGAAGCGTCAAATGCATCAGCCTACGCATTCTCAAGAGGCGCTAGTGAAACTCGAATTTCTTAACTGTACCTCCAGGATCACCGAGTCGACGTGGCTATGCTTCACTCTTATTCGTTGATGAAATGCACCTTCACAGAACAGAACACCGCTACGTGTTAGGCTGCTCCTGTATATGAAGGCTTTTTTCATAGCATGGCCGCATCATGAGGCTTTTTCGGACCAGCGGTTTGAGCAAATGCTTTTACTTGATACTGTCAAGTTAAAGGTATAACATCCAAATAACAGTGATTAGCAAGATATGTTTTCCTAATGAAGCCTTCAGCCATTTTATTTTTAATGTTTCCCTCCTAGCTTTTAACACAGAATGTTCATCTTCAAACGTCTATTGAACACAGTACTCGAGAAATGGCAGTTCGGCCTTCCCAAACGCACGAGGCTTTCAACTTTTTTTGCATAGGGCAAAGGCACAAGCAACCTATACTCCGTTTCAAACATCATGTGCAACGCTGTCAAAGCTAGCGCTCTTGTTTGCTCTGCCTGCATCCGCGACCAAAAAGTAATGCGTTATTTCTGGTGAGCGAAACATACTAAATGCTTTGCATGTAGGCTTACCACATGACACATTTGTCATGATCTTGATTAAATGCACTCTTATTGCTGACAACACGCTGTCGCTTCCTCGTGCCATAGACCACTCGGGCACAGAACAAGCGCGGAGTAGCACGCCTCCCTTTATTTTCCCGTCCGGACTACATCCGTACCTTCAAAAACAGTGTGATGTATCGAATACACTAAGACTCCAGAAACCACGGAGAAAGCTTAGCTAATGATATTACCAGCTTTAAAATATTGGATTTCTTTGATGTATTGAATATCTGTATCGGAAATCAATTTTTATTCAGTATCTTGTGTCGGTATTGGAAATACAATTTTTTATGCTTTCGGGTATCGGTATCGAAGATACTTTTTCAAAGTACCATGCCCAGCCCTGATATTTAAACGAAAGGTAAGGTGAGCATTACTATAATGTGGAAAACAGAAAAAAGGAGGACACCTGAGTGTCGTAAGAGTAAGTGTGCCTGCCACCCTGAGTTTATTTATTTATTATTTATTTATTGCAATACCCACAGCGCCACAAGTAGGATTACAGTGGGGGGGAATAACACATCACGCAAATGAACAAAGGTAACAATGTGCTACACATACAATGCAACCACGAACGTAACATCATTACAGCCCAACCACAGTATTCAGAGATTAAGAGAATAAATCGCATGACGCAATTAACACCTCTTCAGAAAGCCTATTCCAATCTCTTATAGATCTTGTGAAAAAAACATACTTGTACATTTCTGATTTACAGTTAATTTCCTTCACTTTTAATGGATGGCCACAGTGTAACGAAACATAGTTTGGTGCATGGATATACATGTCGTGGTTTATGCCAGTTTTACAATATTAAATACTATGAAAAAATTTTAACCTCAAACAGTATCTGCGTCTTTCTAGCATCCGCCATCCCAGCGAGTTTTTTTGCACATGAAACGCTAAAGTTCCTGGTATAATTATTATAGACTTATCGAATACCCAAATTTTGTACCCTCTCTAGTTTATCTGTATCTATTTTATGCCAAGGGTCCCTACTGTACAAGCATATACGAGAACCAAGCGAACATTAGTCTTGAAAAGCAACTCTTTTGCTTCTAAAGAGTGTTGTTTGATGTTACGCCTTAAATAACCAAGAACGCGACACGCCTTTCCTGCTGCCTAGTCGACATGTCGTCTTCAACTTAAGGTTATGCATATGCCGAGATATTTGTGCCCTGATACTGAAGAAGAGAGTGTGTCCCATTAATCGTATAAGAGAATTCATGTGGTTTTTTCTTTTTTGTGACTCACATATACACAAATTTTTGCAAGTTAATAAACATCCCCCATTTCTTACACCATTCAGACACCCTATTCAAATCATCCTGTAACACCACACAGTAATTTGGGCTGTCAATGACGCTATGCAATACACAGTCGTCTACTAACAGACGACTGTGGATATGAAGTGCTCTTTCAGAGGAAATGGAAAATTGCGAGAGAAATTGCTGAAACAGGGAAAACAGCGCAAACTTGTGATGATTGCATGAGTGCTCTTTCAATTGCTCTTTGAGAAAATTTTGGGGACACTTAAGCTTTACCTGTAAGGGCATGATGCGATAGTGTTAATGGGTCATTCCCATCAGTGACTTTACCTGCTCTCATTAGCGTATTACCTGGTCTTGTGCTCTACTGTTACCAGATCACATGGCACACCAATGTCAGGTGACACAAGCATACACTCGTTTGCGTGCACTCACCCCTCACTGGCATGCATTTTGCTACTCATGCATACACTTTGCATGTCTACACAATGTGGATAAAAAAATCACGTCAGCATCGTTATCGTAATTTGTGGCCTAATTAGGATTACAGTTTTGACGTTTGAAAGCAGTCTCATAGATGGTGTATTATGGTTTACGTATATGAGGAGAAAGGAGGTTCAAAGGCTATGATTTATATTTTCATTTTGCAACACAGTGTGGGCAAGTACTACATGTGATGTAAGCGAGCAGCAAATGGCATTTGTTGTTCATTTGCATCACATGGAAAATGTTCTTAGAGTTAGTGCACACAACCTTTGCAGGTTCCTTGCATATATGATAACTTAGAAAATATGTCCAGTTAATGCATTTTGGGTGATTACCCTGCTAATTTTGTTTACTGCATTGCTTATGAAAGGAAAAGCTTGCTACTGAGTTTTAAACATAATGTGATGTTAATGCACACTTGATAGTGCTGTCACAGGTTGGGGAACATTGTTAAACACCACAACGCAAATAAAATAGTGCACGTTAGCAACATCCACTACTTCCGTTTTGAACTAAGTTTTGAAAACTTGGATCTGTAAAGAGCAACTTAATTGCAAGTTAGAGAGATGTGAAGGAATTGTACACTCTAACAGAATCATCACAGCATAATGTGGTTAGATAGCATTCAAGGGCCTGGCTACACTAAACAAAAGAGATGGTAATGCAAGTGGTCACATCACAAATACTTTCGAAAGTTGGCATAGCAAATCCGCGGCGCGCTGATACCGACGCAGGCACATAAAATTAAAATCGTTACAACGTCTCGTGACCACATTCTTGAGCGTCGATGTTAGGATAATTACGACTACGAAATGTTGATTTGCTTACTCTTGCTGTAGAAAGTAAAAAAAAAAAGTAAGGCGCTCGTCGAACGCTTGTGCAGACCACGGTGGAGCGGATTCATTGGCGTTGCTAACATGCAGGTCGCGCTAGCTCGCCTCACGTTCCATCAGCTGTGCTCCGGCGCAGTTCTCCGATTGGTACGGGGGCTCATGGAAACATGCTGAAACAATTAAGACGCGGGATTTCGCGCATCCGTGACACTTTGCTGCGGTCGCTGTGGAAGAACGGAATGTACGCGTGAATGCTGCAACTTCGAAGCAATCGGAGCTCGAGGCGCGACTATCGTGAGATTCATGGAGCTCGTTGTCTTTTCAGAAACACAGGCGGTCCGTATTTCCGCGAATTTCTCCGACTTCGCTGGCTGCGGTACCTGGCAGTACTCCGAGAAAATTTCTAGCGCACTGCAATGGAGGAATGCGAGGAGTAGAGGTGATGGGAGGTGCTTCAAGTGGCGCCACCATCAGTTAAACGTAACATCTATCAGTCGTTGACAGTGAGGTTCGAGTCAACGTCAAAGCCTCATTTAGAGCACATTTTAAGCGAGCAATAAGCAAACATGGTGTTGAAGGAATTTTTTAATTAATAGCTCGAAGGTTGGAATAGTGGCTATGTCGTACCGCCAACAAGGATTCGTAGTGCGGGTAGAAAAATGTGGTTCTTTGACATTCCTGGCGATGCTCGTTGGAGCAGGATATGGGGTCCCTGTCGGTGGGATGGGCTGGCGAAACCGTGCTTAAGCATACTTACCTGGTGCCGGGGTTACCGTGATCAGCGAGGCGGTGCCTCCAGGGAGAGGCGCGGGCATTGCACTGCGCTCGTGCTGACCCCTGCCACTACCCCAAACTGGGGCAGATGGGGCATGCAATTTTTGGTAGTGGGGGACTGCGTTCGCGCTATCCCCCTTATTATACAATCGAAAAGCAGAACTCATTCATACACTGGTTGAGACATTACCTTTACAAACCACTTGAAGTAGGGTGGTTTCTGTTTGGGCTTGGTGATCACTAACTACTCTGGAGTTGTTATGACGTCAGCATTTTGTACTGGCTTGGCTGCGCCTGGTTATTTAGGTACGTCAGTTATATAACGTTCTCGACAAATGAATGGAGGGCATGCAATTTTTGGTGATTGAGGAGGGAAGCTCCGTTAGCGCTATCCGCCTTACTACGCAGTGCAATATCGGTGAATGCGAGCCTTCCTAGGCTGCTCTGTGATAAAAATTTAATACCTACCTCATTGACCGTGGTTGAGGTGTTTTGCTACGCCCAAGAGCGAGAAAAAGCACTTTCGGGTGTCGAGAGAAACCGTAATTGATCTGAACATAGCAGCTGTAGGCTCTTTGGTGTGCAGCACTGGAATGATAGGTTTGAACCCAACCGACAGGCGCGCCGTAGAATGCACAGCTGAACCGGTGATTTTTCGAGGGCAGATTTCGCACAGAAATGAAATTCGATCGGCAGGATTGTATTATACCACATTTGTTTGTTGTACTTGCCTGCATCATTAAGAAAAAGGCTGATATTCGCACCGTCCGCGAAGGCCACGAAAAAAATCGGGCCGCTTTCTTAGCGATTGCACTGGTGGCGCCATCTTGTTTGTCGGCCGTGAAGATTCAGCAAAGGAAGTGGGAGAGAGTATTGCTGGAGGTTTAGAGGAAGCCGTACCACGAAAGTCATCAAACCTAGTGCAGTTTTGGCCAAACAAAGTGTTTTGTGATCATGGTTAAAGCAGTTGCTGAAGAGTCTTCAAACATCCCGCACAAGAACCCAGTCCTTCGCCTAATCTTCACGGTTCACCAACCAGATGGCGCCACCGGTGCAAGCGCTTAGAGGGCGGTCTGTTTTGTCGCAGACGACGCGAATATCCGACTTCTTCGTATTGATTCAGGCAAGTACCCCAAAGAAATGTGGTACAAAACAATTCTGCCTACTAAATGTCATGTCTGTACGAAATCTGAGCTCTTAACAATTCGCTGGTATAGCTGTGAGGAGCATTCATTCTACGGCGCGCGTTTAATTGCAGAACAGTTAGTTGATCAAAGAAAATCCCCTGCGGTTGAATATCGCGTACTAGTTAGATTTAAGGCGTTTCGGAACTATGCTTGTCGCAAAACGTTTGCTTGATTTGGCGATAAAAGAAGAAATATAGCACAATGTTATCTGTTCTCAGTTACATTAAACGTTCATAGATGCCGCCACACCTTGAATACGGCGGTAACTTTTGTATCGTAGTATGACAACGGTCAGAAGGGTAGCGGATCGGGCTAGTTGGTGCAGATTTGACATTTGTCATAAAAGCGTTCGAGAACTGTTTAAAGCACTTGCGGTTTTACGAAATAAACAGTTGGAAGTAGCGCTCGTCCCTGTCTGTTCCCTCTGCGTCCTCGGTGTTTTAGCGCTTCTGAAAATGTCAAATGACAACGGTACTCGCCTGGTTCATAGTCATCCTCTGCCCAAAAACATGCATCCACACTACGATCCGGAAAGAAGAAAGGCTAGGGCACAAAGACTTCACGAAAGATTTTCAGTTCAGAAAGACACGGTGCACGTGGACGTGGCAGAACATGCGGACAGAGACGCCTTTTCCCTGGCAGTTGTCGATCTTCGAGGTTCTTCCCTTGCATCAGCGACAACCGATAAAACAAAATTTCGGGAGGAGGATGAAGAAGCTGCCCTACCTTTAGCCTATTACCTCCACCACTGCCAAATACATCATCAGTGACGACAAACCGCAATTCGAAATTTTGCCCAAGGAAGGGCCCACTCCGCAGCCATCAAAATATTACAAAAAATCTCCAGTACCCGTCAGATGGCATTGATCTGGGTCCCCGCCCATTCGGGCCATCCTGGAAACGAGGCGGCGCACCAATTTGCTCGAGGATTCGTAGTGAACCGGGAGGTGCGCTACCCCGAGCTCAGGTCGGCCAAGGAGCGATTGACGACCTACAAAGAAATTACTACCCACTTCAAGAAAGAAAGAGAAATCTTCCCAGAACCACATAGATCTCTAAGTAAAACACGTCATTTGGCGGCAGCTCCAAGCAGAGACTTTCTTTAATCCGTTCATGTACTCCATATGGTTCCCAGAGCAGAGGGGAGACCGCGCCAAGGGGCCGGCGTGTGCGAACGCGCTTCGCATCGGCTCTGTACAAGCACGGCGATTTCGTCCGAATTTCGACCCACGTAGTGCCCATCTCTTCACTGCACCGTTCGTAAAGGTGAGCGCTACCATCTGTTAAAATTTGGTGGCCGTCGGTCCCCCCTAAGTGGGCCCACGGGCCGAAAACCGCCCTTTGCCGATCAACTGCCGCACTAGGTCTCGCGCCACTGTGCGCTAAGCCTTGCCGCTTCTACCTCCCCTACATCGACAGTATGGAGGTCCAAGTGATCGGAGAGACCATCAACCCAAAGGACTATGATCCCAGGGACTGGAACCATATCCTGAGCTAATTACCCGCCCGTCGGAAAGGAGCAACGAAAAGTCAGGACCAGGCGAACGCCACCGCCGGCTCGCGTCCTGCAGATTCCATGCACCAAGCGTCCCAGCTGCGCGCGACGCGTCTCGCGGCGCAAAGGATTGCCCAGCTCGCGGGGTACTTGAACACACGCTGGCAGGAAGGCACCCCTTCCGCAATCCGGGCGTCACGCCAAAATCTTATTCATACCCAAGCCCCACAAACCCCTTACACCCGCAAATATTCGTCCCATCTCACCAACATCATGCCTGGTCAAGCTTTTGGAGCATGTCGCCCGACTCACCCAACACATGACAGAGCAAGACGGTCTACCCGCACAGCATGGTGGGCTTCCTTCCCCACCTGTCGGCACAGGACGCCATGCTCCAGCTCGTACAGGATGTTTTTAGTCCTCATACCGGGCCACACAAAAGCTGTCCTCGCCTTAGATCTCTCCAAGGCCTTTGATCGCCTAGACCATCAAGCGATCATGGCGGCGCTCTCCCCCTTGAACATCGGTGAACGTATGTACACCTATATTCATGCATTCCTTACTAACTGTACGCCCGAAATTCACTTCGGTCCCCACACATCCCGCCCACACACTCTTAGTGGGGTTGGCACCCCCAGGGATCTGTCCTCTCCCCTTTCCTCTTCAATGCCACACTCATCGATCCCCTTGCCCACAAACTACAAATTTCCATCCCTCACCTTCGGCATACACTCTATGGACCACCCATGGCAGTGATGGAGACATAGAAAATACTCTGCAGTCGGTAGCTACCCTCACCCAAACACATGCGCGGAGTATCGGACTCATGCTCTCCGGAGAAGTCGGAGCTCCTCATACTCCGCCCCACAACCCGAAACTGCCCCACAGCCCCCATAACTGTGGCACTGGAAAACCGGTACCTCCCGGAGGTACACACTCTCCGGGTACTGGGCCTCCACATCCAGAACAACAGGAAAAACACTCTCACCATCCAGAAACTCAAGCAGACGGTATAGTGTCGATATCCCACTAATCCGCCGAGTTTCTGGACACCACCGGGGCATGAAGGAGCATGACCTAGCTATGTCGTCTCATTCATGCCTTCGTCCTCAGCCGCTTTCTCTTCACGCTCCCCTACCTGAAACTCCAGGTCCCGGAAATCTCCACCCTGGATGCCATGATCCCAACAGCATTTAAGACAGCACCACACCTACCCCTAAATACCTCAATCGAAAAACTCCTCCAGCTAGGCCTACACAACACAATAGGTGAGCTTATCGAGGCCAACCGACAAACACAATACATACGTCTCGCGAGAACCACCACCGGCAGAAACATATACTACACACCATCGGTATCAGGATACCAGCCACGGATCCCACACAGCTCCAGGTACTCCACCACATTCACCGCGAACTACTTATTAAACCTCTCCCCCAAAAACATGCACTGGCACCTACCACGAACCCCGCCGCAGAGCTCGCGCACGGGCGCTCCACAAACACTATGGCATGGAACCGGATGCCGTGTGGGTGGATGCCGCATGCACAGGCGAGGACGCGGTTGTGACCATCACGAACCCCTCCCTAGCTACAACCGATTGCCACCCTTCACATATCCCCCACTGCCACTTCGGAGGAGGCTGAAGAGGCCGCTATTGCCCTAGCCATCACGCGCACGGAGGCCCGGTATATAATATCGGACTCTAAAACTGCCATACTAAATTTCTCCCGCGAGAGAGTTCACGTCCCTGCATATCGCATACTGAACTCCCTCGCCGCATACCCGCCCCGCCACATGCATGGAGCTCATATGGGTGCCTGCCCAGTCCGGGAATCCCGGAAACGAGGCTGCCAACGCTTTAGCCCGAGGTTCTCTCAACCGAGCGCCGGCGGCCTCCAATCTGGGGTTCTCACGTACGGGAGCGCATGCATTTCTTAAACTGACGCAAGTCTGCAAAGCCGAGCGTCGGCTGTACCCCCCACCCCATCCCTCCCTCGACAATTATCACCAGACACTGGAGGCGGCTCCAAACAAGCGCTATCACCAAATCCACACTAACCCTCCTGTGCCCTCTGCCACCACCCCAAAGCCACTCTCGATCATATCCTTTTCCTCTGCTCCGCGGATCCTCCCCAGCGGGGCCTGGAGCACCTTACCACTTTGGAGGCTTGCGAGACCCTACTGCACTCCGAGAACCCGGCCAAGCAAGCCATCGCTACAGGCCGGGCTGCCAGCGTCATGAGCCTCCGGGACATGAACTTCTGAATGCAGTGGGGCCGTGCGGGGGCCCAAGGACCTGCGTGTCCTAAACTCCCCTGTGTCTAATAAAGTTTCCACCATCCCAGAGCAGTTCAGCCCTGTCCGTTCTCTCTGTGTGTTCTCTTACTTCCTCCTTTATCCCTTCCCTTACGGCGCGGATCAGGTGTCCGCCGATATATGAGACAGATACTGCGCCATTTCCTTCCCCAAAAAGCAATTATTATTGTTGATGTGCTTTCGCCCGATTTTCCGACCCATCTCAAGCGGTTTCGCCAGGTACTGAGCTGCCTCACCAGTGCTGGTCTTCAACTTAACCTCAAAAAATGTCACTTTGGCGCTCGGCAGCTGACAGTACTCGACCAACTCGTCTCCGAAGACGGCGTCCTGCCAGATCCTGACAAACTCCGTGCTGTGGCTGACTTCATTAAACCGACTTCTACAAAACAGGTGCGCCGATTTGTGGGTCTCTGCTCCTATTTTTGGCGATTTGTCCCCAATTTCGCCTCTATCGTCGCGCCCCTTACGAAACTTCTTAATGGTACCGCCGACCTGTCTACGTGCATGGGACTCGGCCTGCGACAACGCTTTTGCTGCGCTCTGTCGTTTTCTAACCTCACCACCTATCCTTCGACACTACGACCCTAGTGCTCCTACTGAGGTGCACACCGACGCAAGCGGAATCGGCCTCGGTGCTGTCTTGCCCAGCGCAAGCCCGAATTTGCTGAATATGTCGTTGCGTATGCCAGCCATGCCTTCAGCAAAGCTGAGTCAAACTACTCCGTGATGGAAAAGGAGTGTCTCGCCGTAGTGTTGGCTCTAACAAAATTCCGCCCATACTTATATGGCCGCCCGTTCACCGTCGTCACTGACCACCACGCCTTGTGCTGGTTGGCCTCACTCAAAGATCCCTCAGGGCGCCTTGGCCGCTGGGCCCTCCGTCTTCAGGAATTCGATATTACCGTAGTTTACCGGTCGGGCCACAAGCACTCCGACGCAGATGCCTTGTCACCCTCGCCACTGCCCTCTCCTGCGCCCTCTTCGCCAACATCTGATTCTGTACTCGCAGCGCTCGCTACCATGGACATGCCCCTTCAACAACGCCAAGATCCATGGATTTCATCTTGCTCAACGTACTTTGTGCACACTCTACGGCCTCCTTCCTTCGGGCCCTTCGTCGCCAAGCTTCCCATTTCGCCCTCCGCGACGATCTTCTGTACCGCCGTAACTATCGTCCAGACGGCCGAAAGTGGCTTCTTGAGATTCCCCGACCACTCCGATCTGAGATTTGTGAACACCACCATGCCTACTCTCAGAGCGCTCACGCTGGCTCACTGAAAACGTACGAGCGACTACGCCAGAGATACTATTGGTGGGGCATGTACAACTTCGTCGCTACGTTCGCTTCTGCACTGCTTGTCAGCAGTGGAAGTCGACGCCTCGCCCTTCGACTGCCCCGTTACAGCCAATACCATGTCCGGCTCACCCTTTCGATCGTGTGGGCATCGACCTATATGGGCCACTGCCCTTCACGACCGCTGGGAATCGCTGGATCATAGTCGCCATGGACCACCTCACTCGGTATGCTGAGACCGCTGCGCTATCTGCGGCTACTGCTCACGATGTAACCTTATTTCTTCTTCATCACTTTGTCCTGCGTCACGGCGCTCCTCGAGAACTTCTCAGTGACCGCGCCCGTGTTTTCTTGTCCGAAGTTCTTCGCGAGCTTCTCGCTGTGTGCCACACAGTCCACCGCACCACTACTGCTTACCACCCTCAAACCAACGTACAGCCTCACCGAACGATTCAACCTGACTCTTGGGGACATGATCACCATGTACATTCGCTCCGACAACTCTTAATTGGGATCAGGTTCTTCCGTTCGTCACCTATGCATATGACACCGCCTCTCAAGCAACCACCGGCTTTTCCCCTTTCTTTCTTTTATTCGGGCACGAACCTTCTTGTATGTTAGATACAATCCTTCCCTACAACCCCGACAGCTCGGAACATACTTCCCTTTCTGACATTACCCGCCATGCTGAGCAGTGCCGCCAGTGGGCTCGCTCCTTAACCGCCGAACGTCAAGGCCTCCGCCACCATGATTCCGATCAAGACACGCCCGCTGTTCATTTCTCCTCTGGCTCACTGGTCTGGCTCTCTGTTCTGGTTACGTCCAAATTTTATATATAATTAGTGCGCCATTTCCTGTCCTCAAAAATCAGCAAATTGAAAGTTGAAAATTAGTTTTTGAAGAAAGGAAATGGCGCAGTGTCTGTCTCACATCTCGGCGTACACCCGGTTGGTAAGGGAAGGCATGAAGGAGGGTGTGAAAGAAGAAATTAAGGAAGAGCTAGGTGCCGTAATGGAGGGCTCCGGAATAATTTCGACCACCTGGGGTCTTTAACGTGCTCTGACATTGCACAGCACACGGGCGCCTTAGCGTTTTGCCTCCATAAAAACGCAGCCGACGTGGTCGGGTTCGAACCCGGGAACTCCGGATCAGTAGCAGCGCGCTAACCACTGAGCCAACGCGGCGGGTGTCAGATAGAGACCTCAATCTCACTTTCATGTACGTGGCGTTGGTGCCCAACTGCAAAAGCCTGCTTTAATTGCGTTCCGCACACTGGATAGGTAGCGCGCCCTCCCTGCCACCCTGAAAGGTGGCCCGCAGTTAATGGTTGATCGCGAGAGATTGATCACCAAATGAACGCTGCGGCCTAGCTATTGCTGCAGTGCCGCATGTCATCCACAACGTTCTCAGCGCTAATGCGTTCAGGCCACATCTCTCTCTCTCTCACACCACCGCCACATGTATCAAAGCACGAATGAGGCGTCCGCATATCCAGGGAGCCAGTTATGCGCTCTTCCTTTCCTCAAAGCCATCGCCGGCTAGAACATTGTCAATGCCAATCAACACAGTGAACGCCGACATCTTTCGCTTTGTATATCCTGGATTAGCTGAGCTAATCCACATTAATTTTTATAGTATGTCGCCAACTGAAAGCCTGAATGGTTCCACAAATAGTCGCTTTCCCGTGACCGCGTCTTCTTTTTGCACAGCTAAGGCGCAATATTGATCAATTTGCTGCTTTTGGAGCAGACCGGAACAGCAAAATGTATAGAATGGTGCAATTGGATCAGCTGGAACACCACTGCACGCCGGAACTAACTATAGAGCTCCCAGTTAGGGTCAAACTATAGACCTGACCTGCGTGAACTTTCACCAGAGTGCGAAATCAGTTGCCATAGTCGGGCATCAAGGCTGCCCACACCACACCCGATATGAGACAGACTACTATAGAGCTTGTGCGCTGCCTCTTCTGGTAAGAGGACGAACCTACAGGAAACCGCAGTTGCACTGCCCACATCGACCCGACATGGGGCCAATTGATTGTAGTCGGATACAACTTAAGTCTGCAGTGAAGCTCCACCCACATTCAGGACCGGCGAACAGAATTCCTCCATGACAAATAAGTAGTCTGTTGTTAAAACTTCTCTTGCCACCTAAACAAGAAGCTAATCACGAGAAAAAGCTATAAGCTCTAGAATTTTGATACCAGGCTTGTTTAATAAAGTCGAGCATTAAAACGCTGATTTCGTTTACTTTTGTGACTGCAGAGTAATACATTTTGCCACGGACCCCAGTGTTAACTGCTGTTTTTTTTTTTTTAAGTTGTATCATACTACAGTAATCTCACTTGGCCGCCTACGTTGGCATGAAGTGGACCCCAATGTGGACTTCCTACATTTGCTTACTGCTTACTCTCACGAAATGTAGACCCCTGTGGGTCCCACGTGAGCAGTTGGGGCCGGGTCAGCCCCTTCAATGTTTACATCTGCCTCCTAGAGGATTGTGCGTGAGAGCCAAAGTTGGCTTGTCCCTGCCAAACCCGCATCTGTCCCGTATCGATAATGGAAGAGCTAACAGACTTGCAAAACAGACTTTCAGCCTGCATGGATTCCAAAAGTAGATAGATTGGTGGCCAGCCTACACTGGAAAGACGTTGGCCCAAGTTGCATACCCTGCATCAGCCGACATGGGCACCCACTATGTTCTCCGTCACATAGCCTACTTTGTGCCCCAAGGCTATGAACATCAGCAACATTGATATTTGGGCACTAGCACAACTTTAAAAAAGCATGCAACAGCCCCTGTAGCTCACAGACATGAAAAAAATGTGTACATCATACACACATGAAGTTGTGCACGCAGCTTCCCACGAGGAGAACGGTTGCCGCCAAGGATGCTCAAAATTAATGAATTTCTACATAAACTAACCACTGCCACTATCTGGACAGCAAACTAGTTCAAAAAGCCAGCAGTGTCACATACACAGCACTGCCACCCTGTTGCTTCCATGAACAAAATAAGCCGGACACTTCGTGGCTGCAGTGTCTTCAGAACAAAGGAGACGAACACGCAACGCTAGCTTATACTGAGACTGGGTGCTTGATATGTTTGCTTGTTTGTACAACTGACATTCTAGTGCACCTTCTGTCCCAAATCTGCATTGATATTACCTGTAATAATTTCTCATTGCAACAGTTCAGATGTTTTGTTTTTGAACTGCCATTCAACACACTACAGATGACACATGATACAAGTCTTTATTACCAGGGTCAAAAAGGGAATAAACAGGCACAATAAGGAACGTGGAGTGTCCATCACGGGGTATGGCAAATACATAAATACACAGCAGGCTTTAACTGCTCTCTCTGTACATGTGATTACATGAGAAAAATGACAACAAGAAACAGAACAAAGATGCAGTATCCCAAGAGGATAGAGATAGTGTGCTTTTCAATGCCTTGCACCAGTCTCTACTTGTGTCCACTTTCCTATGGCAAATGCATCATTCAGCAATTACTAACACGGTCATACATTAACTCTTCATGACTTCGCACCTTTTTTTCTCTTTTTGTGCAGTGATCTCAGCAGTTAATGCCACAAGTCCCAGGCCTCCTTTAGCATCCGCAGCATAGATAAGTGCTTGGACAGGTGCTGCCGTCCACGTATGTAGCTCGCTGCAATAGCAGACATTTTCATGGTGGGTTGCATGGTGGGCACTGGTTGCACCTCTTGATGATTTTCACCGGCATGCTATTCATGCTCGTATCTTCTCACCAATGGCAACTAAGAGTTGCTCGGAGGTCACAGTACCAGCACTGGTATCTTCACGCCTGCTCTTCAGCCATTCCACGCGGATAGCTTCTTTCTGTACATTCTCCATGAACAAATGGAGTTGGAATGGATCAGCCAGTTTGTCAAACACTTGTTCCCATAAAAAAACAAAAGCCTGGGCCAGCCAGTCTTCAAGGGAAAGATGTTGTAGGAGGGCTCAGAGGAGGTCGCTTGGGTTCCTTAGATGTTGAAGAGGGGTTTTTTTTTTTTTCTCATTCCCGCCCACTGCTCAGTGACAGTTTCTTCAATGTTGAACCTGCTGAGCGATGACTGCTGCACACTGTTTTGCGCCCTCTCCGTGGATGAAGTTTTCGTGAAGACCGTCGACTACCTTGACTTCAACCTTGCCCTCACAGCACTGAAATAGAAACAGGAGGAAAATGAAGCATGAAGACCAAAAATGGAAAGTGATAAACATGCAAAACGCTCTATAGCTGAATAAAAAATAACCAATTTTCATTCTGCAACCTAGCATGAATTACCGTTTCTTAATATCAATGCCAGCAGATCACAGCATTTGGTTCATCTTGCTCTCCTGTCATGGTTTTCTTGAACTAGAAACCATAAAATCGTGTCACCACAGTATTTTGTCCATAAGCCATGTTTTTACGCCTTTTGGAATGTCTTGCGAATGTATCCATTAATAACTTCAGTCCCACACCAACAGGTCCTCTGGCTGACATGCTAAAAAAGCCAAGATCGAGTCACCACTGCCAAAATGTTCTAAATAGAAACTACATATTCAGACTGATCAGCACGGATCACAACTTAACTTCTTCGAATTTCCTTTACATTCATAAATTCTTAGTGCTTTCGGACTTCTCTTCATACCTGCCTCATTGATCTGAATTCCATATTCTGTGAATGCTGTACGTTCATAACAGTTTTGCAGCCAAAAAAGTGCCTATAGTGCTACAATCTACTAACACACTCTGAAGCAGAAACCAGAGTGCTATCTGAATTACTGCAAACAGTTCCTGAAGCTCCTGCAGAATAACGACTGCCAAGTGAAAAAATAAACATCACAAAAAATTTCGCAATCGTCCATATATAAATTATGTGAAGTGTGCCTGCTCACCTCTGAGAGGCCATAGTCTGCTGGCAGCTGTCGTGCCATTTTTCGGGGCCTGGATGCCTTGACGAGAACGACATCCCCGTGGAACTTTGCGTGTGGCTCGTAGTTGGCACCGGCCTTGAGGAACTCGTAGAAGACTCGTGTGGCCGTGGCAACGTCCTTGCGGCTAGGCCGCACGTTCGGGTAGGCCTTGAGGAGGATGTCGGTGGCCGCCTCCTGCTTGGCATCCCAGTTCGGGTACTGGTTCATCTGGCTACGAACCTGCGCGGCAAGGAAGGATTGGATCCAGTTTAAGAATTGGGACCTCATGTGATTCTTGCAAGAACATGCTCTCCAATGCAACCAATACTAACATTAAACAGAGCTTTCAGCGCTGACTTCATACCCAGTTAGCATTGAACTCCTGGGGAAAAACAGCCTACAACTGTTTTTTTTTCATTCAGCACAAAACTCCCGAGAGGAAACTATATTTCACAGTGACGCTTCTGTGTAATAAACCTTGAGAGTTCCAAAACATAATGTTAACCAGGCACTTCTGTTATGCAAGGAAAGCATTTCTAGTGACCTCTTAACAAAAATTAAATATAACCTTTCCCAAATAAACTCGGAAGCACGTCGAGTTCTAGCTGAAAAATAACTGCAGCTCCAGCTATAGGATATACCGCAGCCAACCACCCAGAGGACAGGTACTACAAAATATGTTGCCATTATTTTCGGAGCGGCATATTTGTGAAAAGGTCTCGTTTGTTTTTGTAATGCTGTACACAAACATTCTTTATCGTACTGCCCAGGTATGAACACCACTTGGCATCACTCTCCCTGGAAGGAACGTAGAAAGGTGCACACCTCAAGGAAATCAATGTCGAGGTACTGCATGAGGAAGGCACAGAAGAGGGATGACTCCTCCTCGTCCTTGCTGTCGGTGAAGCGTGACTGGTGGTGGACCGTGTGCACTGCCATGTACCGTGGTGCACCGTCCAGGAGGGTCAGGCTGGCCACAGAGGCCCCGGCGGCCTGCAGCTGCACTGCCATCTCAAAGGCGACCGTGGCGCCGAAGGAGTAGCCCATCACGTGGTATGGGCCCTTGGGCTGCACTTCAACAAGTTTCTGCAAAGGAACAAAGAGAAAAGTTATGATGATGATGATGATGATGCGAGACATTTTGTGCTATCTGTTGCTCACCCAAGACATTATATATCAAGACTGCAGTTGCTAATAAATGTCAATAGTTTATCCATTTTATTATAACAGGTCTCTTTACAGCATATGGCTTTAGGACCTCTTTGCATGAATAATCAGTGTATACATGCATGTTTCACGTATCCCAAGGAAATAAAAAACTGCTTTTTTTTCTCAGGTTCAGGCAGCTTGGTGATCTGTGTAGCACATGTTTAAGCAGCTTAACCTGGGCATGCCATGCACATACCTGGATGTAGATGGAGGCCATCTCCTCGATGGAGCGCACAGGAATGTCTGGCGTCCTCTGGACTCCGACGGCGCGCACGGGCAAGTGTGACGCCAGCTCGGAGAGCCCGTCCACGTGACCCTCGATCGGGTGCATGATGAACACAGGAGAGGCTCCCTTGAGGCCGTTCATCTCGACCAGAACCTGTTCTGGCACGAGCTTCTCGACCAGCGTCAGCCGCGGAACTTCCGACACGTCCGCAGACTCTGCAAGAGCAACCGGACAAGATTTGAAACCCTTGTTGGCCATGTGCTTTCTCTGTCTTTTCATTACTTAATTCTGCTCTTCATCAGCATAAGATCATATGCTGGCAGAAGGGCAGCATACATACTATAGAAGTAAAGTTAGGAAAGAAAAAGTATCTTAAATGTGGCAAAAATACAGGCGGAAGCCATAATAAGGGTGGAAACCCTAAGTAAAGTGATGAGCCAAAGCAATGAAGTTAAGTTTGCTGCGGGAGGGGTAGCATTCTCAGTGCCAGAATAGAGATAACCGTAATAAATGTATTGGGCCTTTATCCCAAGTAACAGCACCAGAAGAGAATCTGAAGAAAGGAAATCCACAGAAATGGTCTCAGTTTAAGTTCATGCCCCAACCTCCCCGCGACGGAAGGTATGATAAGCATGGAAAACAAAAGACAAAGAAGTGCACACAAGACACCATACACGTAGGATGTGCTATAGCGGGTCTCTGGTAGCACTAATTTATTCGCCCTGCAGGGGCTTGGTATCCCTTGTTAAACTAACTCGATCCATGATGACAATGACTCAGTCTTTGGAAAGCGGCAGAGTGCACCAACAGAGCAAAACATTGAGCTGAAAGAATAACAAGGAACAAACACTGCAGTTTCAGACATTAATAGTCTTATTCCACGAATTAGGTCACATGGGATTGGAGGGAGTCCACGAAGGAGTAATTTCTAAGCGGGAATGACATGATCCCACGCAGGAAATGCTGAATCGAAGCGATTCGTTTACAGCGACAAAGACATGACTCAGACCCGGCAGCTCTAAACGGAGCCGCAGAAACTGGTCCCACCCCTTGCTTCTTACCTTCAGCGTCCTGCGGTGCGGCCGCAGCGTTGTCGGATGCCGGTGCGCCTCCAGCTCCGCCACTGATCTCCCGCAGCCGGTTGATGGTGAGCTGCCGGATCTCTTGCATGGACAGCGCCAGGTCGTAATCTCGCTCGATGGTCTGCTTCACTTCGACGCCCATCAGGGAGTCCATGCCCAGCTCACCGAGGCTTATGTTTGGGTTCAGGCTCGATGGATCTTTGACGCCTGCAGGTGAGGGGTGCCAAGAAAAAGATGAGTGATATTAAGCAAGAGAAAGAAGCACACTATAAAGAGAACTCAAATAATTGTCGAACCCCTTTAATGCCCTGCAATTTCATTTCACATCTTTAGAGCATGGATTATGAGCTAAATATCTCTCATATTATTTAAAATAAGGACTCCATCATAAAATTCCTGTTCATGGTAGTTTGTAGTTTTTACTTCACGATGTATCAACAGCCGATAATGTGAGCTGGGTACAAAAGGCAACATTGCAAACGAGCATTTCAATTGTAAAATATGTGGTCAAAGTCACATGCTCACAAGCAAACTAATGTTGTATGGGTTCTATCTAGAAAGCAGGCTGTGCAAATATAAGGGGTTTGTATAGGCTACCATGATCTGCAACCTTATTTTGGATCAGGAGGGAGAGGTTACAACAGAATGTGTACCAGTTAAACAAGCAATGTGTATACTGCCAGCTCTGCATTCAAAGGCGGGGCTGATTGATGTCAAGGATACAACAACAATGAATCTCGAAACAGATCGATAAATATGCGACCCCAGTACCCTTTCCGGCTCAAAATTCACAACACGCGGCTGTCCTCAAGAATCGAAAAGCATGGGAAATGGGGCTGCGGTTCCATACCGTAAAATCACCAACAAAGAACAGAGCTCACTCACCGAGGATGTGCGCGATGGATTGGACGAGGTCGTGCTTGCCCTTGGCATCAGACTTGGAGGAGAGGTCGGCCTTGACCAGGCTTGAGACGACCGGGTGGCTCTGACTGAGGAACCGGTCCATCACCGCCATGCACGAGGTGATGCGCTGGGGCAGGGTGCCGCCCACCACGACGTCGGCACCCATGGTCTCGCGGAGCACGCCCACATCGCCAATGGCACCCCACTGGATGGCCACACCTGAGAGGGTGTCAAAAACTCATTTTTACATCAATTCTTTTTTTTTTTCTAACTTCTGAAAGCATTCAAATGCCACTCAATGGCCTGTATTGCATTACTGTGCTGTTTCTACTCATGTGTAGCATTCTACTGGTCTCCTAGTTTTCTTTCCGGCTGTCATCATGAGTATAGAGCAATAAAATGGCACCATATCACGGCTACGCCGGTTGCCCTCGGTGAAAGCGAAATAACAAAGTGCTTTAGCGTTCATCTGCCACAGCTCTTTGAGCCAAATTCCATGCTGAATGAAAGTCGTTTATCCTCACAAGCTCGACAGTGCCACAAGCGGATCCTCAACTACCGCACCTGTTGAAGGTGATACCACTGGGTCAATGTCTTTATGTTCCACTACCTACATCCCTTTACACCAGCACCACACTGTAGTTGGCTTCAACATTCACAAAATAAAATTCGGTACAACAGAACAGACATTTTCAAGGGCTTGTGGTGAGATAACCAGCTTTCCGACAGTAAGCGCTCATCACGAGTGGAGAAAAATCATGCCCCATGCTCAGGCTATGCTTTCAAATGCAGCGACTGGGTTACGCCTAATGTACTTGCATCTTATTCTCAGTGAAACTTAATTTCTGAAAATAGTCCGAGGACCTTATCGCCTAGACTTTGAAATCACAGCAACAATTTTCCGAAATGCATGCATACTGTGTCACAGATGTGGTACCAGTACATGAGCAGCGAGAATTATAAACCCACCAGGAAGTCCATCAGCAACTCTGCGTTCGCAGATGCGCTCCATGACGGAGTTGGCGTAGCCGTAGTTGGTCTGTCCGGCATTGCCTCGACCACATGACACTGACGAGAAGACCACAAAGTGATCAAGCTCGGGGCACAGCTTGCGAGACACTTCGTCCAATCGCTGGGTGCCGTCCACCTTGGGTTTGCACACAGTCTCATAGGCCTCTGGCGTCTGGTTCTCGAGTAGAGCGTCACGAAGAACCTACGGGGAAAAACACAGATTTATATATTTATTCGGAAGTTCTTACATTCCTTGAAGGACAAACGCCCCTTTCATTCATCTACTATTAGCGATGTCCTGGCTCAGTGATGGCGACCACATCCCCTAAAATATGACTCTCTGCCATCTCCTAGTACATGTGCTTTCTCTTCGAATCAATTTTACTACATTTACAAGATGTACGTTTGTCATTTCGCTTACGCCGCTTTATTAGCGCGAGTTTCCTAACACTCGCCCTGCACACGGAGGTGAAATGCAATCCCCAAGAGTGTTCCCAAGGACGCATCAATGAGACGTGCTTACCATGGCCAGGTTGAAGATGCCACCTACTGGTCCGATGGTCGCGGCCTCCTGGATGATCTGTCGGGCGCCCTTCTCGGTCGAGGCATCGGCCTTGCTCACAAGCACCTTGGCACCGGCGTACTGCCACCGGTAAAGGCAGAGCTTCTGGTAGCCCGTACGCACGCCCGACCGGGCGCTGAGCAGCAGCTTCCGGCAGCCGCGGGCCACCAACCAGTCGGCGAGCTCGAGGCCGAAGCCACCCAGACCACCAGCGATCACGTACGACTTGTGCTCGTAGAAGCAGGTGCGGGCCACGGCCTCGACGGTGAGCGGCAGGGCAGGCGTAGTCTTGCGTGGAGTCTCCTCTGGTCGGACCTGCGGGCATTGAGCGCGTGTCGCAACGTTAGCAGTTGCATTGACAATCCAACATCGTATTGAGAAATCACTGTTAAAAGATGTACGTCGCCGGAAGAGAGCCGAGTAAGCTGCGGAGCAGTGAAATGAGATCTGTCTACTATCCCCAGTACTACCAGGTTGGCTGAGCTTTGCAATTCAGAAAAATCTGGAAAGGGGTCGGCAGCTGTTTTCAGAAGTTAAAGAACCAAACTGTGACATACATTAATTGTTAGTGTCTATCTCAGGGAGTAGCAAGCAGATAGTTTAGCTTATTGCTCTGTGCTCAGTCAGCTTTGAGTTATTCCAAACTGGGTGACAGACGTCATGAATATCAACCAACAGCACCCATCAATAAAACTTTGCTGGCCCAGATTTCATCAGTGTAATCATAACAGCATTACTCTATGAAGCCCGCGATAAACACTTAATGCTTCGACGCTTTCAAGCCAACACTGAGGAAAGCTTGTCCATTGGAGTAGCAAAAATACAGGCGTTTCAATAAACTGATAACTGTATCTCACGGCCGCGTAAGTGAAGTTTTCAGAAAAATAAATCCACCTCGTCAACGCAGCATATGAAAGAACTGAGAAGTAGCAGTATCCAGGACAGAAACGCGGCTTAAGAGGGGCATCTCAACTCACCTCGAGCACCACTTTGCCCATATGCTTTCCGGAGGCCATGAAACGGAAGGCCTCCTCAGCTTGGTCCCTTGTGAAGCGGATGGCATCCAGCGGCCGCACGGCTCCCGAGGCGATGCCCTCACGCACCAGCTCAGCAACGCGTCGCTTGTCAGCAGCCACGAACGGGTCATCGCCAAAGAGCGCGTCTAGCAGGATGCCGTGGAAGGTGACGTTCTTGAGGAACACGGACATGCCCAGCGGGGAGTTCTTGGACAGGTCAAACTTGCCGATCTCCAGGAAGCGGCCATGCGTGGCGAGGCAGCGCACGCTGGCTTGCAGCTTCTCCTCGGCCAGGGAGTTGAGCACAAGGTCCACGCCTGTTAGTGGACGGAGGAGGGGCAACAAATCCAGCATAAGGAATAATCTGTATTGGCTATGAATTTTTCAGTGTATTCGTGATCATTCAGGCTACAGTATTATCTTTCAGGCACCCAACTGCAGAGGGCACAGAACAAGCAACACCTCTAGAGCACGTAAGACCCCTGAAACTTGCAAACCGGCATCCTAGTTTAGGCCCACAACGACATTTGCTACAGCTTTAGTCCACAGCAACGCAGAACTGATGAGGCATGACAGCATTCTGAGGCCTCTATCAATGCTAGTATTTGTCATTTCCGTAAAGAAGAAGTGAACTCACCCCTGCCCTTGGTCTCCAGGAGGATGTGCTCTTCGAACGAGAGGTCGCGCGAGTTTGCGAAGTGGCGGTCTTCTAGCTGAGGGAAGCGTCGCTTGAGGAATTCCCGCTTCTCCTTGGACCCTGATGGCAAAGGGGAAAGAAAGACAATGTGACAGTGCAACAAAGCAAATTCTTTCACTGCATAAAATAATTGCTTCAAGCACTCATCTGCTTGAAGTTTAAAAATTTGCATTCAAAGCAAGGTTTTTACTGAGAGAGTCAGCGTGCCGCAAGATGCATACGCGGACAACTCATAAGCCTGCCAACAAATTATTTTTTATATATAAAAATAAGTAAAGGGCAGCAATTTAGATGAAGCACATTTAGTTACTGAAAGAACAGCCGAACTTGCTAATGCTTATCAGAAAACTGCAGATTTCCATGAACATATCAGCAAAATTAACACCACCATACACAAAAAAAGCACGAAACACGTGCCGACTAATGCAGGTTACCGCACAAACCAAAATTACGAACCACTGCTTTGCACTTCTGGTGGTCAAACCTTCTCAAACATATGGGGAGTGCATCTTTTACCAAACTCTAAAATGCTTCCACCCTCCCATCATTTTACAAGAATCTTCATTCTCTCATAGAGTGTGCGTCACTGCTCAACGCTTGACACTTACCAACAGTGGTGAACACAGTGCATCCGATGGAAAGGGCAATGGAGATGGCAGCTTGTCCGACGCCTCCACTGCCGGAGTGGACAAGGATCGACTCTCCTGGCCTCATGTTTCCTCGAACCAGCAGTGCGTAATAGGCGGTCGAGTAGGCCACGGGAACTGTGGAAGCCTCCTCCAGGCTCCATGCCTCAGGCACCTCCCACAGGAAGCCGGGATCAGCAGCCACGGCCGTCGCCATGCCCTGAGCGGACACTGCTCCCATGACTCGGCGGCCCTTGGGGTCACGGCCAGAGAACTCCAGACCCAGGACACAGTCGGAAGCGGCCAAGTTTCCTGTGCATCGGACATAAAAGACGCGATCATAAGTCACTCCTTTTTCCCACTTTTGAAACAAGTAATGGAAGTCTATTAAAGACACCACCTTAACGTACACATTATATAAATCTCCCTTGTAAGAGTCACAGCAAAGAGAGTTACACGACTTCCTTATTGAAGCTGTATCCAAATTCTGTTATCTGTAACCCTTGCGAGTGCGACCCACGGATGCCGAGTGAAATCTGTCAGGAGTAGGGAAGAGTCATCGCTTGCGCCAAAACTGTGTCATAGGGGACAACGATGTGGGTATGTGTATTCGTTGACATTCCTGAAGCATCGAATACTTAACGTGACCGCAGAGCAGCTAAAAACTTGGGTCAACAGAGATCTTGAAGAGAGTACTCACCAGGCAGGGCATCAGGGGGAAGCTTTCCAGTGGCAAGCATGATGTCACGGAAGTTCAGTGGAGCATAGTACACGCTGCAGAGGACTCCGTCGACGCCGCTAGATGGAGATGCATACCGGAGTGGAGACTCATACCACTGCAAGCTGGACAAGTCGCCGCGAGTCTGGACGTTCAGGAAGGCGTACTCGGTGGTCGTCTTAGGAGCTCCATCTACCAGAAAAAAATTAGGCATGGAAAAACGATTAAGCAACATGGGAGGAGTAGGCAGAGGGTAGCGAAGATGCCTTCCAATTCGATTATTCTCAGAATTGAAAAAAAGCAAATGATATGCCACTAAAATCTCCCACCTCTACTACTAACTTGCACGCTAGTTGAGTCACTTCCAATATGTTGAATTCAGGAATCAACGACAAAATCAAAACTTTGTTTCAGGGTTTCCATTAAGTTCAATCAGCTGCACATACTCACAGTTGTCTTCATAAGAGTCAAGCGGGAGAGCCACGCACACTTGAAAATCATGGCGTGCATCATTTGGTTCACCTGAAGTAAACTGTTGCGCCCTCTACGTCTAGGCACTATCTTAACTCAACCCACGTACAAGCTGAAAGTACAATGTACGCAGACTGGCATCCGCTTTTCTTGATCTAGCTACAAGCTTCTTGACTGCATTTTTTAAGAGCAGCATGCCATCATTAGCCAGCCTACAGGCATACTCACCAGACTGTGTGACCAGGTGCCTGTAGGAACCCCATTGTCCATCCCTGTAGATGTTCATCACCAGGTCTCGCTCCAAGACGTCCTTGTACGCTGGGTTGCTGGGGCTGAAGTCTGCGACCTTGTTTGATCCCTTAGCACTGGCATTGAACACGCATCTGCCAAGGGCCAAAACAAATAGAAGCAGAACTTGAGTGACAGATCTCCCTTTAATGCTCCTGAAGTAGATTCGCTAAGTTGAAAATGAAAATCCTTGCGAAATGATAGAGCCACACATCCAATACCCATGGCTTTCTGTCGTTATTTTGTCAGTTGTAAGATGCAAAAGTCGGCAGTTGCAACATAGCCAGCTCGATCGCAACTAAAGGAAGTCATCATATGCGGAAGTCAGAATAATTTGTTATGAGAATCGGTCTTTCTGTCTCAACTGGGCCCAAAGCTCAGCTAATGAGGCATGTACAGTTAAGAGGCATAGCACTGGATTGTTAAAAACTAGCTCTAAATAGAGCTTGCAGTGATGAAGGCAAATGTGACATGAATAACAACGCTGGGTGATGCAGGCCCGAACGTAGGCAACTGATGTGAAACAAATGAACACGGTTCACTGTTCTCACCTCACATGGCTTCCCCCAGTCTCCTGTCGCAGGCAGTTGGTGAGGCCCACGACGCCGCTGATGGCAGCGTCTTCAGCAAGCAGCCAGATGTTCTCTCCAGCGGGCTTGCTTTCATACTCCAGCGCCTTGGCCTTCAGCGACTCAACCCAGTCGAAGCCAGCGTTCTTCACCTTGATCACCTCTTGCTTGGCCGCGTCCACGGGCGTCGCCGAGGTCTTCCTCAGCAGGAGCAATGTGGAGACGTTGTTGGACTTCAGACCTACCAGACGGAAGCCACGGGCGCGGAATGCCGCCTCCACAGTTTCGCTGGCGTGCACCCTGAGCGGAACCTTGCCAACAGTCGACAGGAACATCTCGGCTGGGGTTAACGCGGTCCGCTGCGCGAAAAGCACGAAGCCGTTCTCCTTGCACTGTGCAGATAGTTCATCAGCCAGGGTCTCGAGGCTCTTTGAGGCCTGTCCAGCGACGCCGCGAAGCACAATCAGGTCAGCCTCGGGCAGCCCATTCTTGGAGGCATTGGCTGGGTCCCAAGCAACAGTCCTGGTGCCTTCTGGAAGCTGCTCGGGCACCAGCTTATCAGGCGACGGGTGGGCCACGGTGTACTCTGTCTTCAGCAAGATGTTGGACAGGTGAAGCAGCTCGGACACCCAGGGTGCCATGAATATGTCGCTGCCTTCACCAGCCAGCTCCAGGACTCGGATCTTCTTGACGCTCGTGTTTTCGACGACTACGTCAAGGATGTGTCGCAGTGGGTCTTCTTCAAAGAGAACCGTGTTGAGGAAGTCCTTCTCGAGGTCCTCCTTGTGGGCGGCCAGCGCTGACTGGACGGTCGACACCAAAGATGATGCCGAACCGTTGGCCTGCTTCTGGATGGCAGCCAGCACTCGCAGCAGGCCGTGGTTCTCGGCAGGATTCTCCAGGTACCTGTTGAGCACCTGCTCAGGCGCCTCGCGGAAGCCATTCATGACGTCAGAGATCTGTGCCTTGTTCTTCCCGCACGACTCCAGGATGCGCCTGGCAACGCCGCAGCACACCTCGACGTACTCGCGCACACACGCCTCACGCTCGTTGCGTGCCGCCTCGTCATCCGAGTACGGCACGAACTGGTACTCCTCGAGGAATGGAGTCTGCTGTACAGCACGCCGCGGGGCTATGCTGGCTTTGAGACCCCGTATTTGTACGCCACCGGCGCGGCAGGTGTTGAGGTAGCGGTCGAACACTACATCCATGCCTGCAAGATGAAATAGTGGGATGAATGACAATTATTACTTTTGAAACTATGCAGATAATACAATTGCCTTAGAGAACTTTTGGCCTGTAGCCTAAAGGAGAAAGGTAGCATGGGGTGAGCTAGTTGTTTCACGTTGGCCCAAGGGGCGCCACCATTCGGAATGTTTATTCGTCCTGGTTTGATGTAAGCCCCTCTTAAGTCAGTCACAAACGACCCAGGAGTGAAAATGCTATTGCATTTGTATTCAAATTCTGTGATGGAGGATGGAGTAACTATTGTCCTCGGTATTTAGAGTCTTTAGCGTCTTCGGCCAGTTGGAAACAATTTATCTGGCAGACCTCGCATGCCATTTTACTACTCCCAGCGCATTTCCGGCGGGTTGGCGAGGAAGCTTCAGCTTTAAAGCTCGCAAATTTCACTGTTTCAAAAGCACCAAGTATAATTAAAAGCTATGAGGGTATCTCACGTGAGGCCACTTCTGCGTCCTTCCCATCCTGGTAGGAAAACCAGAATTGGGCCCGAAAAGGGCTGGTTTTGAAGCACACGTTAAGCGTTGCCAAGTGGCGACGAATAAAAGCGGCTTGCCGCTTCTAGGAATAAAGATGCTTACCGGCATCTCCGACTTTCTCGGCCACCTGCGCCTGGACTTCGGGGTCGACGCGGCATGACTGTATCCTCACAGGCAGGTTAAAGGTTCGCATCGGGTTGCCCAGGATGCTGAACTGCAGCATGGTGTCAATGAAGGTCACCCAGTTGTCCTCCCACCGCAGCTTGCCATATGGCTCTGTCAGAGGAGAGCACACAAAGAAATGTGCGTTAAGTCGACTGCTGACCTGTACATCTGAAATACTCGAAACTTGTACACAGCATGCGCAGATGGCCATGAGTGGTTCATGTTATAGGTGACCCGGCACTAGAACAAGTATGCAGACACTCACCACTAGCTGCGCAGTGCCCACTTCTTTCCTACCCTGCTACTTTATAACAGCGCCCCCCTGAGGCCCGCATGTGTGAGGACCACCTGGTTTAGATGACCACATTCTGGCAGCAATCGCTGCCCAATCCACCACGTTATTTTTCACTGACCACTAGCAGGCAAATGCCGAGTGTGTGATTGTGACTTAATAAAATATCAACACCCAACTAAGGCCCATATACCCTCATTTATACCAGTTAAGTTTCCCTAGTTATTGTATACATGCACCCATATACAGCATAACATGTTCCCATATACTTTAATACAGGTATAAACCTCTGCATACTCTGGAACGAGCCCTGTATGCAGCTTTAATAACAAAACTATCAGTGGATTTCCTGCTTTACAGTTCGACGCGGGTATGAAGTACACCTTGGTCTCCTTATTGTAGCTCAGCGCAGTGTGTTTTGTCGCAAACCTAGAGGCAGTGAGAGATGTGCATATGTACCACCACTGCACTAGGTAATGATTGTACCAAGGTTAGAAAACTGTTCAAAGCGAACTCTGCATCAAATAAAGTCTAGAGTACTAACTGTGCAGGTCTGCCTTGAGAATTCCCTGAAAGCCGCCGTAGTACTCATAGCCACGCAGCCTGAGCTCCTTGTAGATGTCTTCAGTCTCGAGCTCGTAGGCCACTGTCTCGGCGGGCGTGCCCGGCGGCTCCTTGTCGAGGAGCTTCTCTCCAGGTTCGGCCATGCGGATGCGACCACTTGCGGCCACAGTGCCGGCCTCGCAAACCTCGAACTCGCCAGAGGCTCGCATGATGTTCACCAGGAACTTCACAGAACCTGCAAAAGGGCCAAAGGCAGTTCACAGCGTTTAGGAATCTGTAAAAAAATTGGTTTTGGGGGAAAAGTATCTGTCTACAGCGCCCTAAGAGAACTTTCTTTCTTCTCTCAGTGCCTCCTTTATCCCTTTCCCAAATGGCATGGTTCAGGTGTCCATGGATATGTGAGACAGGTACTGCTCCATTTCCTTTCCCCAAAAACCAATTTATTTATTTATTTATTATAAGGGATAAAGGAAGGACCGAGAGAAGAAATGAAGAAAGGGGCGCAGCCACAGGACCACCTGGGTATCTTTAAAGTCAACTGACATTGCACAGCACACGGGCGCCTTAGGATTTTTCCTCCATCAAAATGCAGCCGCCGTGGTCTGGTTTGAACCCGGGTACTCCGGATCAGTAGCCGAGCGCCCTAACCACAGAGTCCCCGCGGCGGGTGTTAGAAATGGGCCCAGTTCTGTTTTGCAGGTTGGTCACCACGTTTTTTTTTTTCCTTGGGAGAAAAAAAAGGCGCTCAAATTTACCGAAAATGCCAGAACGTTTTGCCAGGTGATTGTGATTCCATACTAACATCACCATAGTGAAGAGATCGCAAAACTTTCGTATATTGAAGTATTATATCGGCAATGGAAAATTGCTTATCAAGTCATAAAACCCCCAGAAATTATGTTTGGGAGCCAGTACGAATCTGCCATAGAGGAAATGTATCGGTTTCGTATGACACATCCAGCGCTTGTGTGAACCCCGAAGCACCAAAGCTATGTCTTTTGCCATCGCCAATAACTGAAGTTCCGTGTCCTTCACACAGGTTTTCTCATACCTGCGGATGCCCTCAACAGCGCACGTCACATATCACCTGCACGTGCCGATGCATAATCCTATTATTTAAGAGCATTATTCAAACACGGAGAGAGGCGTAGCTATTAGGGAACAACATGGCACTCCCTCGCCTCAATGCCAACTTACGCGGTGAGCCCAGTCTGCAGAAGCAATCTTGAAAGCGCATTCCCTTCCCCAACTGCAAATTCCCCTGCGCGGTAAACTCACCGCTCTTGGGAAGGATGGTGGCTCGGTGAAGGGTGACGTCCTCGAATACCACGGGCACCTGGTGGTACGGTTTGCCAGAGCGCTTTGTCAGGGACTTCCAGGCCAGGATCATGTAGCCAGTGGCCGGGAACAGCACCCGACCGTCGAGCTGGTGACCGGCCAAGTAGGCATCGTCTTCGTTGGCATCCAGGTCTACTTCCACGACCTCTTCAGACACCTGCCAGAGAGGAGACATCCAATTGAGAGGTGAACGTGATCCTTGTTGTGTGCTTTCAAGCACTCATCTGGCTCTTATCTGAGCCCACATTATTGTTTTACGTAAGGCGACCTGTTATCTTATATGAGCAACAGTCGCCTCACTTCCCATTCATAAACCCACAGCTATTTTCAACAAGTTCCCGCATGACTGCAACTTCTCCGCATTTCTACTCTGCTGAAATACTAAGCAACTGTCACGCACCTGTGCTGAAGTGGAGAAGTCGTTCCACCCAACAACAGTCCACTGCTGAGAGTGGTCCCAGCTGACCAGGTGCGAGATGTTTGGCGTCCCGCGAGGCACGGGGAATGGCACTGGTGGGTACAGAGGGGTCAGGTCCAGCTGGACTCCCAGAGTGTGCAGCTTGCCCAGCGAGCTGAGGAAGAAGGTTGGGTTGTCCGCGTCGCGCTTCATCAGACCCAGGCAGCTGGCACCGGAGCCCAAGGCGCGCCTCAGGATGGCCTGCAGGAGGCAGTGTGGCGCGATCTCGACCACAATGGCGTCCTTGGGCACGTGCTGCAGGGCCTCGCGGAATAGTACGGGCGACAGCAGGTTGTTGACGTGGTACTCGGCCGAGCAGCGCTTGGCAATGGGCTCGTGCCAGCGGCTCTCTGGCACCGACGAGCTGATCCAGCGCTCAGTGCGGGGCTTCGATTGCGGAACGACCTTTCCGAGGGCTTCCTGGAGCGAGGGCCCGATGCTCTGCATGTACTTGCTGTGGAAGGCCACGTTCAGTGAGTTAACCTCGCGGGCAAACACGTTCTCAGCCTTGAGCTCGGCGACCAGCTTGGCCACAGCGTCGGCGGGGCCGGACACGGTCACCGAGTCCTCGGCGTTGTGGCATGCAGGGATCACGCCGCCGTGGCAACGTTTCTTGGCCTCTTCCCACGTCAAACCTGAAAAAAGAAGGGCGATATTCGCGCCATAATTCTTCTAACCTCAATCATCTTCTGCTTGTGGCACTCTTATGGCCGTCGCGTAACCAAACTAAGCCAGATATCGCAAATTGCTCAAATTAATAAAAAGAATCCTATTTACTTCGCAGACCTTAGAAGACTCAAATGGTCGAAGTCTTTCTGCCTGAACAAAAGAAAAAGAAAATGGCAACAATACAAACATCTGAACCTGACCGGTCGCTATGACAACTAGTGAAGATGAAATAGGAGTAAACTTTGTGATAACAAATCTTGATAAATTACTGGCCATAAGTGCTACGAAACTGCAAATGGAAATCTTGATGTGCACACCTGAGAATATGATGAGCAATGGCGCACTGTAAGCTTTGCAGTAATTCATCAGGAGCGATGAAGACGAACTTTACGCTCATAGGGTGAAGCAATACTCACCGACGGCGGCCATGGCTCCCTTGGGCAGGTTTCCCAGCTCGACGCAGCGGCCTCGCCAGTAGGCGCAAAGCACAGTCTGCTCTGCGGTGAAACCGCCGTCGGCATAGGCGCACCCAATTTCACCCACCGAGTGGCCCACGATGCCATCTGGCTGGACACCCACAGCGCGAAGCAAGTCTATGAGAGCCACCTGTGAGGCAAAGTAGAGGGAAAACATGAACAATACGCAGATTTAACCATCCGTAAGCACAGCCTTGATGCACTGCTATATCAGTGCTATGTGACGCACAGTGAATGCGCACGTGCCTATTTAAAAATGCCGACGGCGACAATGACGCGCAAGGCAGGGACGGGCGCCTAACTGCTATCGCTGTAAAACAGCAAAGCCGGAGTGGGATACAGGACTTGTTTGGCCTGCGGATGTAGTCCGCAAGGTAAATAATTCCAGTGTTCAAGGTTTCAATGTACTGCACACAATGATTACCATCTGTCACTGGCACTGCTGGCAGTGAAGTGACAGTACCTGGAAGGCAGAGGACACTTTCCAAACCGTTAATTTTGTTTCCCCTCACTGAACATTGCTCAAATAATGGCTTCACTAAATGTCGGTCAGAGGAACATAAAATGGCAAAATCGCAGGCTAGCGCATGGAAGGCGCATGCAGCATCATCGTGGTAGTCTGTCGGCATCATTATCGACGAAGGCATCAGTATTCACATCATAAAGCACGTGAACTTCCGTTACAGTTTCTGATTTCAAAACTGACAATCAGGTAAGTGATACTTTGATGCTGCTTTAGCCCACAGAAAATATGCGCGCTGCCATTTATTCCTAAAGTGGCACATGCTTTGCAGCCCAAAGTGACAAAAGCACTACAAAGCCTTTTTACCTGAATGGCTGCAATGGAGACGAAAGGTGACACCATGGTCTGGTTGTCGGCATTGTCGCTGGTCACCAGGTCGATAAGGTCAATGCCGAACTGTTTAAGCAGCTCGTGCGACTTGTGGATGGAGCGAGCGAATATGTCGAACTGCATCATCTGCCGGGCCATGCCGTTCCACTGGCAGCCCATGCCGGTGAAGACGAACCAGAGGGGCCTCTTTTCGAACGGACCTTGTTCAGCGACCTTGACGGCTTCCTTGTCGGAACCGTCGACGGGAACAACGGCGAAGCCCCGGAACGGGAACTGCTGCAGGCTGGGTTGGCCGATCTTGTTTAGAAGGGCATACGCCGAGTCTGGGTATGGTCCCTCGGCTTCTACCCGGTCCAGGGTATGCTGCATAACAGCACCGATGTCAGCGTATGGATGCAAACCTCGTTATAAGCCCATTTTTTTATGTGACGAAACAAATATGTTCATCTCGAAACAGGAATTCTTTACTTCAGAAAACAGGCATGCATGACCAACCGAAACTATGAAATAAGCAATCAACTCAAGTTTACGATTCTGCATGCACACCATATTGCTAACCGTTAATCAACAGAAGACCCAATCTGGCCAGGCCATTACATCTTGTATATTTGTATTACATCTTGTATACATTACATCTTGTATACAGAGCACTTGCTTTGCAGTGGGGCTCTTATGGAGGATTTTGTTCATACACTTGCCGCAATGTGCAGCTATATATGGAGGTGTGGTGGTTACGTTGCTGTGAGCTGCAGGCTGGGCTGGCAAATGCTCCTCTACAAACACCAGTTGAAGAAGAGCAAGGGACTGGAATGACTTGTTAAATGCCATCGCGGATCAGATCAACTGATCGTCATTCAGATCGTCCATCGAAGAAATGTACTGCAGTATATTCCGCCCCCTCATGTAATACCCCTTCAATGGGGCCTTTGAGGTACTAATAAATAAATAAATAAAATAAGTAGGGTGCAAAAGTTTGTTACTTTCTTTACCACAGCATGTCGCTATATAAGCGATGCTCTGTCTTAACTCTAGATGTGGAAAAGTCAAAGTGGCTAGCGGACAGGCGTATGTGGGAAAGAATAGGACTATTTGTTCTGCCAAAATGACCTCTTCTAACAGCGACTGAAACATGGTGAAGGGGGGGAGTGGGGGGGGGGCATGTTTAATGCTCGAAAGCACAGCGCACTCACAGCGAGCGACTCCTTGTTTCTTCCGGCCATGAGAACAAGCCTGGGCAACTCTGGCTTCTCACGCGGAATGCTGTCCACGTGCGGTGCAGGGTTGGCCTCCAGGATGGTGTGCACGTTAGCACCGCCGAAGCCGAACGAGTTGATGCCGACCAGGCCACCGGGGAAGGGCGTCGCCTTGTGCACCACCTCAATGGTGCCGTCGTGAAGTGAAGGGATGTTAGGGTTGGCCTCTGTGAAGTGCAAGTTGCCAGCGATGGTGCCGGTCTCCATGGCCAGGATCACCTTTGCCATCGAGCAGACTCCTGAGGAGCGGAGAGAAAGGACAAGATGGTTTTAGCTGACGCCAGTCACGCCTCGAGCCGTCAACAGTTAGTGCCGGGAGCTAAACTAAATCCCACCAGGCGTGCACCGAGTACTAAAGGCAAAAACAATAAGATCGAAAAGAAACAGCACATCGAGCCGAACCTTTGCTTGTCTTTCCAACTGAATTGTAACAGCAAACAGCTGGAAGATTTAAAGGAGAAGGAATAGCTGTCTACTACAGCAGGCTGGCAAGAGAAAAAAAAAGAGCGAGGGAAAGTTGATAAAAGCCTGCACTGTTTTCGTGCTCGCAGGCGATAGCCTCACGGATAGCACCTTACGCGCGCTGGAAAAATAACCCAACACTCTCAACAAATCTCATTCATCTTTATAGAGGAATCCGGTTGGACGCTAACAGATTATTATGAACACTCAAAGAGAAAGAGGAGGGTGCAGGTAATTAAAATTCCCTGGGTGATTCGCTTACCAGAGGCACCCTCGGAGTGTCCCATGTTGCTCTTGACTGAGCCAATCTTGAGGGGCTTGTCACGGCCAGGCTGGCAGAAGACGTTGCTGATGGCGCTCAGTTCCTGGGGGTCGCCCACCTTGGTGCCGGTGCCGTGGGCTTCGACATAGCCCACCTTGCAAGGGTCTACCTTGGCCTCTTCGTACACCTCACGAAGAAGCTGCTCCTGGACCTTGCCCGATGGGAATGTGATGCCTGGAACATGCACCAGAAGCCGTTAATGTCCATGCCTCAATTCGATGAAAGTTATCCGATGACACCCACCACAATACTGAAAAAAATGCTATGTGTGCAGAGAGCACGAGCAACACAACACTTCTGCTTGTGATGGTGGCGAAAATATTTAATTCACAGTTTGGGAGACGGACTGATGTGGTAAATGAATACAAACATGGTAAAAACGTTCTACAAGTAGAACTTGCATTAATTCTAGCACAAGCCGAAATTCTTGTGCATGATCCAAGTGTTTAAAAATAAAAATCTCTGTCATTATTACTATATGAATTAATATAATATGTATGAACGTCCACAGCAAACTCACCTTCGGTCTTGTAGCCGTCTGCGTTGGACTTGACGTGGATCAGCTTGGCGTAGATACGGCGGGCTTCGGTAGCTCGTTGGATGAAGAACACGCCCACGGTTTCACTTCGTACGTAGCCCTTGCCTGCATCCAGGAGATGCTCATTCGTCAACAGCATTTCTTGAGTTTGACGGAGTCGTCGTTAAGCTGGCTCAACATGCACCCAAACTGCTTTGAGATGCGTACACATTTGGCAAGTGCGAACGACATTTCAGACAAGCTTTTTCTTCCAGTGCCCTCTAACAGCTGACAGTTCCTGCAGATTAGTAGTTTTTGGTCCACGCTGCAAGCTATAGCTCGCATTGCTAGTGCACGTTAAAGCAAGTCAGCACATGGCCGGACAGTGCACGTGGCCGAACAATGCACGTGGCTGAACAGTCAGAACAGTATACTGCATACAGTCCATATGAACCTTTTGTCCCCTAGGATTTACGAAGGTAAAGGCATATTTCTAACTCACCGTCCGCGTCGAAAGCCTTGCACTTTCCGTCTGGCGACAGCATGCCTAGGCGGAAGAAGTTGAGGGAGGTGGTGGGCTTGAGAGTGAGTGTGCTGCCACCCACTATAGCTGCCTCACACTGTCCGGAACGGAGCGCCAGCATGGCCTGGTTCAAGGCCGTCATCGTCGATGAGCAGGCCGTGTCGACTGTGAAGCTCGGGCCTGCCAAATGTGGAGTCGATGGATGCTAACAGTCAGTAAACAAGTCCATTCCACGTGGAACCGTTTCCTGTAGCTTTTTGAGCATTGCGCCTAATGGCAGTTATATGCTACAGGCAAGGCGAATGATAACAGTGTACACCTTTTAAAATAGTTTTTTTTCCTGGAAGACAATTAACACATCCCCATGCCATTGCAGAAAGTTAAAGGGGCGTTTGAGCTTGGCTTTAAAATGCTTGCACTATGCAGAGTACAGGCCGCCGAGCGTCCGTGCCACGTACGACACCTCAAAAGCGAGCGGGAAATTTACAATACGTTTTTAAAAATTCCCGCTTTCGCACCTCGCGGCGACGCGCGGTGCCGGGCTTTCGCGCGAAAACCTGCCATACGACGTCACATCGTGCAAGTGACGTCACCAGCCGGGGATTATCATTGGTTCACAGCGCCAAATTCTTTCAGACGTCACGCGCTACCGCGGCCGCGGCCACTCAGCGCGCGCCGCAGGAGGCGGAGGTAGGGGAGGGGCCGAGTGATTGTAGCCGGCGGAGGAGCGCCGCCGTTTCGGTGTGCAAGAGGAGAGGAAAAGGCGCGAAGACGCGGAAGTTCAAATTTTGTCTGCATATAACTCAGCTTCCACAAAACGCATTAAAAGAATTCTTGCTGGGGGATAATTATGAACCGTCGTCTTTTAACATCCCAGACATATCGCACCTTTATCGAGACCCCCTTTCTGGGTCCCGTTAATGGCCAATTACATTACCAATTGTTCGAAGTCAACGTCTATTCGCGACGCCAACCAGCAACCGCGTCAATCCACGCACCGTTGAAGTCGAGCGAGTAGGAGATGCGGTTGGAGAACATGGCCCGGCAGCAGCCGACCAGGGCGTAGCCGTCGATCTTGTCCGTGTCCACGTTGAACGCTTCGTCTGTCTCGGACTCAGAGGAGCCGATGAAGACGCCGATCTTGCGACCTCGAAGGGTCGCCGGGTCATAGCCGGCGTCCACGATGGCCTCGTACGATGTCTCCAGGAACAGCCGCAGCTGGGGGTCCATCACGTGCGCCTGCTTGGGGTGCACGCCGAAGAACTGCGCGTCGAACTGGGACAGGTCGCGGATCTTGCCCAAGCGCTCGGGCAAGCCCAGCAGACCTGCGGGCAAAGGCAGGTCGTTGAGGCCAACCGTTATAGTATTGCAGTCAAGACTGATTGTTTTCTTTGTTATCCTTTCTGCAACCAGGACAAGAGTCCCCACAGTTTCCTTTACAGCATCGGCGAATTCACGTTGTAGGAGGCAAGAGATGCCCCATATCCTTGAGAGGTGGCGCAGTAGAGCGATATAGGAATTTCCATCACTAACTCGTACCCCCGCCACAGTCTCCAAGCTCAAGTTACTCAGCTCTTTGGTTTGGTCTATTGAGGTTTAACGTCCCAAAGCGGCTCGAGCTATGAGGGACGTCTTAGTGAAGGGCTCCGGAAATTTCGACCACCTGGGGAATTCTTTAGCGTGCACTGACATATGGCACAGTACAAGGGTGTCTATAATTTCGCATCCATCGAAATTCGACCGCAGCAGCCGGAATCGAATCCGCGTCTTTCGGGTCAGCAGACGAGCGCCATAACCACTGAGTCACCGCGGCGGCTAATTACTCAGCTGTGGGAAAGCATAAGAGCTGCCCACGCACGAACACTGCGATATTAATTAATTCGCCTATTGCAACCACAGTTTTAAAGCACTTCTGTTGGCTCACCTCTCGTGACCCGTTTAAATGAAAATTAAACCAAGAACCATTTTTTCCTATTCCGTCTACGCTTAGGCACCACAATGAGCTGCTCAGCAAATAGGTGTAATCACTGCTTGAGGCATACGGCAGGCACCACACGGGGTCTGAAGAGGCGAGGAGTATAGTCAACGGGTTCGTTACGACGCTGCAGATACGAAAACCGCAGCCGTCGCAAATCGGCGAACGCTACTGATCCGGAGTTCCCGGGTTCGAACCCGACCGCGGCGGCTGCGCTTTTATGGAGGCAAAACGCTAAGGCGCCCGTGAGCTGTGCGATGTCAGTGCACGTTGAAGGTCCCCAGGCGGTCGAAATTATTTCGGAGCCCTCCACTACAGCACCTCTCTTTTCCTTTCTTCTTTCACTCCCTCCTTTATCCCTTCCCTTACAGCTCGGTTAAGGTGTCCAACGATACATGAGACAGATACTGCGCCATTTCCTTTCCCCAAAAACCAATTATTATTATCATTACGACACGCGCGCGCTAGAGCTAGGTCGCATGCATACCTCGTGGCCAACGTGTCTCATCGTCTGTGACCAGGTCCACGCCCGCGTAGAGTTTTTCCTTGAACTCTGCAAGGTGGTCTGCTTGCGGGAAGTAGGCCGAGAAGCCAGTGATCACAACGTCTTCGTCTGTCATGGTTATCTGCAAGGCGAGAGGAGAACCGCCAAAAACAAGGTTAGGGATGTACCGGCAACAACAAACGAGCAAAACGCGTCAGGCGTCGAGCCATGCCCGCCCGCAGACGGCAACATTTTCTTCCGCCGCGTCGTGTGCCGCAGCATATACAGCAGACGACAAGAGGAATGTACAAGTAAGCGATTCCGTCACACGAGCAAAGTTTTACCTGCCACGTCTATAGGGGCGCAAAAATGCAATAATTGGCACTTTGATCACTATCAAGACCACGCGTCAAATCGAAGAAACCACTGCCACTGACCTGCTAGAAACAGATGAACAGTTAAATCTCGGTTATAGTGGGCTGTTGGAGTGATTTAGACCACGACGCTACAGAGCCAGAACAATCTCCGACTGCGTTTCAGTCGCGGTTGGCTTAGCAAACAAGCATCAGAACCTACAGTCTAGTTACACGCCGCTTCTCGTGATATGGCAGGAGTGTATACAGAAATAGTCTGCTTTCACATGACCGTACCGAACGAAGTGCAGCGTTAACGTGACACAAAGGTCACCGCTGTTCTCCAACCACCTCTGCGAACCGCATTCATGCATCAGAGGCTGCCTTCACGAGAAGGCTATATATAAAGCGATACCCAAGCAGCACTAGGTAAGTGGCCAAATACTGGAAATGGCTGGTCTCCCGCTGGCCCTTCACAGGACCGGTGTTTTCCGATGTATATCCAATATTTGGGCCGATTAGTTCTGCTGCTGGGGTACAGCTATAGACACGCTGCAACATAATGTACGGTCATGTATCTGTCAGCGGCGGTACCGCAACCGAGGCCGCGTTCGACCCTTGGAAAGCTCAAAACAAACCAAAGTCGCCCACGGCTTCGGGTTCGTGACGTAGGTGCATAATAAGCGCAATCAGCGCCGCCATCGATTGGACTTTCGAGTCCGAGCGTTCTGCAGCGATCCTTGGAGCCCGAAGGTAAGAATAAGTATGCTTCGTTCCAATGGGACGTAAACGTCAACAAATCAACCCGGCCCCGTCAACGGCGCTTCGGAATCAGCGGGTGCACCCCCTGCAGTCAAACCGCCACCTGAGTCGCGCGTTGCCTCGGCGCTGCCACGGATATACCTACACCCTCGGCAAACGAAAGCCGAAGAAACGAAGCAGCTTTCGTGCGGAAAAGCCGTCCGAGGAGAGAAGGGCTGGGAGGACTCAAAATAGAAGGCGCCGCCGCCACTTCGGCGCGAGTCGCAAAATTTACTACCGCCCCGATTCGCGATATGCCCCTTGCACGAAGGCCGCTACCACTGGGCCACCCGTCTGGGTGCTTGCGTTTAGCAATCGACGTCATAACAGTAGCCATAGAAGCCAACCTCGGCGCCGCCCGCACCAAGGGGTCGAGCAAACGACCGCGCTCACCCCCTGAAAGTATTTCATCAGCACTGAACAGGTTCGGACGCTGAAGCTAATTACAGCAGCCAGACTTCGCACATGTCTCACGTTTCGACGAGAGCCACTAACAACAATATGACTAAATCTAGGTGTCTACAAAGAGCCCCCTCCATACAGTAAGACAAGGGACCCGATAGGTCAAAGCGAACGATGCATGCGTTTCAAGCTGTGCACCGCTAACAGGCAATGCGTATATATACGTCTGCCAGGTCCCGCAGTCCACGCCAGACATGACGGCTGTACACTCTAAACAAAAAGGAATAAAAATGGAGTAATCTGTACTCCATGTAGAAGGGAGTGCGCTTGATAACTTACTCGATTTTTACTGCTATAGAAACATTCGTGTTTAGAGTGTATATTGACCAAGTAGGCCGAGGGAGGCTGCCTGCTGGCCGTGCTTCTTTCGAAATAAGGTCTACAATTTTGAAAGAGAACCCTTGCTGGCGCTCAAACCAGACATTTCGAGGACAGCCAATACAGTGCACAGGCCCAGCCCCTCGGATTTGTCGCCTTTCTTGCCTTCACTAGTACACCAATGTATGCAGTTAGAACGCGAAAATACCGGTTTAATGAAACTTCTAAAATTGGATGCACTCAGTACCGCGCCTAGCTAAAAATGAAAGGAAAAAAGTTACAGCGTGGATGCATAGCTGGTATTTCTCGATCGCGTAGCAGCGCGCGCCGGTGTCCCTGAACTCGCAAGCGCGAGTGCAAGGCACCTAACCCGCCGTCACGAATATACGCATATGCGTGCGTAATCATCGCGTGTGTATACGTCACTAGGACGCAGAGCGCACGCTGTTTCCCTGAATCGCCGAACAAAAAACCTATAGGCTCGAAGCACCGCTAAACGAAATGCACAAATATAACCACATGGGTCGATCGTGCGTTCCGCCCTTACATTCGTTCCCGTAGCGTCCTTCATTTTTTTTTTGTTACAGCTTTCTAAAGCAACAAGATAGAAAGGAGGAACCTAATACTACCCTCCCGTGAGAACTGCCGACGTCATTGATGCCGGACAGTTTCTCCAAGGTCGACATCGCGGCGTATCGAGGGGATTTTTTTTTTCTCCTTGCGAAAGTCCAAATGCCCGGGACATATTCTAAGCAATCGAAAAAAGAACGAAGACACTGCCTTTTATTACGCTGTGTGAAATGAACGAGGTGGCGTGGTTATTCATGCCACGTCGTCGGATAAGACGAGCACCCCCCCCCCCCGCCCCCCTTCTCGCATCTAAACTGTTTATCTTTAGATAGAACACATGTGATCGCAGAAGTGATCGGCTCCAACATCGTGAGGGGCATGGCCCGTCTAACAACTTGAGCCCCGAGGACACACGCAGAGATACAGGGAGATACGAATCAAATGTTTGGGTCGAACGTCATTGCTAAACGGTGACGTCACTGCATGACGCCACAGCGCTCAACCGGCCGAAAAAAAGAAAAATGAAACGATGCGAAATGGGAGATCCGCAATTCAAATTCGCAATCACGAACCTGTGTGGTTCCAGCTCACTGTTACTTGAGTCTGCCTGACCAAGGCGCTGTCTTTCTTAGTTTTATTCGCCGTCAAACTTTGCTACGCGTAACAACGCATCTGCTACACAGCAGGGCGGTTCAGATCGCAGCTTTTAAAGGTACACAAGTCGCCAGACTCCAGACGCGCGCGCTCTCCGCTCAAAGCTGCTCGGGTGAAATTTTTTTTAAGGGTGACCTTGGCGCCACAACGGATGGCACGGAGCCGAACATGAGCGAACACTGGCGAAACTTTCTGTTCACCCGCCCCATGTGTCTATGTGCTGCTCTGACTGCTCTGCCGTCAGAGTAGCGCATGTGTCAACAACATCGTCTCCATGGTCCCGCTGTGGTAGCAGCCAGCGCACGGCGCTAAGAAGCATTCTTCCCTGCAGTCCCGAGAGGCGCACGCGCACTCCTGGTGGTACTTGAGCGAGACAACAGCGCCGCATGAGCTGCCGTCATTACGTAATGCGCGCGGCGGCGACACCGGTACCATGGCGCCATCCATCAGCACCCAAAGTAGCGGGTCGCCATACACAAGCAGCAGCAAACAAAGCCGAGTGCGCAGTCACTCGCGAAGCAAAGCTTAGGAAAAAAAAAAGCGGCTGATGTGGGACGCTCCCCAAGACCCGTGTGCGGCTATCAGTGTCTGTGAGCGGCCGTATAATACGCTAAGCCTTTCCTGCAGTGCATTTCATGCATCTACTATTGACAACGAGACATTTTTTTTTCACCTACGGATTCTCTCGCCGCCTCTCGGAATATAAAAGAACTGCAAGACGCCAGGAACAGTTAATGGTAGCTCTCCTTAATGACATATTGTTTCCCGAAGTGAAAAATACATCTGCCTGCTACAGACAATAAATTAAAGATGACCGAATACAGGAGGCGAAGTACCGAAGGTGAACAACTGGAAACAGCTCCCGCTATAGAAGCGACCACTGCAGACATATATGATCGAAACTCGGAGCTAGCTAAACACTAAAGAAATTGTAACTTAACGTAGCCTGCCCGACAGACACGCCGAGTTTACAGCCTACAATAGCACGCAGAGATGAGCTATAGTTAGTGCAGCATTCTTAAACACGGGGCAACGAACAAAGGACAACCCCGGATCGCTCCTCCCGCAACTCTTGTCACAGCAGAGACAGCGCCTAAGTAAGAGAGCACGAGTAAGAGAGCGACAGTTATCTCAGGCGTTTATACTGCAGTGCAGACCGTAAAAAAATATGCAGATTATAAAGCTTAAGCGCTGCCAACGGGTGCCCGCGCTCTCCGTAGGGGGACACCGACGCAGCCGCCATAAAGGACAAGTGCATATATAGTTGGCAGCCCATGAGTCTGCGACTTTCGCACGCTCTGCCCGCTTCGATTGTTCCCACGCGCAACAGGTGAGATCGAGGATGGGAACGGCGAAGGTTTTCGCTCCTTTCGCACGCCCCTTGTGCGGCAACAGTTGCGCGGCGGAAGCCGGGTTTCACTTGGCCCGCCTTCGCGTGGCGCCATCTGGCGAAAACTTCGCCGCAAACCACACCGTGAGCGCGGTTCAGGTGTCCGCCGATATCTGAGACAGATACTGCGCCATTTCCTCCCCCCAAAAACCGAACGTAATTCTCAAACCGCACCATCGAGAACCCGCATCAGTCATATCTCTTGGACTATTCGCACGGTACGCGTATAGAGTCCGAGAGGACACACTACTTACATAGGAAGCTGGCGATACTTTGATTAGAGAGTTGGCATATGACGTCGCAATGACGTAGCGATGACGTAGCGACATGTGCGTCGCCGCGGGTACGGGGCTCACGACCCAGCCGTAATAAAAGGGCGCTGCGCGCGTTCTTCGAAACTCACTCTAAATCCGCGCACTTGTTTGCGGGACGCGCTGGCTAGCTCTTTAGTAGATGGCCTTGAAATGGTTTAGAGAGGGTAAAAGAAAAAAAAGTGTCGAGGAATTACGAGGCCTGATGCGATAAAACTGCGATTACAGTTTGATCAACCCTCGAGGATTAATTTGATGCTTTCCACTCTGCCGACTGCTTCTCCTCTAACCCGAGGCTTCGCACACACGCGACAGAATTTTTCTAGATGATGAAGGTCGGTGGGCAAACTATTACACGTACACTTCGAGCCCGAAGAAAAAAAAAACTCAAAACTAAACACTCCTGGCCCTACAGACGCACTAGCGACGGCGCCAGTATCCGCCTATAGGAAGGGCGTACACCGCGCAGAAAGGCTTCATTAATATACTATATAAATATGCCCGCACGTACACGATCCTCGTTTTCCTTAACTTTCTTTCCCCCCCTTTTTTTTTCTTTCATCTCATCTCTACCGAAGGGCGTATAGAGGAAACGAGGAGAGACACAAATCCACCGCGTTCTAAACACAGCATCACCGCACGTACGCGGAAAAGCAGGACAGCACGCGCATGCTAAAACTCTCCACGCCGCTCGCTCGGTCGACGCGCAACGCATAGCCCTTATAGCGCATAAACGCCGCTTTCCTTTCACGTGCTTCGCTGGCGGCGCTATCCAATTAGCCGAGTGACAGACAGACACAGAGACAGACAGGAGCCGCCAAGCGACAACGCCACAGTAATGCATCTCTCCAAGCGACACCCGACAAAGATGATGATCCATGCGGACGGTATGCACGCAGGGGCGTATCCTTTCTTCCTCGTACAACGTGACGCGGAGGCGGCACCGCGATTAATTCGCTAGGAAGAGCGCGCGTGCGTCTCTCTCTCTCTGTTTCTTGTATGTTTGTTTCTTTTTCGCTCGTTTCGTTGTATTCTTTTCCCCAATAACTACTGACGACGTCGCCGCTGAAATGCGACCCCCCCCCCCCCCCTCCCCTACGCGAGCTTCTTTAGCGCCCCCTTTTATGCCCCTCCTTTAGTGCTGCTCCTTCAATGCTCCCTTCACGGAAGCACGTATGAAATGGCTTCGAAGACCGGAGACAAGGAATACGTACTGTTCGGGGAAAAAGAAAGCGACTGGCAGTAAACCAAGCGCTTGTTTTTTTTTTTTTTTGTGTGGCGCGGGTGCACACGCAGCATTAAATTTATCCCCGCCCCCCAAGTTCGCCTCTAAGGGCTCGCCCTTGTTTAGCTTTCCAATGCTGGCAGCGCTGCTGATGACAGCTGAGCGAAACCGTAGCCCATAAACGCTCTTCCCGAAACGTCCCGCAAAAGGAAGTGGTTAAAGGAATTCACATTAGGGTGCACGCTCTGAGGACTTCCTGGTTTTGCTTTATAGTCTTGGGCGGAGATATCATTTCGAACCACGTGAATAATTCCTCCCAAAAACCACTCGCACAATAGGGGACAAAAAAATAAAAAAAGGGCTTCTTAATATGACCGCAGTGCCCCTTAAGAGCCATCACCACCACCACCGCCTCAGGACTGGACCGAAACTAACCAACAGTTCTTTGCTGAATCGGTGGACCGTTGGCAATTAAAAAAAGAGAATAAGAGCCAAAGCTCAGTAAAAACCCGTCACATCGTGCGTCTACTCAGTATATTATTATTATTATTATTATTATTATTATTATTATTATCATTTTAGCGTTTTATCATAACTCAAGAGGCAGTGCCCTACTCTTTGAAGCTATAGGTCAGGGTATGTTAGAACGCGCAGCTACAAAAAGAAATTTAACGAAGGTGACACACGTGCTGTGTGTGGTAAATCTGTAGAAGCAATTTAACGCCTCCTACTCAAATGTGATGGTATCCATCCGGATGTCGATGCAGGCACAGTCACTCTTCCTAAGGCCCCAGGGTTTAGAGATAACAATCGTCACGTAAACAAATCTGCGGTGGAAATTAGCAAAAAGCGATTAGAAGACCGGTGGCTCAAAAGCAGAGAGGTGACATAAGGTTGAGAGTGTAGGAAGAAGTATTTAAAAAAAATGGCGAATTTTAATAACTTACAACATAGTTAAACAAAAATAAAGGGAAAAAAGCTGAGCATGGTGGCAACTGCCATCGCCCCGTTTCAAAGGGGACGCCCCTGCCTTGCATCCATCCAGCCGTCCATTACAAGTTTCGGGTAACTATCAATTTAACAAGCCGGATTTTATTAAAACACAAGCCTTATCTCGGGACATACGCAAGAATTCCGTCTCATGATATCTAACCTAGTTATCGGCGTCTCATCTGTGCTAAGCCTTCTATACCGTCTTGGAAATCGGGCCACACGCATTCCTTCATTACAGCGCAATAAGCAAGCCGGCGACGCTGTCGCCTAGAAGATTAGTTAGCTGCTCATAAGTGTCTCCGTGGCGTTAATTGGCTGCGCGCTGGAGGATTAATTAGAGGAGCCTTCCGGAGCAGGCTGCCTGTCAAGGCAACGCGCGCCCAATCGATCAGTCTAGCTTGTTAGCGCGTGCACATACTGGCACAAAGTAGAGATCTTGTTGACTGTACGAGGCAAATGATGGCGACTGTGACGACGAACTTCATACGATCCACACAGTCTGACTGTTTCACCAGAGGTCGTGGGTTCGAATCTCGGCCAGGGTTAGCACATCTCGAGTGAGGCGGAAACGCAGATGATCCTAGTGCTATGAGATAGCAGGAAGGGGTCCCCACCCAGGTGGTAGAGATTAATCTGCAGCCCTCTACTACGACGCCTCTTTTTTTACCCCCCCCCCCCCGCCTCCCCCCTTCCTCACGGCCTAGTGTTCTGTTTATCGCTCACCTCGCGGCCCGGTTGAGGTGTCCATCCAGAAGTGGGATAGTTACTGAGCATGTCCTTTCCCTCATATACCACGTAACCCGAGCCCAACAAACTAAAATCGGCGCGGCCCAAAAATAGTGGATAACCTGCTTTGCAAGGCAATGGCTGCAGCGAGTGTCGCGTCACCTGCTTCTTCACACTGTTACTAACCGTGATGGCGGCCATTACGGTAACGCCTGCTGACAGCCAGCCTGTATTCTCCGGACAAAATGCAGGGCATACTAACCTGACAACGGCGCACGCTTTCCGAGATCACGTGATTCTAACAGGTATCAAGCTACAAACAACATTCCTACACTTTTTTTTTTTTACAAGCCACGGTGCTCAGAGGTAAGAAAATATCCTCTCTGAACCGATTTCGACGTTTGCAGAGGCATTTGAGTCGCTGGCTTTGTCTCTACCTGTAGAAGTATTCTTGCCGGTTGGTGCGTGTACATAGCAAAATGCTACTTTGCTGAGAAGCTGCTAGCATCAAAGTGGAGGCCGCTGTGAAACGGGGGACCGTATAATGAATAGTAAATTTTTCATGTCGGTCAAATGTCCGTCGCCGTTCTCACCAAGTCTCGTTTGCGCGCCCGTCTGCATTCTCCTGAGCGCACTGTATTGCGGACTCGGGCAGAGGCAGATGTATACGTTTGAATCTGGAGAGTAGCCATTCAGCCCTCTTAGCTAAGGAGTAAAAGCTTCATCCGCAATAACAGCGTAGGTCAACGTACTTACGAGTTCGTAATGTCAGCTCAGCAGGTATCTACGCCGAAGATATCTCTGCTCAGTTCATAAATATGCATTCACTTCACTGGGCCCACGCCATGCGAAGTCTAATGAAACGAGTACGCTTCGAGCCTGTCAATTGACGGGGTAGAACAAGGTCTACAGCTTCCTCCTATCTTTTTTCTTCTTCTTTGCGGCCAAAAGAACGCGGAAAGGCATCTTATACAGCCACCGCGAATGCGCGTACTACGTGTCCAACAGCCGAAGGTCGCTTGGCGACATACGCCCACGCCTGAATGCATTCGATGTATGGGACAACCGTTGTACCCTACTTCTCTTATTTGCTCCCCACCAATGACGTCATCGCCGCCTCGCGGGGAGCTATTCAGCGCGCCAGCGCTCACTAGCTATACGGGGAGAGAAAACGTCCGAACAATCGGCGCCTGTAAAGCTGGGTTTCCTACCATATTTTATTTTTATTTTTCCGTCGGGAAAGGCAAGTGTGCAAGAGCTCGTGCTCATTGCATTGTCCGCGTCCCCCGATTATAAAGAGGCGCTCCCAAAATGAGCTCAGAAAAGTGCGTGACGCCTAAAGACACGTGCAACGACAAGGAAGCCACGACAGAGTTTCCAGAACTCAAACGCACGCGCTAAAAAGAAAGAGAAAAACAGATCGCGCAGGCTGCGGAGCTTTTCAAAAAAAAAAAAAATGCGTGCGGCGGGACTCCTAGTGCGAACAAGGCTTGAACAGCTGCACAGATTTGATGACGGCCACCAGCTGCGGCCGAACATTACACGTCAAATATTTCGCTCAAATAAAACTACAAGTGCGTTATCGCGCATCTAATACGATTTAATGAAGTGCTTCCTGACACGGCTTCCCGTTTCGACGCTTTCAGCGCCTAAAAGAATTTAACGGCAGTTTGTATTTAAAGTGCTTTCGTTAATGTTACCGGTGGTCCCTCCTCCTCACACGGCTTCTCCTCGGGCAGACTTTCTTAACCAGCGCTTAAATGGGACACAGCGCTGAACGCCGTCTAATTTTAACGCTCAATTAAAATCGACTGCTTCGCACTTTCTGCCTCCATTAGCGTTCGCTCGGCAGCGAACGACATATTTATGCCGAGAAATTTGCATCTCAAATGCAACAACTTTTCCCGGCCGCTCGAATCAATCTCCTGGCGTTCGTCTTGCCTCCGAGATCTGCTTATGCAAAAAAGATATTTCAGGCCTAGGTAGCTTGCTCGTGAGAACGGCCTGTGGCGGCGATGTCGACGTTTCATTTTTTCGCCTTTTCCAAAGCACATAAAGGTTCTAGATAAAGTGACATGATAAAGTGACATCTTGGTCTAAAAAACGGTTCTTCTAGTCTCCCGCTACCACCAGCGCAACTTATATTTGTTCTCGGCGCCTCTTTATTTCCATAACATTTAGAAGACGGACAAATGTTGAATTGGGTTTCCGCCAAGCTCGCCACACCGCGTTGCACGACGCTATGCGATCGTCTTCCCCAAACGACTTCGGCAAAGAACTAAACACCGGTGAGACGAAAAAGCAAAGACAAAAAAGGAGCACCGGCATACGCTACGTACAAGACTGTACATATCTGTCGGGGTGCAAAGCCTTACAGAAAGGACCAAGCGGAGCAGTTTGTGCCAGCATCGAATCGCGACACGACCCAATGCGCACTGAAACTCCCTTTGATGTCCTGGGGACGTTTAAAAGGTCCTCTGGACGTGTGAGACGTCCTGCGGACGTCCAGTGGAAATTTAGTGGCCATTCGGGAATTCTCAAAACGAAGCCTCCAAAGTCCGTTAGGGGACTTCGTTTCTCTGTGTCTGTGCGCGTCGCACCGAAGCGCTGTACGCTAGGAAAAGCCACGACGAGAAAAAAAAATTAAAACAAAATTAACACAGGGCAGCGCATCGTTTTACAAAGCTCGAGAAGCTGCTGTAATCCTTATAACGGTGCCGAGCGACCGTATTGGCGTCTAGGAAAAAAGAAAAGAAGCGATGCGTCTTATAGGTCTGGATGTGAATGGCGCTCAGTAATATATGTGCCAAAAGGCGCCCGTGTGCTGTGCGATGTCAACCCCCAAGTGGTCGGAATTGATCGGAAGCACTCCGTTACGGTGTGTCTCTCTCAGTCACCTTCATTACCTCTTTCATCATCCCTTCCCCCACGACGCGGCTCGGATAAACACCTGGAGAGAGACAATCACTACTTTCCCGTTTTCATTAAAATTATTATTTTCAATAACCATCAACACGCCAAAGTAGCCGAAATTCACACGAACCCAGGATACCACAGCACGCCTTATCGGTTGAAGAAGGCGAGTGCTGTTTTGGTAATCTACAAGAGGAAAGACCTATTATCCCGACAAACCGCACATGAATGCAACCACCAGACGGGGGGCTGGTGGTTGCATCGCTAACATCACATAATAGTCGCTCTGTCGCGAGTGAAGACTAATATTATCTAATAACTGATAACTACTAGTACATATTCTCTTTTAGTCAACCCCGCCGGGGCATAAGAACGCTGCCGGCGTCCGGTAATCCGGCATACGTCCCCGCTTGCAAGACTCCGTTAGGCTAAATCCCTCTACCGTCTCCACTGTCATTTACCGCAACGCATCCCATCGATTGTGCCGGCGATGCCGTTCCCGAGAGATTAGATATCAAGCGGAAAAGCGCCCGGCAGTTTCCGAAACGAGCTTCAGTCGCGGAGAGCTGGCGGCATTATATAATCACTGGCGGTGCCTCGACGAAACGCGTCACGTGACTAACGTCTCCCGTCTCTCGCTTTTTCCTGAACAGGAATCTCCAAGGACAGCCACCTCATCACGTATCAGCTTCGGCCTTTATAAGTGGCTGTAATGCACCGAACAAGGTTGGGGATAGTGTAAGACTATATATAAGAGGGGGGGGGGGGGGGGGTCGCATGTATTTGAGAGTACATGCAGCTACCCATGCATGCATCAGTGCATGCAACTGTGTCTACCCCTTCTCAACCCCGCAGGAGGGAGAGCTGGTAACTTATTTCGAGCAGCAGAGTAAATAGGCAGGTGATATTGGGAGAGGACGTGGTTGGGTGATGGAGATTATTTCGGACTTCCTTGGGAAAAAAAACGACACAGGGGACAGCAGTAGCGGGCTGCGTTTTACGCCTTCAAGGTGACATATACGTAACCTTCAACGGCTCAGCGGGAATATTCCCAGGCTGGGAACCACCACACAGGTGGCACGGCGCCATTTAAATGTCAGTTTGTTTAGCCGAGCTATCAAGCGTCAGGCGCAATAACTTCCGAGGTGCTGGAATAGCGCAGCAGTTGATTCGTAGTGAATCTCATGCCTGGTCGAACAACTTCTTCTCCAAAGCCGTCCTAGCACATTCGACCGGACATACACTATGTAGTATACTCGCTCAAACTCTACGGCTGTCTAGTGTTGCTTTGACAAGACGCGTAGCTCTCCGTTAATTGCGAGCGAATCGGTCCACGGGAAAATGCGAACTTCGGAAAACGCTGCGGCAGAAGTTAGCTCCTCCGTTTTACACTTCATTGCATTTCGAAACCGTGCAAAAAAAAAAAAAAATACGGAGGGCACTTAAGACTATACTCACGTGGTTTGAATGCGAAAGCATTGTCTCGTCATGAGCGCTGTTGCGGGGTTCATTAAAGACTCCTTCCTCTCAAACGACGCACATACTCATTAGCATACAGTCGTAGGGCAAACGCATACACTAGGTGCCCCTTTATTCGCCCAGAACGAACGCGGTTTGGTTGCTTATCTAATGAAGATTAAGTTTGGTAGCCTATGGGTTGCGTACTCGCCTCACAATCTGAAGGTCCTTAGTTCGATACCCCGCACCCTTCGAAGAAATTTTATTTTTCTTTGCTGTAGACGTGACTATCTTAACCTCCACCGCTGACGTCACGCGAGACGATGGTTACGTCATCGCGGGGGTTTCCGGACGACTGCTGCTGGTCAAAGCCGCCAGCTTTGCCGATATGAGCCGTGTAATGCTTTCGACATTAATAAAATACAATCGAAGGACGTTAGAAAATGCGCCGCTCTGCTTGAGCTCTCGCAAGGCAGTCAGCAATGCGAAAGCACCTAGACTGGCCTCTGCCGACGTGTCCCTGTGAACGCTGAGATCAGTAAGAACGAATAAATATGGAGGAAGGGGGGTCTTGCTTTGATTCAAGGCTACACACCCAGCTTTTTCGCGGACACGCGGGGAAGATTTAGCGTAATACAATGAAAAATAAGGCACCACTGGTCTTTCAATTCGGTTTCGAAACTCCCTGCCCGCGTCCTCCCCGAGCGACCGAGACCAAGTGGGTTTCTAAGCTGGCCCCCCAAGAACCCGTGCAATGACAGCGGACTAAAGAAAAAGAACAGAAAAAACTAATTGGAGACAAAACACCGTAAAATCCCAACAACCGCAAGATTCTGCTCGTCCGTAGCTTCGTTTCTTCAAGCGGATGATCAGTGAACCCTTTTTGCGATTCTCAAGGCAACAGTGACTTTTTTGTTGTTTTTTTTTGTCACTCACGATTCTCTACGCGCAACTTGGCGGCTCGTCGTTGCGAAATCGTGGCTGTTTTTTTTTCCCCATGTTCCTGCCCTCTCGATTTGATCGATGATTCAAGGAGATTCCCTCCGAGTGCACCTACGGAAAACAACGTATCACGTGCGCTGCTGCAGCGAGTCGCAGGGACACGTAGCAACAACATTCACCATTACACGTGCGGTGCTGAATTAAACTACCCCGGCCGTTTACCTAAAGCGCTGCCAGGGACTTCGCACACACACACATACACACGCTGCCGCAGGTCAACTACAGAGGCAGCCTGAAATGCACCATTTCCCCTTCCAAGGCTCAAGAGTAAACACGATGCGACGCCAGGGGCTAAACAGCGAGATTTTTTCCAATAATAATAATAATAATTGGTTTTTGGGGAAAGAAAATGGCGCAGTATCTGTCTCATATATCGCTGGACACCTGAACCACGCCGTAAGGGAAGGGATAAAGGAGGGAGTGAAAGAAGAAAGGAAGAAGAGGTGCCGTAGTGGAGGGCTTCGGAATAATTTCGACCACCTGGGGATCTTTAACGTGCACTGACATCGCACAGCACACGGGCGCCTTAGCGTTTCGCCTCCATCGAAACGCAGCCGCCGCGGTCGGGTTCGAACCCGGGAACTCCGGATCAGTAGTCGAGCGCCCTAACCACTGAGCCACCGCGGCGGGTAGATTTTTTCCAATATAAGTTCTTTTTCCCGGTACGCTGCTTAAACAGGCAACCCATGTCTAGAAAAAATATAACGACGCATGCGCGAAGCATGCTTTGAAAACGGCATACGAACCGCTATTATCCGTTTAAAAAATTGCTTTACACAGTCTATAAACTGTCCATAGACTTCAGTCTATAAAGTCTATAGAAGCTCTATAGACAAACCATAGAGAACAGTCTATCGGAAACACAAATCATATAGACAGTCTATAGATAATTATAGATTTATGGCCATGCACGACTTTTGCATATATAGACAGTCTATAGACTATGAATAGACAAAAATAAATATCTATAGGAAGGCAATAGTCTATAAGAACTCTATAGAATGTCTATAGACCATTTTTGTAAGAGAGATACCTACAACAACAAGCACCAGTTGCGGTGGCTAAGTGGCTTCGGGGTTAGGCTGCCGAGCCCTAAAGTCGCGGGATAGAATTCCCTGCCGCAAAGACGACCACATCTCTGTAGATAGAGGCAGACCCTTACAAAAATGTGTGAAGACTTTCTAATAAAAAGTCAATGATTTTACACGCCACGTTCTGAATCGAGTTTGATGAACTGCTGATTAATATTGGCCACCAAGTTTCCGATTACGACGTGATGCGTCTTTTTGTTGTTGAGAGTCAATAATTTGTCATGTAATACAGCTTGAGTTCATGATGCATTGCTGAATGCTTTATGATGTATGGAAACGTTTTTGCCCCCCCCCCCCCCCCAAAAAAAAAAAAAAATCCTTGAATGTCATTTTTTTCTTACATCTCTCTACATTCTACACAAACGCTGCGGTAATGCTCTCCTGCACGTAACGTAAATATTCATTCTGTTATTATATATGCAAACAACAGTCCAGGACCATACCCACCGATTACAGCAACAGTTTCCATCGACCGTCTGAAAGGAGCAAGTAACAACGCCTTACAATGCTATGGAAACACATGTCATACCGATGCACTCACATTGTCCGATATTCTTCATACCCCATGCTTATGCTTACATACTCCTAATAAGAGCCCCCCCCGTCCCCAGCAAGTGTCCTATGCGATGCTAGTGCACGCTGAAGAAACCGATGCGGTCAAATAAACGCGGAGCCCTACACTACAGCGCCTTCCCCACATCCAGGAGTACCTTGGTGACGTTACAAAGCGCACATAACACCATCTGCAATGTACATCCCAAATGCCAACGAATGGCTTCGAGTAAGCGCCGAGTCGCGTTGCACGTTCAAGGCCAATTAACTACACCGGCACGCGCCGCATTGGAAGCAAGGGGGAAAACTGAAAATATACGCCGGCTCAAACAAATACACGACACGTGGACACCTCACTGAACTACGATACACAAGGAAAGAAAACGCCAAAAGGAAGGGCGATAAAAAGAACATTGGCGTCGACCAACTTAATGGTACAGGAAAGATGTGCAAGCCGACGATGCCAGCAATTAATCGGACACCGTTCTAAAGCCGAACTGTTTTCACTCAAGAGGAGAACCTATACATACTGCTACGCACACGACGTCTCATGCTACCGGAATGATATGGTTCGGAAATGCGAATCACGACCTTCAGAAGCAAAGTTATCTCATTTATGCTTTTTGCTGCGCATACCCTATAATTATACAATGAGGAACGTGCTCATAAGGCGCTACACGGAATAACAGCAGCGGGCGTTTTCAAATGATCCTGGTACCAAAAAGCCGCCTATGGACGCATGCAGCCCCCGTGGGCACCACAGGAAGAGTCTGCGTACACACGCATATAGGTGGCGTGTTTCCGCGGTAATTTAAGGATAAGCGTCCTGCTCCCCCCCCCCCCCCCCCCCTCTTCTTCGCCACGGCGTCTTAATAGCGCAATTACGATCTAATATGCGCAAAGGGACGCACAAACACAGGCGTAGCAGGAAAAGCTACAGAGAAGCAGAAGGGTTGAGAATCATTTACGATGGTTTGCTCACTCACCCTTTTACGCACGCAGTCCGCGATTGACGTATTTCTCTTTTTCTTTTCCTTTAGAGCGTGTGCAGTTTGCTCCAAGCCCATCTACATATCTCTAGCTGCCAGAAGACGTGCAGAGTTCCATGCAGTGGATAGGCCACAGTACACGGCGAAGCGGCGGAAGATACAACAGGATAGATAGAATCCCACGTGCTGCACTTAAGTTCATTCTCGCAGCAGTCGTCGGAGTAGTGCGTACTTCGCACAGAGCACGGAAGCTCACTGATAGTTAAGTGCATTGTTCCATATTTCCTGAAGAGGTGCGGGAGTTCTGTGCAGTGGAGAAGTGTTGCAAACGAATAGAAAAGGGGGGCTTGCAACCGACTAAGAAACTGCACGGAGGTCACACGATTCGCGCTGCCCATTGTCGGCTTATATGTACAGGGTGTTTCACCCTATTTCATACACATTTTTTTTTTAAAGAAAACCCAATAGTGGGCTCAGAGGGCCCCGCTTTCGGGGTTGTGTCATCTGGGCAGGTGGAGAACTCGTTCGAGAAAAATTCATCACAAGCCTAACACGTTTCTTAACAACCTCCTAATCAACAGTTTTGAATTAACTGTAGCGAGCGAAATGAAACAGCTGCAAATTTATTACACACCGAACACGAGCCAAATAACCTCTCAATCAACATCATCTAATTCAACTGCATCGAGTAAAATGAATCACCCTGCACATACCCGCCGACTCAGAGGTGCAGACAAGGCGAGAGCAGGCTTCGAGTAAGCGCGACGTCGCGTTGCACATTCAAGGCCAATCAACTACAACGAAGCGAACATTTCTCCGCCGCCCATCGTCGGTCGCGCACTTGCTCCGAAAGGTCGCTGAGCAGCTCGGCATTTGATGGCCGGGTTTAACACGTTCAGCAAGTCTGCCGCTCGCTGCGCGCCGCCGCCTTCGAGACGGCGCATTCTACGCAGACGGGAGGCAATCGATCAATCCCAGAACGAGGCGCCAGCCACAGAGCAACGGGGGTTGCTTCGCGAGCCAAGCCGGTCGGAGTGTCGAACAGACGGCCAATAACCGTCGTGTGCGCTCCAACTAAGTTTATTTACCTTAAAGGACCGTGTACAATAACTTCATTTTCATGTTTTCTTCTTTCAAATTATGCATCATCGTCATCAGCCTGAATACGCCCACTGCAGGGCAAAGGCATCTCCCATATGTCTCTCCAATTAACCCTGTCCTTTGCCAGCTGCGTCCGCCGCATCCCCGCAGACTCCTTAATCTGATCCGGCCACCTGACTTCCTGCCCGCCCCTGCTACGCTTGCCTTCTCTTGGTATCCACTCCGTTTCCTTAAGGACCAGCGGTTATCTTGCCTTCGCATAGCATGCCCTGCCCAAGCCCATCTCTTCCTCTTGATTTCGACTAGGATGTCGTTAACACGAGTTTGTTCCCTCACCCACTCTGCCCGCTTCCCGTCTCTTTTAATGTTTTTACACCTATCATTTTTCTTTCCATAGCTCGCTGCGTTGTCCTTAACTTAAGCTGAACCCTTTTCGTTAGCCTCCACGTTTCTGCCCCATAGGTGAGTACCGGTTATAGACAGCTGCTGTATACTTTTTTGGTCAATTTGACCTTCATTTCAGACAGACGCGTCCTTGAAAAACCTAAGTAGTAAGAGCTCTTTAAACAAAAAAACAAACAAACAATGACGCTTATCAGTCACATTCATAACCCATAAGCGCCGAAACGTTAAAGGCTATTTGAAAGCCGCCGGGAAAAAAAATTATTTCCAGACTACAAGAAATGGCGTGGGGATAAGATGAATCTTTAGCCGCACATTCTTCAACTTGCCAGTTCACATCCGCCTAGAGACCAATTTTTCAGCGGCCCCTCCCGCCTCCTCGGCTTAACCTTGATTCGCTCGTTCAGTGTTTGCATTTAGCCCCGCAGTGGAAGAAATAGCCACAAGTCGACCTTGCGCGCATGGCGGCACGTGGCCCTAAAAACCCGACATTTCCTTGGCTCCCGCGGAACTTCCGCGTCATATTTCAAGTCGAGCCGAGCCAACAGGGAATACGCGAGCGCTTCGCAGACGACAGAAGCACCACTGCCGAGCCATGTGATAGCTTCGCTTTGCAGAATTCGGGACTAACATATAGCAGACAATAAGACAAAAAAAAACGGAGACAGTCCGCGCAAACAGCGCGTGATGACGACACTGACCTGCGGAGACAGGGCCCGCTGAAACAACGACTGAGAGTGTTAAGAGGAGTTGACAGCGATCACGTCGAACGCGAAGCAGACGACACCGCACTATTAATGGGGCGAAGCAGCCGACTGTAATGGCGCCCAACTGTCCGCCGCGCATCAATGCGCTGTTGTCGTCAACGCTTGAATAGTACGTCAAAATTTTTCCTCGTTTGAGCTCGGAAAACACACCCTTCCTCGAAAGTTCGGCGCTAGCAGCCAAGAAGTAACCAAATAAGAAAAACTACAACGCTCCCGCCTACACGGTTTAATTCGTGGACGGGGATTCTTCAACGTTTTCCTTCGAATGTCGTGAGAAATGGCGCGGACAGATGAAAAGAAAAAAGACAACATGATCAGCGCACAGGACACTCAAGCTTAAAGTTTGTCCGTACGGCTTCACCTAAACGGAGGAGACGGTGGTATTCAATCGAATTCGCGTGTTTTTGACGTCACAAGAGGCGCGAACCTCACCCCATATCACCCTACGCACGCCCAAGCAGACTACGCCACCGTTTTGTTGGCGGGGCAATTATACGTAAACGTTCGACCCTGAACTGTCCCGCCAGAGTTTCGTACCTCGATCTTTCCCTCACAACAACTCTCACTCTCAAAAGAGGTAAACCAAGTTGATCAGCTTCGCACGGATAAATTTAGCCGCGGAGATAATACGCAAGCATCGAAGAGTCGACGTTTTTGAAACGAGGGGCTTTTCCGAGTGACGTTTTTCGTTGGCTGCGAATCAATCGAAGGGGGGAATTTTCTAGCGGAGCGGGTCAGCTCGCAATGACGTCTTTTCGCAGATGACGCCGCTGTAACAAACCCGCCCTATGTGGAAGAACCTGCCGGGTAATCTTGATAGCCATAATGGTTTAGGGTTTATGGGAGTTCAACGTCCCAAAGCGACTCAGGCTATGAGGGGCTCCGTAGTGAAGGTCTACGCAAATTTCGACCACCTGGGGTTCTTTAACTTGCACTGATATCGCACAGTACACGGGCCCCTAGCATTTCGCCTCCATCGAATTTCGACCGCCGCAGCCGGGATCGAACCCGCGTCTTTCGGGTCAGCAGCCGAGCGCCATAACCACGCGGCGGCGACAGCAATAATGGAAAGTTCTGGGCATCATAGAGCGGACACTGTTTCATACGTGGAGGCACAAGCGAACTACGAAGAGTAGACGCCGAATGTCCTCGCTTCTCTAAGGGCAAAAGGCGTTCCCAGTGAAGTATAGGAGAAAGTAGCCGACGAAATGCCTAGATAAGCAAGATTGCGATGGATAAGCGCGGCTAGCTGCATAATACACTCAGCCTGTAGAATTTCATGAGCCTATAAAGCGACGTACACAGGAGCCCTTGGCTCGGCTATGCCACGCATAGTCCACATATACACACACTGCACGCCCTACTCGCTTCCTCTTAGCCTTCGCTTGGTGGCCGCTGTCACGAATTGCTCTGACGTCAAGCGCCGGTGTGAAAGGAGAAAGCCTACCGAAGGCCGCGCGCTGGCAACAACCTCGATTCAGTTTCGACCGCGTAATAAGCATATATTTAGCCGTATACAAGCAAGTCAAAATAAATGGACCTACTTCTGTTTAACCGATTGGCGCGTGCGTTAATTGTATCCACTGCACTTGATATATCAAGTCGGAAACTATTTTGTAGTCTGTTTTTTTCATCCGCATCACCACGACTTCCCTTCGCTTAGCCGACGAGGTAAACACTGAAGGACTGCTCGATGCAGGCGATGACTGCAACACCGGAAGCAGATTGTATACCAAACACGGCGGGCTCGGTACTGCATCAACGAAGAAAAATATCAACGCTGTTCCAGCAGAGCGGTGACGTCAGCGAGTGTTCGAGCCAATAGGAAGACGCAAAGTAAAGGCTCGTGATCACCGCAAAGATGTCAATCTTTCGCGATAGCTGCAAGCGATATGCGGTTTCTCAGAGTGCCTCAATGACCCACAACGGTGGTGACGTCACGACTCCGAGGGGACTGGCAAGCTTACTTCGGGTTTCTGTCGTTACACTGGAGACTAGAGCTTTACCGTAGAGCCCTACATGCCGCAAAAACATACAGCGGCCAAGATGAAGATGTTTTTCCGTGAAGGTCGGCTAGCAAAACCAAGAAGTCACAGGGGACGGTGCTCAGCATGGTATACAGCTGTCCAAGAGCATCCACAGTGCTTAGCACCCAAATTGCTCTGACGCAACAAGTTTTCGCCGAATTACACGGTCGGTGACACGACCACAAGTGCAAGCTCTTTCCTGCAGAAGGAAGGGGACGGACAAAAAAAAAGGGGGGGGGGGGGGGGGGCACGACATAAACAGAAGAGGTCGTATTGCGTCGACTGGTGCGCAAGACAAAAGCGAGACACCAACTCCATTTTCATTTTAGCGAGTTAATTCTGCTCTTAAAATTGCCGCGAACTCAATTGTTCGCTTTCAGACAAAGGGCCTCTCTTGCTCGCCCGCTCCCGGGCTTCGCACACACAACATGCACGACTAGGTCGGCCAAGCACTTCAACAGCTGACCCTGAAAGCGCGGGACGGGGCGGAACACGCGTATACGACCTCGTTCGCTTGACGCATCGCGTCGTCTGCTGGCGCGGTCGCCATTTGACCGACGCTCAACCCCAGTGCACACTTTTTCTCCTAAATCCTTGAACGAAGCAGACCGTATCATAGTCCAAAGACCTGTTAAAACACCACAAAGTTGTGAATTTTCGCGCTCAAGGAAAACATAAGAGCGTGTCAAAGCCCACGTGTCTGAGCTTCGGACCAGTCTGTATTGCAATACACAGATCTGTGTGTACGTCGGGATGAAGGCGACCTATTTGTGAGCTTGAGGAAAGAAATGATGCAAGATTTAAAAACAAATAAGCGCGCGCGCCGCCGGAAAAAAAAAAAAGCCTTTTTCACCACGTCCTCATCAGCTGGCACTGGTTCTCTCTCTAATTCTACTCGCTCCTCGTGTGCTTAAAGCAAAAATTGCGCCTGGTCTCGACTAGCAGCAGACGACACCATGGCTTACAGCCCAACATATAATAATCCCGCAGACCGTGCCGCGTACAGGGTAAGGCCGCGAGGCTCGCACAAGCAGAGCACGCCAACTGCACAATGCCGCAGGCGCAGCACATTTTTCTTGGTCGCTTTTTTTTTTCATCTAGCGCCTTTCTTCCGTGACGCACAGTGTAAGCTAGCCGGCTAGCCTCGCAAGAAAAGACGTCGGTTGCTACGGTGGCAGCAGCGTGCTCGCGCGCGCGTCTGCCAAGGCGCGATTGCCCAATCGCTGCCACCGGTTTCGAACACGTGACCACATGACGTGACCGGTAGGACGATCGCGTGGCGGAGTTAAACAGGCGATATAGTTTTCATTTTTTTCTTGCGCGCGCGCACAACTGCATGGGGTGAGAGCGCGGAACACGCGTTCCTTCGTGCAACTACTCTCGAGGGCCGTCGGTTGCGTGACAGATGGCCGTTATGCAGGAAGAAGGAAGGAAAGAGCGCATCCGAAACATGTGGTGTCGTGCGCGCCATCTACAGGCGCTTTTCTTTAACCAATGCGTTAAAGTGCGCTGACCAAACGCAGTTTCAAGAAGCAAGACAAGTTGCAATCCGAGCTCAGAAAAAGAACATTTTTTTTATTCTCGTTAACGGCGCGCACTCGGCTTTACTAAGCAATGATTGCACTTTCATTTTAGAGCATCGTCTGCTATATTCGCAGATTGGCGGTTCTCACTTTGGCGCTGCGAGCAAAAAAAGCACGTTGCTGTAGTTGGAAGTGTGACGTTCTTGCATTCCGCAAAGGTTTCGAACCTGCAGAGTTCTATTTCAAAGCCAGAATACCCTAAGCTTAGGCTCACAATAGCACGCGTTGCAGATGCAAGCGCTTAGCGTTCAGTGTCGTCTGCTGCAGCGAACGCGAAACTAGTAGCTGATCAACGATTGCAGCAGACACCGTTCTAATATAGGCCAAACCGCTGACAACGATTGGGTGCAAATTCACCCATGCAAAACAAATTACGCTGCCTTTTTCCGAACGGAAAGATTCAGTTCTAGGAGCGTCTCCTCGGATTTAGTAGACGAAAAGCACTGGCACGCGAACGATTGCACTCTTTCCGTTCGCACTTCACAGATGCGTATTTAGTTTCCCGAGAATTCTGGCGAAAAACAGAAAAGATCTCAAGACGCATGCAGTGAACTGAGGTTGCAGGCATGGCTGAGGAGTCTTCACTTTTCGAAACTAACCCTTCGCTGTCTTTCGCATGCCTACACACAGAGCGATGACATCCGTTAGCTCCGCCTGGGTCGCGCCATACCGGGGCCTCCACTGCAATGCGTTGCTGCGCCCGGGTGTGGTTAAAGCGCCGGCAGTCGATAAAACACTGCACATAGCAGACACAAGGCCTCTCCTAAACCGCCGGCACTGCAGCTTCGACCGGAACGCTGCCTCAAAGAGACTAACGAATCGAAACGCCGCAGGCTCGCGCTGTCACTATAGAGCAACGAAAGAACTGCAATGCAGGTAGGGTCCCAATATGCGGGAGCCATTGACCGTGGAAGCACTTCCTCGAGCCACCGGAGGTTACCGGACCGCTGGCGGTCTGGGTCACGATATAAAAATAAAAATATTCGCGACCCGTTCCACTTCAAAAGCTATTCATTCTGTCACGGACGCATCAACCGAAGGCCACGCGTCCAACAAACACAGAACACAGACTGTCTTCTTCCTTCTCTAAAAAGGCCAGTTCGTCTCTCCAACCCGAACGGCGAGTGGCCCCCAAAAGTGCCCCGATCCTGGTCAGCGCAAGGGGGAACAGGCGAAAAGGAAGCGCTCACCTGTGTGTGTCTCTCTTCTTTTTGGATTACGGTCGCCGGCTTCTGTTGTTCCTCATAAATGTTGGGGCGAAGCCGGGAGTGGGTCGCTCTCTTGTCGCTTCGGTAGCCGCTTGTGGAAGAGTGTAGCGTGTGTGTCGTCGTCGCAGGGCGGTTTATTCCTGGTGCGAAGATGCGACGGCGGCGGCTTCACCGGAGCCACAGGAGCGATTGAATGAATGGAAGCCGGTCTTGGCCGTCGCCGGCTCAAATACAGACGCAGCGGGGGGAGACGGCAGCTTCGGTGCGAGGAGGCTAGGCGGAGGGGGGACGCCCGCCGGAAAACGTCGGGTGATATGGGACCACGTGAGCTCAGCCAATCGCGTCGGGAGCTCGCGCTCGCCCGAGAAGCCACGTGTCCTGATCACGTGACGTCGCGTCTGCTCGCCGTAATGGCGGCCTCCACGACGCTGCTCTCGCGAGGCGACAGCAGTGAAGAGCCGGCCCCGGGCCGCGCTAACTTATCTAATCGGTGCTTCTCGGACGGGCTTTAGCACGATGGTAACGCGATCAGAAAGCCTTTATTTTCCCGCGATTACGCTACTCGTCGGGCTGCTGTCCGTCTCTTCGCTGTCCTTTTTTTTTCTCCAAAGCTACACCGCCGTTCAACAACCCCGGCAGCCCATCTCCTTGCTGGTTGCCGGCGGCGGCCTTGGCCGCCGGCGAGGACTTCCCGAGATGCTCCGCGCACGTCATGGGATCAGCCTGTGACGTCAGTTGGTGACGTCACTACGAACGGCGTCAAGAAACGATGATGCGCCCAGTTCGCGTCACCGACGCGGTCGTGATGTGCGGGAAAGCCGCGGCACTAGAGCTGGCGCTCGCTTCGTAAGCGATGACAAAATTTCTCGCCTTTGTCTCGGTTTTTGCTCAACGACTAGTCCCCACCCTGGCGCGTCGTTGAATGCTTCTCGATGCTGCCACCACTCTTACGAAAAATCTTGCGGAAGGTCGGTCTAGGCCTCTACGAGCGTGACTTCACGCTTTTTTTTCTCTGCCTCGGTCGCCTCGTATGGCTCTGTATCGCGAAAAGGGAGAGCTGTAGATAAGTTATCCACTATGACCCCTCAGAGAAGAGAAAAACTCTTTTCCACCCGCACACAGTCTCGAGTTTCTGAGGTCGGCGATAGCGGAGTGATCGCACTGTGGGACCCTTGCATCAGCGCGGTTGACCGCAGACGGCGGCCGACCTTACAGATAATTGTCGGGATGGGTATGGAAGCTTTTTTTAGCTTTCACCTCCGCGCCAGCCTTACCCCTTCCTCTTTCTCTAGTTTTCACGGCTAGAAAACAAAGAGAGAAGAAAGAAAAAAAGGAGAGACGATCGGTGCTGAATGGCGTGATCGCGTGGCAGACATCGGACGTCTGTTGCAGACCTCTGAAGTGCGTCGCGATGACACGAGCTTGGCGCGTGCTACACTGCTGCTGGCAGACGAGATAGTTTCTTTCCTGTTGCCTCGAGAGGAATGCGTTTCGCCGCCGGGTGAAGTTGTTGGAGGATGGCTCGTTCTTTTTCTTATTCCTATTCAGTGTTTGCCTTCTTCCTGCCCCTTTCTTTCGCCGTGCTGTTGTGCTCGCAACGATCCACCGGGTATGAGATGGGACAGCCCCTCATAAAAATGGTCTATAGACAGTCTATAGACTTGTTACAGACTCTATTGCCTCCCTATAGATATTTATTTTTGTCATTCATAGTCAATAGACTGTCCATGAACAAAAGTCTACTAAAAGTGTATGGCCATAGATCTGTAGATTGTCTTTGTCTATAGGATTTGTATTGCCTATAGACTGTTATCTAGGGTTTGTCTATAGAGTGTCTGTAGACTTTATATATAAAAGTCTATGGAAAGTCTATAGACTGTCTGAAAAAAAATTTGTACGGGAGGACGCCGCACGCGCTCCGAACGTTCGTGCATCTATATGCGTAAATTATTTAAGAGTGAACTCCGGATAGTTAAAACTGCGTTAGCACACTTATTCCCGTGCAATTCTTTACGTTTATTTTTTAGTGTGTCTGGGTTTGTGTGTAAACAGGTTGGAAATTGATTTGTTTTTTACCTCTCGCTACAGAAGATTTCATTCCTTTTTCCTCTGTTTTCTTCAGCCGGGCGTAAGAAACTCATGCCGGAAGTCTTGCACAACTCATCAAAAAACAGAGGCGCTATGTGTTCCTGTTTTAAGAAACTGGGGCCCAGTTAACTCTACCGTGCACTGTTTTCCTCATTTATATTTATCACCCACTCTGTGAATGCTATGAAGACAGCACGTTCTCCTTTAGGCCCTTCCCGATCCATAGTCGGATACAGTTATGTCAAGATCGAACAGCACAGCGTTAATCTGCCAGCTAATGTCGGAAATATAAGAACAACTTTCTTGTTATCAAAAATAGTACTGCTACATTTTTAACTCAATCAGCTCAAAACAACGAAACGCTACATTTATGACGTGTGGACCTATTATAGTTGTGTTGGTCTTGCTATAAAAATTCAATAACGAGCTATTTGGTACCGCAGACGAACAACAGGTGATACTGCATTGATGAGGGGATTAGCGGTCAACTTTGTGTTCCTAAGTTGTAACTAGGAATCGTTCTTTGTGTTCGAGGCGTTAAAAGATGTAGTCACCATGGTTATCAAGCAAGAGCACTGAGTCGTACAGAATTTAACATAGCTGGCAGTCCACGGGGTGCCGATGGGGCCTTAGCAAATAGCGTCGGAAAAGTATATAGCAGAGAAGCACCATCTTAGGCAATCGTAAGTACGGGAAAATATTACGTAATACAGTGAGTAAAAGAAGAAGCAAGTGCATGGTATAGTTCATTGGGCTCCAGTTTCTTGCAACAGGAACACATAGCGCCTCTGTTTTTTTTTATGAGTTGTGCAAGACTTTCCGCATGAGTTTCTTGCGCCTGGCTGCATGTGAAGGAAAGAGAAGAAAAAGGAATGAAATCTTCCGTATCATTGGCCGCTCTTATCAAATCAAAGCACTTCCTAAGACTGATCAAGGTATAATAATTGGTTTTTTGGGGAAAGGAAATGGCGCAGTATCTGTCTCATATATCTTTGGACACCTGAACCGCGCCGTAAGGGAAGGGATAAAGGAGGGAGTGAAAGAAGAAAGGAAGAATAGGTGCCGTAGTGGAGGGCTCCGGAATAATTTCGACCACCTGGATCTTTAACGTGCACTGACATCGCACAGCACACGGGCGCCTTAGCGTTTTTCCTCCATAAAAACGCAGCCGCCGCGGTCGGGTTCGAACCCGGGAACTCCGGATCAGTAGTCGAGCGCCCTAACCACTGAGCCACCGCGGTGGGTCGGATCAAGGTAGAAAATACGCTTTTAGGCGAGTTCACTTTTTTTACGTACCTTAAACGCGCAACTCAGGTGTATACAGGACAAAATGAAACATTAGCAATTAACAGTAAGTAAACTTTTGCAGAACCACGATAGAATAACATAAAGGTAGGAGAAAAGCAAAATGTTAAAGGAAAGGTTAAGGAAAACAAGCAAGTAAACCACAGTATTCATGCAGTAGACTCTATAAAACTCTATAAGACTCTATAAAACCCCGCCGCGGTCGCTGAGTGGTTATGGCGCTCGCTGCTGGCCCGAAAAACGCGGGTTCGATCCCGGCCGCGGCAGCAGAATTTCGATGGAGGCAAAATTCTAGAGGCCCGTGTACTGTGCGATGTTAGTGCACGTTAAAGAACCCCAGGTGGTCGAAATCGCCGGAGCCCTTCACTACGGCGTCCCTCATAGCCTGAGTCGCTTTGGGACGTTAAACCCCACTAAACCAAACCAAACCAACTCTATAAAACAATAAGTTCATCGGGAAAACGTATACATAATCGAAAATGCGCGTTTTCGGTGTCAAAGTTCACAACAGAGACGTTTACTTACAGAGTTAGCTTAAGAGGTCCCCTTAAGCCATGATTATCTTAGCTGCTAATACGCGGCTAGGCGGGTGGCGGAGGGGGGGGGGGGGGGGGGGAGATAGTATACAGCTAAAGACTTGTCTTTAACCTAATTTTGTGCTTTCGTTTTTGTTGTCTCTCTTACTGACTTCCTTGTTAACGAAAGCACGCAGACGTAATCCTTCAAAGTGAGTGTTGCGACCCACTCACAAACTCAAATTTATTGCTTGTTATTCCTTCGCGGAACCCCAATTTACCCTAACAGCCTATGAAGAAGAACTGGATGGAGTGCGTCATTCGAGCCCGTCGTAGAAACTCGACCCTCAGACATCCTCTCTTGGTCGCCTCCAGGAATTTTTGAATTTTTGCTCGACCACGGAATTATTTGCTGTAAATAAAAAAATGCAGATGCACACGAAAAGCGCCCATTTCTTTAGAAAGTCTATAGACTGTCCATAGACTTTTGCATAAGTCTATAAACATTCTGTGTACAAATTCTATACACTTATCTAAGGCAAGGAATTGAAAAAATGAAAATGAAAATTGGTTTTTTGGGAAAAGGAAATGGCGCAGTATCTGTCTCACATATCGGCGGACACCTGAACCGCGCCGTAGGGAAGGGACAAAGGAGGAACTAAGATAAGAAAGGAAGAAAGAGGTGCCGTAGTGGAGGGCTCCGGAATAATTTCGACCACCTGGGGATCTTTAACGGGCACTGTCATCGCACAGCAGACGGGAACCATAGCGTTTCGCCTCTATCGAAACGCGGCCGCCTGAAATGGTTTTTGGGGGAAAGAAAATGGCGCAGTATCTGTCTCACACATCGGCGGACACCTGAAGCACGCCTTAAGAGAAGGAAATACAAATCCTATAAACAGTCTATAGATAGTTTATAGATATATGGTCATACAGTTTTAGTAGACTTTCTTCTATAGACAGTCTATAGACTATGAATAAACACGAAGAAATATCTATAGGAAGGGAATGTAGTCTATAAGAATTCTATATACAATCTACAGACCACTTTTATAAAGGCGGTGCATGCAACCGCTAATAATAATAATAATAATAATTGGTTTTTTGGGGAAAGGAAATGGCGCAGTATCTGTCTCATATATCGTTGGACACCTGAACCGCGCTGTAAGGGAAGGGATAAGAGAGGGAGTGAAAGAAGAAAGGAGAAATTAGGTGCCGTAGTGGAGGGCTTCGGAATAATTTCGACCACCTGGGGATCTTTAACGTGCACTGACATCGCACAGCACACGGGCGCCTTAGCGTTTTTCCTCCATAAAAACGCAGCCGCCGCGGTCGGGTTCGAACCCGGGAACTCCGGATCAGTAGTCGAGCGCCCTAACCACTGAGCCACCGCAGCAACCGCTACAGTATTGCATTCCGATCAACTGCCCACATCTTCCCCTGTATTCAACCGAGGATATGCTGTTGTTGTTGTAGCTGCCTCTGAAGCGATGGCACATACGCACGGTGGGGGATCTTCCAGAGTTTGGTGTGCGATTATTCTTGTTCGTCTACTCCTACTACTACTACTACTAGTACTACTTCTTGGACTTGCTATTCGTCTATGCTTGTCTGGATGACATGAATAAATAATTCTTATTCTGCAGATAATATATTCTTCCTCTGCCCACTTCTTTTTTTTCTTCATCTTGCTAATCTTTGAAGATTACCTCGATGACATTGACAACAGATCCTTAATTACTCAATCGGGGATACATTCTTCTCTTTCATTCACAACTTCATCTTCGCCTTCCATCCTTCCCAGCTCACGTATAGATATCATGGGTATCCACCTGCCTACGCATCCATTCAACCGGTGTACGCTGTGCAGAGGCCTACTTATAAAACGCAGGCTTTTAAAGGCATGGGTGGAATGTACGTTCATTGTGGCGAACTGAGACCAAGGTTTTTATAATGGCGAGCATTGAGTGCAGACGCAAAGAACGGGCGACTAAAAATGGCATATATATAATTGGTTTTTTGGGGGAAAGGAAATGACGCAGTATCTGTCTCATATATATCGTTGAACACCTTAACCGCGCCGTAAGGGAAGGGTAAAGTAGGGAGTGAAAGAAGAAAGGAAGAGAGAGGTGCCGTAGTGGAGGGCTCCGGAATAATTTCGACCACCTGGGGATATTTAACGTGCACTGACATCGCACAGCACACGGGCGCCTTAGCGTTTTTCCTCCATAAAAACGCAGCCGCCGCGGTCGGGTTCGAACCCGGGAACTCCGGATCAGTATTCGAGCGCCCTAACCACTGAGCCACCGCGGCGGGTTAAAAATGGCATGCCAGCACTATGCTTGCGTTTCAAATTAATTGTTCAGGTGGTACAAGTACGACTATTGCTGATTAATCCTGCCGAAGAAGGTTGGGGTCATCTGGCCCGTCGACAGGGCACTCTCGAGAAACATCTCCCATCTGGATTATAGTAGCGATTATGATGATGAAACTTGACTTTAATGTCGCAATGAAAGTTTGGGCAAGCAGTACCATAGGAAAGACGGGGTTTAATCTACGCGAGTTTTTTCCCAAACATCTCCTCTCAGACAAGCCGAGCGCCAGCATCAGGCCGGGGAAAGCGCGCATTCCATTGGAAAACCGGTCCGTGCCCGGTACAGTGGGGACCGAATTGCAAACCTTCCGTACTGGTATATATAGGGATCAAGTTTAGCTATAGGGAGGGGGTGCTTTTGCGGGAGGAGGCGCAGCGGTCGTATCAGTGTCTCTTGTTCACCCCTGGTGCAGTGAAAAGACTTCGCGCATGTTGTATTTCAAATTTACTTTATGCAGAAATGCATTCTAGAGCTGCACGTCGTATTTAAGCCAATTCTGCGTCCGTACTTCGCGCCAACTTTCTTCTTTTTGCGTCCCCACTTCCAAGGCTCACCTGTATGACTATAAAATGCAGCGATATCATTAAAAGGTCTATACTGTATAAATCTCGCCTTACTGTACACGCGCATGTCAAACAACTTCCTTTGGACAGTTGGAAACAGGAGCAGGGAGTCTGCACCAGAGCTTCCACCGTGCTTGATCCAGGTGGACATCACAGCCCAGCGGTCAATATTGCGGGGCCCATGGAGGGGTTACTGGAAAGGTCCATACATGACCACGTGCAACGTATGCGCTGTACACATGGCTGCGTAGGTAGGAGGGTATGTTAGCTATTTTATCCAGGGGACCTTGGAAGGTGACGAAGATGGTGGGGTTTGAGATTTTTTGTTGCCTCGAATCTGCACATGGGGCTACGAGAGACGCTGTAGGATTGGAGCTGCCGATTAACTTCCACTACGTGGGGTTCTTTAACGTGCGCTAACGTCATACAGTGGGGGGAGGGGGGGGGCAGAAAGTTAGATGGGCGGATCAGTTTAAGAAGTTTTGCGGGGATACGGTGGGCGGAACTGGCAAAGGACAGGGTCAATTGGAGAGGCATGGGAGAGGCCTTTGCCGTGCAGCGGGCGTGGTCAGACTGATGACGATGATGATGAACGTGAGACAGAAGAAACCAGGGGCGATTTAGAATGCTAAGAAGAAGGAGCTAGTCTCGATAGCAAACAGGGTCTTAACCGAAGCGGCCTTTCCATGGGACTGCAACACTTACACCCATCGTTTCATTTGTGCACCTGCATTTCTTTTTCCCTTCTGTCGCCGCTCTTTAATCACTTTTCCTTCATCGTATCTGTACATTCTTGGTCCATGGAGCAAGGCAGCGCTAATGACTTATCGCGAAAGACTCGCGCGTCCACAAATTGTCGCCGACGAAAACTGTGTGCGTAGCGGCTTTGATCGGGTGTATTAAGCTTGACATGCAAACTCTGTCCCCTGCGCAGCTATAGTCGGACTACGTTCCATGCTTATTAAGTGCGCGCCTCAGGCTACGCGCGCTCGTGCGATCGCACGGTCATCCGTTACCACGGTGCTAGAAGCACCGTGCCCGATGCAACCGGAATTCCCTCACCGCAATGGCATAGCGCTCGGTCTATAGCGTTTGGGGGCTCGGTGGGTGGTTTGAGGGCGTATTTGTGCTTGATGTCTCGGACATCGTTCACCGCATGCACGATGCCAGAGAGTGCTGCTCAGTTTATTTCATGTAATCGGTTCGTTCAGGTGGTGTTTCCCTATAAAAATTAAAATTGTAGATTGTGGGGTTTCAACGTCACGAAGGAACACATGGGCTATGAGGGACGCCGCAGTAGAGGGCCCCGGATTAATTTAGACCACCTGGAGATCTTTGACACTCAATCAACCAAACAATCAATATTTATTCAGCATTCTTCCGCACACAAAGGAAATGCTAGGACAAGAACATAAAAAATTTGCGCGGCACTTTGTCGATCTAAAGTGCGCGAGGCGAAAGCCTTTCTGCGCCCACTTTGGCTGCTTCTTTTATTTTTTTAATTTTCATGCGTTTATTTTTTATTTTTGTAATTTACTTTAAGGGGCTTTTATTTATTTATTTTATTCTGCTTGGTTTCTGTTTGCTTTATAATTTTTACCTTTTAATTTTACTTTTTAATTTCTTATTTAGATATATTTTATTTTAGGTTTTAGTTATTGTTATTTGTTTATTTTTATTTGTTAAACTAATTAGTGCGTAGTGCGTAAATGCTAATTAATGAATAACTACTGTTTAATGACTAATTACTAATCACCCATTAGTAATTGCTAAGAGTATATCGGTTACAGCAATTATGCCATTGACGACGTCATAGTGTGACAGGTTTCGTGGACGGACGGACGAACGGACGGACAACGATGGGCCATTAAAGGCTTTCGCCTTAAAAGCTGCTATGAGCAGCTTGACGAGGTTCCCCCTTATTTTGGCAGTGCGGAGTATTGTACATATGCTAAATACAGAGTGTTAGGTATCGTAACATGAATAATGCACTTAACAGAGAAGAGCAAGAGAAAATACACGCATACTTTAACATATACCACATGTAGGCCCATGTGTTTAAAAGTCGCACACAGCACAGTAAAGGGAGAAAAATGCAGAATTGGGGTAAAACACTGACCTTTTCCTTGAATACGTGCAGGCATGTATACAATAATGCTAAGCGTCAATATTTCAACGTGCAATGACATCGCACACGGGAGGGGGGCTTCAGAATAATTTAAACCACTTAGGAATCCTTAACCTGCACACACGTGTGATGTCAGTGCGCGTTAAAAACCCCAGGTGGTCTAAATTATTCTGAGGCCCTCCAGTACGACGTCCCTCACAGCTGATATGTGAGCTTCCAGACGTACGTTGAACCCAAAATTTGCAATTCTGATTTACAGAGAAACACCACATGAACCACATTTATCAGGTGAAACAAAATGAGCCCGAAGCCACTCCTTTTGGTGACACAAGGAAAATTTCAAGCGATTATGTGGTCCCCCCCCCCAAAAAAAAAAACAAACATTTAATGCACATGGAATGTGTGCTAAGTATTTTTGTTAAAAAGTTCAGGACCCGAAAAAAATATAGCTTGATGCTTCCTCTACGGACTCCTAAGCAGACAAGTGAAGAAAAAAGAGGTGCTCGTTAGGACATACTTGACGGAAGCCAACAGACACCGAAGCCTAGGAGCATAAGGGATGTTTTTTTTAATCCAATTTGCGGTGTTAATTATTTGGTGAATAACCTGTATTGGTTTTATGGCCTAAATATAATTCACCCAATTCACCAAAAGACACAAAGCTACTGTTGTATAAATCTCTAATCCGCCCTGTTCTTGATTACGCAGCTGTAGTGTGGAACCCGTACAAGCAATTCGAAATTAACATGTTAGAAGCAGTCCAGAAGAAAGCTGTGCGTTTTATATGTCATCGTTATGATCGCGATTTCTCACCCTCTTCTACACTTCTCTCATTGAATTTAACCACGCTGTCTGTCCGTCGCCACACTGAATCATTAAAATTCTTACATTGTGTCGTCAATTCCTCAGTAAGGCTGTCAGCTAACCACTACATTAACTTTGCACCATTATCATCTACAAGAAGTCATCACGAGCTTAATTTGATACCGTATTTTGCGCATGTTAATTTGTTCAAATTCAGTTTTTTTCCCCATTCAATAGAAGCCTGGAATTCTCTACCCGGGTCCATTCGTTCTTGTCCATTTCAAAACTTTGTAACTGCCGTTGAAGACGCATAATAGCTGTGTATTCTTACCCTGTCGTTAACAGTTCCTTTCTTGTTTGATATTTCATTTGTGATTTTAACTTTTTGTAGTGCTCACTTTGTACATTTTGCTGCATTTTGTTTCCTTGCATTTTTGTGTTTTCCCACTCCTGCCATAGCGCATATAATTGCGCTGCAGTATGTATAAATAAATAAATAAATAAATAAATGAGAAAGCAGAAGGACAAACAACCGCATGCCGCTGGTGGGATCCGAACCCACGACCTCCGAATTTCACGTCCGGTGCTCTGCTGAACAGAAAAACATCCCCTGTGCTTCTTGGTTTCGGTGACTGTTGGCTTCTGTCCTCTATGGACTCCGTTGTTTGATGAAGTTCGTTGCCAAGTGACGTCTGCTACAGCTTTCCACAAAATCAAACTCATCATGCGTTGATGGAATAAGCGGTGGGCGTGGCTCGGTGGAAGTTGCTCGACTTGACAACGCAGCGACCCGCCAGAGCACATTTCCGTACAAAATTATCAGCTGTACCTGGCCCTGCGTTCTACAGGACAGCTGCCAACGTCGCACTATTATCCTCATGGAAATTAAAGAGACCGCCTGAATCATAATTAATCATAACAATTAAGTGTGCAGCTGCGGCTTTTTATAACTAGGCTACTGCATGCATTTGTTAGCATAACAATTGCAATTAGCATCGGTTCGTTCAATTTACCCTTTGCGCCACGTAGTGTCCTTGTCAAAAGTAACCAGGCTACCCTCACTGCTTCACACGTTGTCAGGTGTCTTTCTATCATAATAATAATAATAATAATAATAATAATAATAATAATAATAATAATAATAATAATAATAATAATAATAATAATAATAATAATAATAATAATAATAATAATAATAATAATAATAATAATAATAATAATAATTGGTTTTGGGGGAAAGGAAATGACGCAGTATCTGTCTCATATGTCGTTGGACACCTGAACCACGCCATAAGGAAAAGGATAAAAGAGGGAGTGAAAGAAGAAAGAGGTGCCGTAGTGGAGGGCTCCGGAATAATTTAGACCACGTGGGGATCTTTAACGTGCACTGACAACACACAGCACACGGGCGCCTTAGCGTTTTGCCTCCATAAAAACGCAGCCGCCGCGGTCGGGTTCGAACCCGGGAACTCCGGATCAGTAGCCGAGCGCCCTAACCACTGAGCCACCGCGGCGGGTATCATCCAGAGAGGAGGAGCATTGGTGCAAGTATATCGTTATACAGGTTATCCTAGGTTCCGACTGCGGCCAGAAGGTGCAGCGTAGTCCTTGAACCGCAGGCCTACTCCAGGTATGACTACGGCATCCTGGTTGCCTTTGACGACGCTGGTACAGCGTAAACCTTATGCATGGCGGCGTAGGTAGGACGATGGGTTATCTACGTTATCTAGGTGAGCTTGGAAGGAAAAAATGAATAAGAGGAAGAGGTAGTAGAAGAAGATGACCTCAATACAATACAGGGGCCTTCTATGGGTATAGAGTTAAAACACCTTTCTGCTGCAATCGCGCACAGCGTTTAAACTGTGTATATGGTATTTTTTCTTCGCTGTTGATTTGGCGTAATTACAGTTCACAGATTGTTGAGAACAACTCCGCGGTCGCAACATCTCTTGCGAGACAACCGTGCCTAATGCATTTTCACTTCAACACGCTGGCTCAACACAATCAGGACACCCACATCACAGCCCCGCTGCTTGCACACCTCCGGCCCAGTGAGCCACCAATGCAGGTGAAGGAAAGAGGAGGAACAGCACCTGCCAGTGTATCGCCGGGCTCCTGTCTTCCACTATGGTGCTGGATGGCTGATGCCCTCAAGCCACGCTGACCTGGGAGCGAGCTTTCGAAGTAACTAATGGCGCTCTCCTTCAGAGGTGTTTCAGAGGGACCACATGCACGTTCCTTGCTCCTCAAACCAGGACCGCAGTTGCCCAAGCCTCTTCTGTGCCACTATCTCTCCCTAGACGCACGACATCGTATGTTAGAGAGTGCCGGACGTTAAACCCTGCCAAGTCAGCGTCGTCTTCGCGCTTGAGTCGACGTCGCCGCAGCAGCAGCTGTGGCAGGAAGATAAGCCTGTCTCGTCGATGCCGTCGCGCGGGAAAGCTCCGTGAAGCGGAGAAGTTAAGGATCTGTTCATTCCCCGTCCGCGGAGTTGTAGCTCTGTGTAGACAGCTATGGAGACCGTGGCCTCTCCACTGTATTTCATTCACTGAATGAGCATGCAAGGGGCGCTTTGATTTATTATTAGCCAAGGCTTCATGGAACTGAGCACGTCACTGAAGTCGACGCTGTAATGACTCAGGTTAGGAGAAGTTCTAAATAAGGATCGCTTATGTCTGCTGTGCCATCTGGACGCGGACATAATTAAATAATTCGAGGCTTAAAAATAAGCTATGCAAAGTGGCTCCACCTGCTGCCCCGATTCAAACGGGATGTCGATAAAATCCGTCCACCTATCCAGTCATTCATGTGAAGATAAGCGCGAGGACGATATGCCGACCGTGTATCTACTGCTGAAAACAAACGAGGAACGACTGAGACTACTGAAACTTGAAATGTAAAACGCGAAGATAATAACAGAGGGAGAAGAAATATAAACAATAACAGAGGGAGAAGAAATATAAACATTCAGTTCGGGGCCACTTTCATAGAGCAGTCACCGATGTTTCAAAGTTATTGTCAACCAAGCAAGTATTTTAACCCCCGTGAACTAACATCCATTCATTCTCCTGTTAAAGCTTGAATTGTGGTGTTGACGTTGCATATGCCTCGTATATATTGCGGTATGTTTACTCGTAGTTTTTTCGTGACTGTTTGAGATAAACAGTGTGGGTCAACCTTCGAATACGAAGGTCTTTGCATAAGAACGGTGCTTCAGACAAGCATCTAACGCCATGCACGTGGTTTGCGGCTGCTGCGCCCAAGACGACCTTGGTACAAGTCATCCGCCATAGCTCTTCGTTTATATCAGCACCGAATCTCGCGCGTACAACGTGTTTCCATACCAAGTACGCTGCTCAGTCAAAAATTAAAAGGTCTACAGATTGTCGCACCGCCTGTCGTTGTAGCTCACAGTTATTAAGCCAGTTAGGTCGTCAATAACTTATTCGATGTCGGCTATCAGCGTCGCTCATGGAAGGTACCACCTTCAGCAGGCTTCCAAAAGAACGTACCGCACGGGATTGTCTGGATTAAAAAAAAAAACAGAGCTCTTGCAAGCCAAAGGATTGGGGAGCGCCAGCGATATGAGCGGGGATGAAGGTCAGGGATAGATGTGCTTTCACTAACACTCGCTTCGATGGTTTTCAGTTTTCCTTCTCTGCTCCAACTTGACACCATGCAAAAACTTCATTGTGCCATATACTATAGGCACTTTTAGAATTAGGTGACGTTATCAGTTAGGGGCATAGGGGAGTAGCGATGCGCCAGTGTGCATGCGCTGGAGAATTACCGGAGGGGTGTTACTGCCCTGCGCACTGGAGCCCTGCTATTCCCCTATGCCTTTAGCCAATAGGGTCACCCTATCATAAAACTCCCTACTATTTGGAGTTTCGCTTAAGAACCTTTGAAGCAAGCCTTTTCTCTATACTCTTTCCTTCCAATTTGGTTGCATAGTTCATGCCTACATTTTTTTGTTTAACTTCAAAGTTCCTTGGTACATACTAATTCCGGTTTTCACAGGGTGTTTTTGCTTTGAGGCCAGCTCCTGAGGAGCTAACATGTTTGCATTGCCGATCCGGGTTGAAGCGGCTGTTAGTGGATGCAGTTGCCGAATGCATGTCCAACTAGCTCCTGGCAGTGCAGGGCCACCAAAAGAATGGGTGCTTGTTTTCTGGAAGCAGTCACGCATCTCGCCTTTTAAAACATACCTGGAGCACATTTCGGACAACGCAGCATTCGATACACTGCAGCTTCATGTTTTTTTTTTCTTTTTATCATCATTGTAGGCTTTCTTTGTGTTGGGGTGCGAATTAACGGCAGGATGCCTTATTACTTTTTCAAACTGTTTATTAACAAGGTTACGTTTAGAGCGATTACATGAGTGCGTACGGTCCAGCGTCCATCTTGCGTCTCCTGTCTTCCTCCCCGGGGTTGCTAGCCGCCTGCTCGCCCAGGGTTGCCGGACAACTGCGCTTTTTCCGCTGCGCGCTCGCCGCGCATCGGAAGGTCCGCTAACATCATGAACAATAAATCTGTGGACAATAAATATGCGGAGCTGTTTACCCTGAAGGTTTACCCCGTAGAAACCACGACAGTATTTGCATGATTATACTGGAAGGGCCCCGTAACGTACACGTGAGCGAATAAACCTTAACTATGTTTCTTTATTTCTGTCTTGCACCATAGTAGATCTGGACCTTTTACGTACGTAGCCATCGATGGCTACGCTCTGGGGGCAGCCTCGGAATGCACGGGAAATCCGAATGATCGCGGGGCATGCCCGTGTCGTCTTCGTCAGCTGTTGCTATCTGCGTCGAATGCTTGCGAGATGCGAAGGGCAGTTAGGATGCCCCCGCCTCTTGTGTTCTACGCCGCATCTAGTTTAGCGGCCTACCAGGAAAACTGGAGCGCGCCCTTCAAGTCGCCCGCGTAAATTCGTCGCCTCGGTCACCTCCCTGGCTCGCTTCCAAGATTCAACGTTTAGGTTTTATCGGGTGGCCATGGAGTGAGTCACTGTATCGAAAACAAAAAAAAAAAATAGACCGTGGGTGGCGCTGGCTGTGGTGTTGACGGGCAGGCGACCAGGGGGATTCAGCCACACGTTGATAATGGGGGCAATCGCTCTGCCTGCGTCTCGTAGTTTAAACAAAATATAACTCCTGTCGCATTTGAAGAAAAAAAAAGCGGAACAGTCATCTCGCGTACACGAACACGTGGATTGCAGTGTTGGTGCTGTTTGGGCGCACTAATCATCTGCGCTGTCCCCAGGACCAGATATTCGCTGCTGTGACTCAGTGCGTGGCTGAGGGACTCAAGCTCAAGGCCGCGGGTTCGATCCCGGCAGTGGCGGCCGCTGTTTCGACGGAGGCAAAATGCGAAAACGCTCGATCACTAAGACTTTGGTGTGTGTTAAGGAGAACCCACGTGATTAAAAATATATTGGACCCTCCACTGCGGCGTTCCTCATAGATCACAGCGTAGATGTGGTAGATAAAAACAGAAAAAGGACAGGACGATATCATAAGAGATGTGGAGTCAACAGCGGGATGATATCGGCATATGATAGCTGGCGCAGTCAGCCAGCTTTCATAGAAGCGCTATCTATAGAGTCTTGCCGTGACGCTGACATCTCTTGCAGTGAGGACGAAAAAATTACAATATTTCGCTGTCAGCAAAATTATCACCAAAATTTCGCTGTCATGTCCAGCATCCTTGAAAAAATATTTCGCATATTGGAATATTACAAGGTGTAATAGAAATATTGAATAAAATGGTCCATTCTTCCGATGCGTAGCAAAGTCTTTCTTTTAAAGTCAATCGCTCTCATCGAGCAGTTAAGACTTTCGAGCAGTTAAGACAAATAGGGAAAGTTTTTGACGATAGCAGAAACGGTAATAGCAAAAAAAAATGCAAGCCTGCCGACAGGACATCCGCGGATATATTGATTGCAGTAGCGAAATCTTCCAGCATATGAAAAAATTGCTTTCGTGAACTCTATCCCGTTCAAAAATTATCTTTCCCAGAATTGCAAGAATTGCAGGGTATGATCGAGGCTAAGCATCAGTGTAATGCTTATTCTTTGCTTGAACGGCAGTGAATTAAAATGAATGAATGAATGAAATTGAAAGGGCAGGCTTATACAACGAACTATGAAAAAATGCATTCCCCCCCCCCCCCCCCGGTCCCCAACCTCCATCTCTCCAGCCCCCCTCCCACCCCCACCCCCCAAAAAGACGACAATTCTAGTATTAAGCCACTGTAGTACACATGCTTTGCGCGTTTCAAGGAAAACCATCGCACGAGGACTTTGACAACGAGCAATAGAACGGACCATGCCGCAACTACAAAATGGTCACATGAGTCCATTGCAAATGGCAGAGACTAAGCATTAGCCAAATGACTTCACAAAAGACCAGCGCTGCTCTTTATTACAGTCCTGTCCATCATAAAGGTGGCGATGTCACAATGAACTTCAAAGAGCGTATACTGACGGCGGTATACGCGATAGATTTCGTTGGCGCACATTCCAGAAAGCTACGTCTCGCGATTTTCTTCATTCCCGAGCGCGTTGTCTGCTTCGGGCCTAAGGATAAAAAGACATAAAATAGTCAAGAGGCCTGTCGATGGTCCCTCAGAGGACACAGCAAGAGTGTGCGTGTCGGAGGTCATGCTGATGCTTCTAAACGCTATTCCGAGTTCAGCTGCGCGAAACCTTCGCTGTTGAGGTGGGATATAAACGGGCGGTAGGCAGACAACAATAAAGACTCAACCGTTCCGGACCCCTCTGTGGGAAAAGTAGAGTGATGTCTGTGGCGCCTTTCCCACACCCCTCGAAGAGCCACACAAACGAAATAAAAATCAATCAATCAGTCATTCAGTCAGTCAGTTAGCCAATCAATCACTCAATCGATCGATCACACAGTCAGTCAGCCAGTCAATCAATCGATCATTCAATATCAAAGTTTAACAATTGTAAAATAACTTGTACCTCATTCGCGGTGGACACCTGTACAGCGCCGCGTCGAAAGGGACGAAGGATCGAGTGAAATAATAATAATAATAATAATTGGTTTTTTGGGGAAAGGAAATGGCGCAGTACCTGTCTCATATATCGTTGGACACCTGATCTGCGCCGTAAGGGAAGGGATAAAGGAGGGAGAGAAAAAAGAAAGGAAGAAGAGGTGCCGTAGTGGAGGGCTCCGGAATAATTTCGACCACCTGGGATCTTTAACGTGCACTGACATCGCACAGCACACGGGCGCCTTAGCGTTTTGCCTCCATAAAAACGCAGCCGCCGCGGTCGGGTTCGAAGAGTGAAAGAAGGCAAAGAGAAAAAGCGGGTCGCCATAGTGGATGGCTCTGGAATAATTCCAACCTCGTGGAGATTTTTAACTAGCACTGAGGAAAACTCCATCAATTATTGTTCGCGGTAAGAATTAATCTTGCTAGCTTTGTCAGGCAGCAACATGTGCACTTATATCCGGGAAATTTCGATTTACAGTCTATCCCACCAATTGATTCATACTCGTGGCGCTCGTATTGAAAAGATAGAGAGGACGTAGTACTAGCGCTAAACGACATTGACGATGGGAGTGAAGACAACACGAACGCTATGGTGCCCTTCATCCATGTCATTTAGCGCTAATACTGCGTCCTGTCTATCTAAACACCAACTTAACCAGCTTCCTGCTTTACATAGCCAGCAATTCTGGACATAAGCATTTTTTCAGCGGCGAAAAGTTTATTACCGCAATTTTTTTTCATGTATTGCAAGATTTTATTGTTAAAATCAATATATCCGCAAATCTCCCATCGGCAGGTTTTTTTTTGGAAAGGAAATGGTGCAATATCTGTCTCACATATTGGCGGGTACCTGAACCGCGCCGTAATGGAATGGATAAAGGAGGGACTGAAAGAAGAAAGGAAGGAAGTGGTGCTGTAGTGGAGGGCTCCGGAATAATTTCGGCCACCTGGGAATCTTTAACGTGCACTGACATCGCACAGCACACAGGCGCCAATGCGTTTCGCCTCCATCGAAACGCTGCCGCCGGGCCGAGGTCGGGTTCGAACCCGGCTACAACTATATATATATATATATATATATATATATATATATATATATATATATATATATATATATATATATATATATATATATATATATATATATATATATATATATATATATATATATATATTTAAGAGAAGTGGGCACTTCTACAAAGACACTTTTATCTATATTCTGCGGAGCCAACGCAACACACACACACACACACACACACGCACATATATATATATATATATATATATGTGTGTGTGTGTGTGTGTGTGTGTGTGTGTGTGTGTGTGTGTGTGTGTGTGTGTGTGTGTGTGTGTGTGTGTGTGTGTGTGTGTGTGTGTGTGTGTGTGTGTGTGTGTGTGTGTGTGTGTGTGTGTGTGTGTGTGTGTGTGTGTGTGTGTGTGTGTGTGTGTGTGTGTGTGTGTGTGTGTGTGTGTGTGTGTGTGTGTGTGTGTGTGTGTGTGTGTGTGTGTGTGTGTGTGTGTGTGTGTGTGTGTGTGTGTGTGTGTGTGTGTGTGTGTGACTTACGGTGGGCTACGCACCTCCCAATAATGAAGGAGCCTATTAGTAATAGTTTAAAAGTTAACTATTGAATATTGCTTATCCAGCCTGCTAGTTAGGCCGCCTTAGCTGCATTCTGATGTACTACACCGCTGACAATGCTATGCCGAAAAAAAGCGCTCTTCTAACTCAAAAAGCCTATTTATAAAAATTGCGTAAAGTCTTAGATGAAACACCCTGTATATGGGCGTCTATGGGAGCCGTTTGTGAAGTCCGCGCAAGCGTTGTGTAAGTTACTACAGTAGCTTTTCCACAGGCACCGAAGGTTGGCAAATATTATCGCAGCCCTTCAGGCAAGAAAACTTATCTCGAAGCACAGAAAACGATAAGTGAAACTAAAGAGGTTCGTTTCCTGTCCAGCGACCCTGAAGGCAAAGAAAGGAAACTGGATAAAAGTTAGGGGTCGTCCAGCAAAGCTGGCGATACTGAGCTTAGAGTGGAGTTTCTTTTTCTTTTTTTCTGAAGAGCTTTGAAGAGCCGCGTCAGAATGGAAGAAGTGCTTTACAGGTTAGCTAATTAAGACCCTAGTCTGAGACGGTTGATTTATTCTTGAACGTATATTCATCCAGCGGATATTATAGGTGGACAGAAGAGAAACACGTAGAACGTGTAGCCTGTAAAAATTACAGGGGCGAATAGTGTCGCTTGTAAGGTTTACAATAGGGCTCTCTCGAGAACCCGTTCAAGTCTAAAGCTTTGGAGTGCCTAGGATGAAAGTTGTTATTTGTAAGTCTGAGAGTGTGTTAATCGTTTTTCATGACTATTGAACTTCTTTTCGGAACCAGGGCTAAAACATTTTTTAACGCACACATAATTGCCTATCTCTATAAATCTCTATAAATCTGTGAAAGTTTGAGATTTCTTACTCAACCTTTGAGGAACTTTATGCTTAGTAGTCGAGAGAACTACGGGAGTTGATAGATGTGGCCCCATGTCCGAAACTTCGTCTGCCAACCTTCAGCGTCACTTTCCTTCCTTTAATTTTTTTTCGTTCTGTCTGAAGCATTTCCGCACGGCACTCAATAGGAGACACCGCGACGCAGTTTGTCGGAATAATAACTCGCGCATAACGAAGGTTACATCGCTGTCAAAGCCTTAATTGCCGGCCACTGGGTCTGCGTGGAAGTAGGAACAAGCAAGAGAGATTGATAGCGGAGGAAAAAAAAAATTACAGTTGGCAGGCAGGATGACCAGGAAACGGGAAACTTTCGTCCGCTCAGATTTACGTACACACACGTATACCTAGGCGGGACTCATGCCACGTACAGCTATAAACGCGCGCCAAAAAGGCAGTGTGTATACATTTTCAGGGGTAGGAAGGACGGCCGTGCCTATCTGGATGCACCAGCATTCGTGCAGTTCTTGGGCATGACAGAACGTTGCCGCGAATAGCCGTACACAGCATCCATAGAGTACACACATCACTGGAGTACAGCGCGCCTGCATAAAAACGAGGGACCAGGGTCAGCGGGAAGCGGGAAAGTCGCACCACGCGCAGATTTACGTACACGGATAAGTAAGCGCGCAGGAGACTTGCGACAAATAACAGTCGGTGAAGTATTACGCAGCCGAAAACAATGTATACCCGCGTCCAGGTATAGTTACCCTCGGATATGTTGACATTACCGTTAAATGGGCGTAGCTATACTGACTGACGCAGTAGGTTAATCACGAGCTCTGAACGCAATGTGACAGAGCCCGCCCATAAAAAACCGCACCGTTTACGTCATGCTGTTGAGGGATGTGGAACTATAGCGTCTAGAATCGAATCGGCGATGTATACTATCGTGCCTAATGTACAGCCTTGGTCAAAAGACTTCAGGCCAAAGGCGTTTCGCTTGAGGCACATAAAGGAGCCAACAGGGCACCATTAATGACCAAAGGGCCTTGAAATGCTAGCAGAAGGTTTGTTCTCCGACTGAGAAGTTTTCTGTTTGACTTGTTCCTTGAATGATCCTCTATACAGAGAATTATTGGGACATTCTTCTCACGTTAAGTGAATGCTGTGGCCTGAAGACTTTTGACGGGCAGTGCACCTGTAAACACTGCGCTCATAGAAACCTGGTGCTGCATTCGGCTTTGTTTCGGTAGCAAGCAACCTTGCCGGCGTTTTGTCCCTTGATGTTGGTGAACGTTCATCAGCCTGACCAATGCTTTTTTTTTTTTGATGCAGTCGAAAAGTAGCGCGTTGTCAATGACTTATAAGTCTGTAAACTAGTTACGCTTAAACAGTATTATCTGAATGTTTAAGGCACTACCAAAATGCGTCTAATCTCAATCATTCCAGTAAGAAGGGGATAGACATCAATTGGAATCGCACGACGCCCGACCAACAGACGTGACGTTGACGGTACCCTATAGGTCGTCTGTTCGGTTAAAGCGGAAACTCTAATTAAGCGAGTTCGAATTAACGACGTCCCAACGTAGCAATATTTGTTATTTTCTTTTTTTTAAGGCTCTCTCCTCAAAGACCTGCCCTGGCGACTGCGTGGTTGGCGCGCTCGCCTGCTGAGCCCCAGGACGCGGATTCCATAAACTGTCCGTGACGGACAGAGGCGAAATGAATGGTGCCCGCATACTGTGCAGTGTCAGCGCACTTCAAAGAACCCCGCGTGTCGAAGCGAATGCGGAGACCTCCGCTACGGCGTCCCTCATAGCCTATGTGTCGCTTTTAGGCGTTGAACCTCATATGTTCTGTAGATGTCGTACAATATGTACTATATCTCGAAAGCCAAGTCAGGTCACGTTTATTTAACATCACAGAGATGACAGGAGCGCTGCCAAAAAGCCTGTAGAAGGCTTGACGAAGGGTATGCGCCCCTGTAGAGTATATTTGGTCATCTTCAGTACGAGAAAAACATTTCACTTACCCATCAACAACATGAGACAAGGGCGTTTTCACATAAAGTTAACAGCAAGGCCGGGAAAGGAAAACACACTGCCGGATAAAAATAAAGAACATACATGCACTGTAAAAGAAAAATCTAATTTCACAGCGATACACGGCTTTGGGCAGGACTCATAGAGATATGCACTCTGTATGCTATAAATTCCCTGGTGTGCTCACAAAGAACGGTAAATTGTGATTGATCATCTGACGGTCATAATCAGTTCGTGTCTGCGTAACGTATAAATGATCATCGGTGCGCGTATCAGAATTATGGGATTTGCGCCCCAACCTGAGCATTCGTATGAAAAAAAAATGGCTTAATTATCAGCAGTTACTCTGTAGCGTCTTATTAAAGTATTTTATACAGTTACGGGTATTGAAATCATATTCGCTGTTTGAAAAGTTTCGTCTCTAAGAGCGTCATGGGACGTCGAGCTCCACAGTCTCGGGCGATCAGACCACAACTGCTGCTGCGGTGGTGTGATCTTCTCATTATTCGTCTAATGTATTTCTCTCCACCGTTCATTTTTGACACGGCTCTGCGCTGTTGGCCACCTGCCCACAAAACTACGCTTCGAGGAAAGTGACAGAGTAGCCAATGCTTCCGCCTCCGTACCCCACAGTCCAAAACGCCGGAGCGATCTCCTGCGTTGAAGTTTTCCCGCTTTCTCTGCACGTGGTTACCGTATGCGTAGTCGAAGAGTTCCGTAGACTTAACCTGGGGGCCGCGTTGCTGCCTCCGCTCAGGACGGCTGACTTCGGGCCGGTATTAAAATGCGATGTGAAAACCGTCCTCTGCATGGTAGATAACAGCATGTGCGTCAAGGATTCCCGAGGCTGATCGCAAAAGCGGCTGTAATGTAAGTACAACGGGTTACTAGGCCTTGTGTAGCGCCTTTGGCAGTGCAATGCCAAGAAGTAATTATAAGTGTCGTTAGCGAGATACTTTAATTAAAGCTGATAGCTCAGTTACAGTTAGTTGCTCAAAGCACGTGTCTAGCTTCCTCGGGCAAAAATTTTGAAAACTAGAAAATTGTAAGATACTCTTATGGAAATATTGAAGGTAGTGATCGATTATTCTGATATGCAGCAAAATCTTTCTTTTAAAGTGTTTCCATCGATCGCATCTAACAGTGAAGACTGCCACAGAAAACCAATGGGGAACGCTTTTGACAAGAGCAAAACCGTGAATAGAATAGATCGCCGGCGCGGGTGATCTGCGGATATATTGATTGTTACCGTGAAATCTTGCATCAAATGAAAAAACTTGCGTTCATTAATGGTTTCCCGCTGAAAAATGCGTTTGTCCAGAGTTGCTGGGTATGGAAGCCATGTGCGGTCTTGCGCGTTAGGCTTTATTTTTTTTGCAACTCGTTTTCTTTCGCCGGAGGCTAAAACACAAAAGACGCCCGTGTGCTGTGTGATGTCAGCGCACGTTAAAAGAGTTCCAAGAGGTTTAATTAATCCGGAGCCCTTCACTACGACTTCCCTCAAAACCCATGGGTTCCTTCTGGGCAGTAAACCTCCCAATTTTACAATTAACAGTTTTCGGCTTGTTTTCTGTGCGCATATTCTAATTTTCTTCTTTAAATTGTTATTATTGTTTCTTTTGGATTTGTTTCATCGCTTCTTTTATTCATTCTCAATAGCACGATAAATATGGTTTTGTAGATTACTTTGTTTTTCCCGTGGAGTAGTCGATTCCCCCCCATTCAACTTACCCGTGATAAGAATGAGTGCATTCGACTTTAAACTGGAGACCGGCCGAAACTTGCTATCTTTAGCTTAGAAAGCAAGTATGCCGGTAGTGCTTTGTTCGTAAAAGCACACACAGTTCCACTTTTTTTTGTCTGGCTGCCAAATTTGTGCCTTCCAAATTTTCTGAACTTTGCCAAATTATTTTACTGCGCGGATTTGTCCTTTGGCAAAAAAACGAATTAAGAGAAAAGGTACAGGCTGATTTCATTAATGACTGCTCTCAGGGCTTGATACTTAAGCTTCTTAAGATCTCAAGCGTCCTCATACTTTTTGCATTCTTTCTGATTTGTTTTTCTTCTCAGCGTACTACTTGTTTGCATGTGCGTGCGTGTGTAGGGGGGGGGGGGGGGTCCAGTCTAAACTGTGTGCATGGCCGTACATCGATGGTTCTGGTCAGTTGAAAGTAAGCGTTGGGAGCACCGGCGGAATACTGACAAGCACCAGAAGTGGACACAACTGCGCTGAACTAATAATTTTCATTCCGAAGACAACTGAACCGGTGCGTCTCCTTAGCGATAAAAAAAAGTAAGATGGCGTTTAATATGGCTCTTGCCTCGTTTCATATTTTATAACATCGCAAGTGCACATCTGTCTTCTTTTTCTTGACAACTTTCGGTCACAGTACAAGCGGTGTGGTTGGGTTGTCTTCCGAAGAAAAGTCAGTTCAACGCAGTTGTGTGCACTACTAGTCCTTGTGGAAGGAAGGAAGGAAGGAAGGAAGGAAGGAGGGAGGGAGGGAGGGAGGGAGGGAGGGAGGGAGGGAGGGAGGGAGGGAAGGAAGGAAGGAATTAGGAAGGAAGGAAGGAAGGAGGGAAGGAAGGAAGGAAGGAAGGAGGGAAGGAGGGAAGGAAGGAAGGAGGGAAGGAAGGAAGGAAGGAATTAGGAAAAAAGGAAGGAAGGAAGGAAGGAAGGAAGGAGGGAAGGAAGGAAGGAAGGAAGGAAGGAAGGAAGGAAGGAAGGAGGGAAGGAAGGAAGGAAGGAAGGAAGGAAGGAGGGAAGGAAGGAAGGAATTAGGAAGGAAGGAAGGAGGGAAGGAAGGAAGGAAGGAAGGAAGGAGGGAAGGAAGGAAGGAAGGAAGGAAGGAGGGAAGGAAGGCAGGAATTAGGAAGGAAGGAAGGAAGGAAGGAAGGAGGGAAGGAAGGAAGGAAGGAAGGAGGGAAGGAGGGAAGGAAGGAAGGAAGGAGGGAAGGAAGGAAGGAAGGAAGGAAGGAAGGAAGGAGGGAAGGAAGGAAGGAATTAGGAAGGAAGGAAGGAAGGAAGGAAAGAAAGAAAGAGAGAGAGAAAGAAAAAGAAAGAAGGAAAGCGAGAAAGAAAGAAAAAAGAGAAAAGAAAGAAAGGAAGATAGGGACGACATTGAAACTAAGCAAAGCAGATGAGTGAAGGTTAGATATGAAAGTGCCGAGGCAGTCCAGCATGCCTATCTTTTAAAAGCGTCACATTTTTTTTTTTTCACTTTCCACCGAGGACGTGTCGCCTCGAACTTGTGCATTTCGTTTCGCGGATAACCTTATCTAGCTGTTTGCATACTTATCCTGCCTGCGCTGCGCGAACTTTCACTGGCGTTTTTATTCTTTTTTCAGCAAGGCATAAGAGGGAAAGAAGAATGAGCCTGTAATAAACGACTTTCATTACTTGCTCAGTGCGTCTTTAGAATATCCACTGTAAAATTTCTTTCGGCGAAATCATTCATTTCATATGTGAGCAGTGCTGGTCTCTAGTTGAAAGGGCTGAATGTAGAAAGCACAGTGCGTATAAAGTACAGTCGCGCCCAGTGTAACCTGCAACACACCAGCCGCATCAGTAATACGGTTCTCACTTTACAGTGAATAAATAGGCTCCTATGCACACGATAGGAGCTCAGTGCAAAAATACTGGTCATCATCGGACTCCCGTCGCTTTGGCAAGGAAGCTCCAACCATATCTTCGTTATTGCAAGTCAAATAGGGTGCTACTGTACGTCGAAATGACAGTACATGAAACGACATAATGACCGACTTGGCTAACAGGTAATGAAGACCCTACTCCACTTTCTTGTGAGAGCGGCCTGCTTAAAACAGTCTGCGCCCGAAGGCAAGTCCTTTCGTCGTTCATGATTATGGGAAACTTATGCGAATGGGAATGTGTTTCCTACTGGGCCGGTTGTGGAGGAGACTTTTTTACCCTGTCTTCAACCCTTGTAGTGCATCCTCTTGAATGCATCCATCTGCAGTTATAATCGTTGCAATAACGACGCAAAAACTCCCTATCCGACTATTCATTTGTTTGAGGTTATTCGCACTCTCAAGAGTTTCTCCGCAAGCTTTTTCTCCTAATCTTTTGCCACTGGCTACGCTGTATCTCTATTTCTCATGGGCCCGAGCTCTGACTCCAGGGGGTGTAGCATTTCACCCTCAACGACTCCTCTGACCGGATGTGACCTTAAGCGGCGCAGATTAGCCGCCATATACCGCTGACCCTTTCACACACTCTCCCTCCTCGCTCTCGCGATGAGATAAACCTCTTATGCGCGCAGACTCGGCACGCGTTGGATCTTTCGATTTTGTCGCTCCAGCGCAATTCTGTACCGCGAGCCGTGGGAGATATGCAGCGGCTGTCACTCGGCGCTCAGCTGATCCGCAGGCGCCGCCAGTCGTCGCTGCTCCCTGCTGTCCACCTCCGGTGCCGTTAGAGGCGCGCCTCTCGCGACGCGACATTCAACGAGAAGATTGCGTCAGTGCAGCAGCAGCGTGCGGAGCGATGTGGACGCACTCCTGCCTCGTGTGCGATGTGGCGTGAGGCATTGAGAACGCTGCTGTCTTGTGACACTGTAGATGCCCAGCGCAAGCCGTCTGAAAACATACTTCCGCTCTGCGTTCGTGGTTGTTGCTCTCAAAAGATGTGCAGTATATCATCGTCGGGCCTCATGAACATCGTAATGCACTTCTGTCCTTAAGGAGCTCTCTTTTTAAAAAATTATAGAGGGCACACTTAAGCTCCGCCTTAAGGGTACGACGCGTTAGCGTAGTGGGCTGATTCCCATATATGCATAACGTCATTCTGTTCTTTACATTTATAGATGCCTGGGACTCAGTTGGTAGATCACCGGACGCGATATTCGGAGGTCTTGGGTTCGGATCCCACAGGCGGCATGGTTGTTTTTTAGCTGCTTTATAAGTAATTTTCTTTAAACCAATTGATTGGCACTACAAATTTAAAAAACATTAGAAACATTCCCCTGTGCACCTTGGTTTCGGTGACTGTTGGCTTCCTTAATATGTTCGTCAAACGAGCCCCTCATTTCATTTGCCTTTTCTGATATATATATATATATATATATATATATATATATATATATATATATATATATATATATATATATATATATATATATATATACACACTTTGATTACCAATGACACCTAATTTTTTCTTAAATGGAAATACGATTTAACTTATTCAGCTTAGAAGGTTTTGGACTCAGAAATTTCTGTGGAAATTTCCCTCCTTCTCCGCCACCTCCTCCCGAATCATAAAGGATAAAGGATGACCTATCGTTTCGCACGCAATGACGCATTGCAGAACGTCAAATCGCTGGGAAACCGCAGAGGATCTTCTATGAACGTTGGCGTAATGTGTTCGCATTCTAATGTAAATTCAGTGCAATGTAGTAAGAATACAGTACAATACACTCAATTTTCGTCCAGTTTTGACATATTTCATTTCACAATCTGAATCACAAAAAGTCTGCCGTTTGATTGCACAAAACGTATGCGCACTAGATCACCGTCGGTGTTGTAGCCTCTGTAGTTTTTGACATAGACAGCTTCTATAATGTCTGTCTTTTACGTTGTGGCCACAAGGGCGTAGATAATGTTGCCTGGGAACTTAGTCTAAAGTCTCGTTATTTTTCATCAATGCGCGAGTGTCTGAACAGGGTTAAGAAATTTCCTTTTCTTTCCATTTATTTTTTTTTCTGATAGGCGAAGCGTCCCAGTCTGAATAATAATAATTGATTTTTGGGGAAAGGAAATGGCGCAGTATCTGTCTCATATATCGTTGGACACCTGAACCGCGCCGTAACGGAAGGGAGGGAGTGAAAGAAGGAAGGAAGAATGGGGTGCCGTAGTGGAGGGCTCCGGAATAATTTCGACCACTTGGGGATCTTTAACATGCACTGACATCGCACAGCAGACGGGCGCCCTTGCGTTTTTACTCGATAAAAACGCAGCCGTCGCGGTCGGGTTCGAACCCGGGAACTCCGGATGAGTAGCCGAGCGCCTGAAGCGGAATCGCTTCTACCGCCTTTGTGCACAGCGTACCCTCCTGCTAAGAGAAATGTAACTGCAAACAAAGTTTTAAATGCACACTGACCACTAATTGATGTTGGCCTGTACCGACTGATTATCAGGTCTTAATTACAAAGACGCCATTTCAAATTAGAACGAAGAAGTTATAGGCCAGAAAAGGCCATAGGATGAAATACACGTATCGCTGTCAGGGGCCGTCCTAGTAAGGAGATTGTGATGACGTGTTTATTTCCTTTCTGTCGCTTTAAACGGACCTCTGAGGCTACGCCACATCACAATTCGCTTCCAACCAGAGATCTCGGAGTCCGTAACACTCTCGACGTCATCATCTGCCTCAAGTGTTTGAATGTAATGGAGGTAAGGAAATGCTCCATCTTCAGTTTTTAAGTTTTTAACAACAAATACGGCTTTTGCTACCTAACGTACGTCGACAGAGCCGCACACATACAAAAAAAAACAACGAATTTTATTAAGAACAAAAATGGGACGAAGCTGTCCCACACTCTAAATACGAATTAGCCTATATGGAGTAAAAATTGAGTAAGTTGTCGTCTTTTAGGGATAGGGTATACTGCCCAAGTCCCGGGGCAGATTTCGATTACCAAATATACGGAATTTTTACTCTTAGGAACGCAGATATATTCCCAACGCAATGCATTGTAACTTGACGCAGCTAAGCAATGGTAGGAGGCTTTTGAACACGGCACCTATGGTCTTCAGGTTAGCATGTAGAGGAGGTTGAAACGTCAAGTAAAATCTTCATAACTGCAAGTACATCACACGTTTCGAAGAGGGAATTGGTTTCTTTTGCCAGCCGTAAGTATTCCATATTTTTAGTAACGAAAATTTAGCCCAGGGTTTGGGCAGGTTAGTGTGCTCCTAAAATGGAGTGCACTACAAGAAACTGAAATAATAATAATAATATTTGGTGTTTTGGGGGAAAGAGAATGGCGCTGTATCTCTCTCATATAACGTTGGACACCTGAACTGCGCCGTAAGGGAAGGGATAAAGGAGGGAGTGAAAGAAGAAAGGAAGAGAGAGGTGCCGTAGTGGAGGGCTTCAGAATAATTTCGACAACCTGGGGATTTTTAACGTGCACTAACATCGCACAGCACACGGGCGCCTTAGCTTTTCGCCTCCATCGAAACGCAGCCGCCGTGGTCGGGTTCGAACCCGGGTACTCCCGATCAATAGCCGAGCGCCCTAACCACTGAGCCACCGCTGCGAGTATTAGAAGACAGCTTAGTCACTTTTAGTACCACATAGGCTTATTCGTAGTTAGTGTGTAAGTGTCCCCTTTAAAACTTTTCACTGTATTCAGGGATATTGACAGTTAAAGAAGGGAAAGAGGGAAAGAAGTTGTATGCCGACCGCTCGTCCGTTTTCTGCAAGTCAACGAGCAAGCACAAACGTCCCAAAACGAATGTCCAGGAAGGTATAGTTGTAGGGGGCGGGGGGGCATGCGGTATTCAAAGGACAAAACAGGAGCAGGCAAGAGCGGCAAACAAATCACGAGCCCATCACGAAGCGATTTAGGCGCAAGACGGAAAAAAGCGAGCGTGCCAAGTGACCACGCTGAACTGCGTCCGTAATTACGTCTTGGCTACGCCCACGTTCTGTTCAGGGCGCTCACAACGTGAGGCCTTCAGTTAGAGGATATAGAAGGATTGCGCCCGTGAAAGCTGCGACTTTTTTTTTCTACTGCTTTTTTTTTTACGAAGGACGCCCACGACTCCCGGAAAGCTGCCTGTGTACACTGTCATACGGCACACGCCTGTTTCCAGCTTCCAGCAACAAGTCACCAAGCCTGTCTTTGCCGTGCGTATGTTCGAAGAGATGCATGGCGTCTGATGAAAACCAAATGGGCTTCTTCAGTGCGGCACGCTTTCCTAGTTCTTGGTACGAATGGCGAGCGCTAGCCGCTTTCTTTCCTGGCAGCGTAAGTGTGCGACAGGGTCAGATTTGAAAAATGCCGCCATAATTGCAACCTAGCATTTTCATATGGACGGCTCTTATGCTGGTCGGCCGTGAGAAGTTCGCATTAGATACTTTTATCGCAGTGAAACGTATTAGCTATAGACCACGTGTGGCCTATACGCTATAGCTATAGGCCACGTGTGGCCTATAGCTACAGCGTGTGAGCTATAGCTATAGGCCACACGCTATAGAAACTGTAGGCCACGTGGTGCCACTGCGCGTGCGCAGACGGTGAATGATAATCCGGTATTCCTCTATGCTAAGACGATTCTGCTAGGCTACAACTATACTGATGTCTTGGTCTCGCTCAAAAGTTTTCATGTGGTCCATGAGATCGGGCGTAGCTGCAGGCTAAATAAGGCAGTCCACGTAGGGCCACCGTGGGCCCAGTATCGGCAGACGACCGGGCTCCCCCTTGGGCACTGAAAAGATTTCCGCTGTAACACGAGGACTAAGCCAGGAAAAACGGGGACGTCCGTGCTTTTATCCTTTTACTGCGCGAATCTTTTTCAGTATGCATATCAACCAACTAGCCCAACCTAGATTTTCTGCCCCCACTTGGGTTTTGCATCGAGCCGATGTAGGCGGCTTGCGTGGGGACATCATTGGTTTGTAAGTTGTGTCTGCACCGGTCCTATGTAGAGAAACCACTGGGCTCCACGCTGGTTGGGTTGGTAGTCTGCCCTCACAAAGCCGATAAGGGCACCTGTGTAGGTGTGATGCGGGGATGTCGGCCTGGTTACCGATAGGGAAACTAGGTCGGATATAGTGAGACAAGGCAAATTTTGTACGATTGCTGACACTCCTAAATAATTTTTCCCGCACCCAGATTAGCAAAGCACAGGTGAGACAGAAAAATTATTTGACTGACGTTCTTGAGCGTATAACAACCTTCGTGCGTACAGTGCACCACCAGCACAGTTCGGAGTGCACTGACGCTGTGGTGCAGGCCGAAAATGAACTGGTTATAAATAACTAAACCACAAGAAGGTTTGAAGGCAATGAAACTACTATTCACCCGCCGAGGTGGCTCAATGGTTCTGGCGTTCGGCCGCTGACCCGAATGGCTCGGGTTCGGTTCCGGGCTTGGCGGTCGAATTTTGATGGAGGCGAAATGATAGAGACCCGTGTACTGTACGATATCAGTGCACGTTGAAGAACCACAGGTGGTCGAAATTTCCGGAGCCCTTCACTACGGCGTCCCTCACAGCCAGTAGTAGTAGTAGTAGTAGTAAAGACTTTTATTCGACCATAATTTATAGGCCGAGCATGTCGACCGCCTGGGCGACCAGAAGCCGCTGTTCTTCTTCCCCTTCAGCGCCAAGCCAGTCGAGCCAGGTGGTGATGGATAGAAAGGGTGGGGGGAAGGAACCCGACTGCTGAGCAGCCGGGCAATAGAAGAGGCAATGGGCCAGGTCCGCATAGATGCAGGGGCAGTTGGGACAGGAAGGGTCCGATCGATAGCGATAGTGGAAGAGGCGGGACGGGGTGATAAGTGCATTCATCTGAATGTGCCGAAGAAGGCGAGACTCCGGCACCGTGAGTGATGGATGAGGAGGAGGGTAAAGGCGTTTGTCGAGGCGGAGCTCAAGGTAGACCTCTTTTATGGTGCGGCGAAGGGTGATTGCCTTGAGGCGTTAAACTCCCATCAACCAACCATTTCCTTTAATCATAACCATATTTTAATGTGATGATAATTGGCAATGTGGAAAGGAAAGGCGAGGTGAAGTCGAGAGTTGGACGAAAACCGGTCTGGTCGGGATAAATTGTTATAACGTGAAATTATAGACGCCGACAAAAAACAAAAAACAAAAAACAAGGCGTTTCGGAAGATTGTGATTGTTTCGGAAGATTGTGATTGTGAACAAAACCGCCGCGGTGGCTCAGTGGTTAGGGCGCTCGACTACTGATCCGGAGTTCCCGGGTTCGAACCCGACTGCGTTTTGATGGAGGAAAAACGCTAAGGCGCCCGTGTGCTGTGCGATGTCAGTGCACATTAAAGATTCCCAAGTGTTCGAAATTATGCCGGAGCCCTCCACTATGGCACCTATTTCTCTTTCTTCTTTCACTCCCTCTCTTATCCCTTCCCTTACGGCGCGGTTCAGGTGTCCAACGATATATGAGACAGATACTGCGCCATTTCCTTCCCCCCCCCCCCCAAAAAAAAGAACAATTATTATTATTATGACCAAGGCTCCCGTACAGGAACCGAAACGTCTTGTGTTTTGTTTTTGGTCTTGGTCGGCGTCTACAATTTCAGGAAAGAAAAGGCTCAGTAGTCTCCTAATTCGTGGTAGAAGCCGGAACCGTGCATGGAGTCATTATATGAAAGAAAGAAGGAGTGAATGAAGGGGAGAGAGACAGAAAGAGAACGAGGAGCCGCAGCAAAGGAATAAACGAATAAAACTTTGTACTAAAAATAGAAAAAAAATTAATTGAGTGATTGGGTTTCCACCAGGTTACTTTCGACCACCTTGTGTTATTTAACGTGCACTTTTCTTTTTGCACTTCTCCTCCGTCGAAATACTGTTCTATTTAGCATTCTTTTGCGGTGGCTGTAGCTTATCAGTCTTTTATCTGGCAGCCCTTTTTCCAGAAGGGGTGATGTTTAACGCCGGCTTCTACTTTGTTTCAATTTTCGTCTTATTACCGCTCTTATTGGGTAGCCTTTCCGACTCTCAATGGTGTGACAAATATGCGTGGCACCCAGTACGAGCCAGTAGCGATAGCGCATAAGAACAAAGAAATAAATGCAAACGCACAGAAACAAAAGGAAATGCATGAGAGGCATAGCATTGTACGCTGCGCTGTCAGCTACTTTCGTTATCACTACGTCTGAGGCAACAGTTATCTCGGGTTCCAGCTACTTTTCCATGAGCTTTATTTAGGGCGCGGAAAACCACGCCGCAGATACTGGAATATTTTTGGAACTTTGCCCTCCCCAGAGTTTTTTTTTTTTCTTTTTCCGGAACTCTGGGCGACATTTTACACGAGTCTTGTAGTACATAAATGGTCAGGAATGAGTTAAAGTATGCATTGAGATGTAGTAGTAGGCTTTGCCCGCAATCGCTTTGGACGCACTTCAATAACTGCTCTTTAACAAAGCCCAGACTACTTACGTTAACCCAAGGAAATATATTTTTGTGATTAAAATATCTAATCAATTATTACCATGAATTGCGGAGAAGCGCTTCTATTTCCCTTGGCTACCACCGCGTGTCGCATGGCTGAAAAACATGCGACAAAACATGCGACACGCAAAAATAGCACATTGACGTTAGCTGTGACTTAAGAAACAAACCGAATGACCGTAATTCTTGTGATTATGGATTTTTATGGTGCAAGGACATCTATGGCTATAGAGCGCCACGGAAAAAGGTATTTTCGATTACTCAAGGTGGGGTCGAAGACCCATTTTAATATTTCACCCCTAAAAAGCCGAGCGCCAGGCCAGGGGAAAGGTTGTACCCATTGTACCACCGGTGGGTACCCGGCGGCACTGAGGATCGAACCCCGCACCTCCCGCAAGCGAGGCGGATGCTCAACCACTCGGACACTGCTGCGGTAGAATGACCGACTGACTACCGAACAGAGCGTGATAGGCCGCTAGGCTTCGTGGTACTGGCTGGAAGCTGTCCCGAATTCCTCGTAATATTGATTAAATCTTTTTGATCAAGTAGGCGTCTTGCATGTCATTTTTCTCGTTTACAGTATCGCTACACGTCCGAGCCATACCGGCTTAACGACAGCCGTTTCCAAACGTAATAACTATTTAGGTACTCCTG